>NC_140963.1:142682044-142749544 GCF_056783735.1 Eptatretus burgeri
CGTTGGAACTTTACCTTCAATGACAACTTTGACCCTTTCATAACTCCTTTACAGATTTTTGAGGCCAACCTTTAACTCTGCTTGTAAAACGTAAAAAAACATTTTAAGTGTTTTTAAATACATGAATAAACTAACGACTCAAATTAAAGTTTGTCCATTTATCGGGGTTATGAAATACATTCCTTGTAATTTCTAAAGAGTTTTTTTAATGTCCCACTCTTTCCAATCAATGATCTAAATGTAACGCGCTACCTTCTGTACATTTATGTATATATTTATATATATATATATATATATATATATATATATATATATATATATATATATATATATACATACACAGACAGACACACACACACACACACACATACACACACACACACACACACACACACACACGTTTGAAATTCTCCCAAAGTCCCTGTTGTTCGGTACTATACCTGATCTGTGCATATTCCAACACGATGTACAACTCAAAAGTACGGAAGCTGCATATCACAGTCTGTTGTTTTCATGTCGGGCACCGTTACAAGTTCGAATCCAGCATGCTCGTACTGCTGTTACATGCAGTTTCGGTACATTTGTCATCCTTTCCTGCCTCGTCTCGAGCCAAATCACGCCGCACGATTGGTCCTGTCGAGCCACGTGACCAGTCAACTTTGCACTTTTGCCCGTGTAGAGGAGGGCTTTGCTAGCAGAAAACGACAAACGCGAGAAAAATTAGTATTTTCCCGCTTCTGAAATTTATGGCCATGAGTTCCTTCTTGATGAACTCGAACTACGTGGATCCTAAGTTTCCTCCATGCGAAGAGTATTCGCAGAACAGCTACATCCCCGAGCAGAGCCCCGAATATTATGGGGGCCAGCAAGGCGCTTCTGTCGGGTTCCCGCCCCACCAGCCCATGTTCGAGACCGGCCACGAGTTCCGTGATGGGCCTGGATACAGCTGCGAGCGACTGCAGTGCCGGAGCGGCCCGAGCCTTGAGCGGGGGCCGGTCGAGCCTCGTGGTCCGTTCGCGAACGGGCCGATCGCCATCAAGGATGCACGTGGCGGCACCGACTCGGTGGTGTCTGGGTGTGCTCAGAGCGAGACCATCCCGAACGGTGAAGGGGTGTCCAAGCAACCGGTCATCTACCCGTGGATGAAAAGGATCCATATTAGTACAGGTAGGTTAAGCTGTATTTACTACCGCTCGAGCTAGGCGGCGTGTCCGCTCGTAAAGAAAGGCGGGCGGGCCCCATCAAAGGGCCGTTCGGCAGATTTATGTCGGGCCTGTGTGGTGGCCGGATAATTACACCCGCCATAAATTTTTATTGCGGACCAATTGCGTTACCGGCCATGTGGCATTTGCAATTCGACCCATTGATGTTGCCCCGAATCGACAAGTTGCCTTTTAAGTCGTGCCACGGCAGCTGCCGCTTGTAAAATATTCGGCGGGAAGTGCGGCCGATCGGGGTCCGGATTCAGGCCGACGGGGCTCACTCCCTGCGTGTTTATGCCTCCGTAGTGAATCCCAATTTCAACGGCGGGGAGTTAAAGCGCTCCCGCACGGCCTACACGAGGCAGCAGGTGCTGGAGCTCGAGAAGGAGTTCCACTTCAACCGCTACCTGACCCGACGGCGGCGCATCGAGATCGCGCACGTGCTCTGTCTCACCGAGAGGCAGATCAAGATCTGGTTCCAGAACCGCAGGATGAAGTGGAAAAAGGACCACAAACTGCCCAACACCAAGGTCAAACTCAGCGCCTCGTCTGCTTCGGCCTCGCAGGGTGCCGCCTGAGGCAGCGCACCCTTTGGACTGTAACATACGCACGAGTCCGTGCATGAGCCCGAATCTCCAGCGGTTCGCATCGCAATGGGTACGAGTACCTCCCACATTCGTGTTGAACTCCTGGATCACGTCGCCCACGTTTTGGGGTGTTCATGTCGCGTCGGCGGGGTGGTCGACCGGTACGGAGAGCCGCGCCATGCGCTGCCATTTGTGTTCACGGTTGGAGTCGTGTTGTTGTTGTTGTTGTTGTTGTTGCACACTGGTGGTGATACTGTACTTGGTGATGCGTCGTGCATGCTCTTGTCTCCTTGTTTATCGACGTTTAGGAGCGATATCGTCGTTAGGTGTTCGATGCCTGTTAACGCCCAATCACACGGCTTGCTATTATGTGTGTGTTTCATTGTTCGACATTTCCATGTAAATAAATCTACTTTTTTTTAAACTCTTATCCTCTACGAGGCATCATGTAAATTATAATGTTCGTGTAACTTATTTTATATCCGTTGGGTTTATATTTGTTGTATTTCCAGTGGATGGGAGAGTTCAACTGTTTGGGTCGTTTGTGAGGATCCGGGATCATGGAATAGGAATGTCATTTCGTGGTTCGTCTGTCCAACCTGTCGCTCGAGTGTGTGACTGAGTGAGTGTAAGTGTAATAAATATATATATATATATATATATATATATATATATATATATATATTTGTGTGTGTGTGTGTATATATGTATACATATATATTTATATATATATAATATATAATGTTTGTGTGTACACGTGCGTACACCTTGTGTGTGTGTGTGATCATTGGGTAAAGCTGTGATGTTGTGCACACGTGATCATGGGAATAAACCGATTTCAACCTTTTTGCCTTGTTGGTATCATTTTGCAAAACCGGGTTCGCAATGTCTTGGGTCAAGACCTGTCTTGGTGTGAGGCACCCCCAGCACAAGACGACGAAACTTCGCGTCACCCTCATCGAGTGAGTCGTCGTGTGATCAATAAGTTCATGCCCTGTGTGTAAATATACCTCCATAATGCACATAACATCGAGGGAACGGAAAAATTTTGATTTGTTGAACCTTTGTAAAAACAACGTTAAACTTTCATTTTAAACGACCCTCCATTTTTTATTTCTACTTGCTCATTAAATGCGCCACAATGTACACAACGCGCGTGCTCCTTCGTATTTATAAGGTACGTACACATACTGATGCACTATATAATTACCGACGATCCTTTACATGATTGTTTTGACCGATAAATGTCGAATCAGTTACAGTTTTGATGAAATATTTTGTGTTATAATTTTATAATTTAAATATTTATCCGTTTGTGTTGGAGGCACAAAGCATCTGATGAAATGAGGAACCTTTCCGACCTCTGGATTGTGTGCATTGAATGCTAAATACGAGCGTTTAATGACCTGTCAATATCATTTTACACATTCTCTCACTCCTTTATATACTTTCATATTTTTCACAATTATTTCATTCCCATAATAAGTCTCCACGCGAGCCACAAATCTTACAAAATGATTTCCGGCAATAACACACGAAGGTAACCAAACGCGCTCACCTGGCTCCGAGTCCACGACTCCAGCTACCTGGTGACCTGCAGCCCTGATTATTATTAATAAACTACCTCTTGTATATAATTCAATTCCATCCGAAGGTATCGATCATGTGTTTAATGAACAGAAATCACGGAACGTGCGGAAAGGTTATTAATCCGTGCCATTTGTAACGAGTTTTTCATGTCATTCTCACCGACTAAAGTACCTGTAATGTAATGTCCAGGTAAATAGCCCAAAAGGTATGTGACGTTTTGCAAATGTTGAGATGACTACGTGCCAGAGAGAGAGAACTGAACATCAGGCTCATCGCTCTTTCTCGACAGACATTTCTGCAAGGTTTTCCTTCGTGTCCACTACGTTACGGACATTTGGTTGAGGCCATGTACAAAGAATTTGTAAGGGTGCATTCATTGCGTCGGACGCAAAATTAATTACGAACAAACATGTCGGACAGCGAATTGTCCACCTTGGCCACGGAAGCCTCGCAGTGTCCACGTCCAGACTCACCAATTCTAAAGAGTATTTTCCTCGGTACACATCGTCTATCACAAAGCCTTTCGTCTTCCAATGTACATATAACTCTCTACGTGTTGTACATATTTATAATGTTAGTGCCACCCCTGGTTTGACGTTCCTATCGCCAGACTGGCCTAGACAAGGGACAGGGGTCATCCGTTGGCCAGCCTTTGTCCTTTTCTCATGGCAACAGCAAGGCGTGGCCGTTGGGTCCCCGTCGGTTCCGACGGGTCTCTGCGAAGTGCACGGCGTGAGCGGACCTCAGAAAATCTCTGCGGTGAAAGTCCACCGTTCGCCCGGTCCTCCTTTGTCGGCCATTAGGGTGTCATTGCGAGGCCGGGTGGGGAGAGCGGTCTCTCGCCGCCCTTATCGCCGTCTCTGCAGAGCTGTCCGGATGATAGAGAACGCGCCGGAGCATGCACCGGGGTCATGCAGGGGACACGTTTTCTGTTCGATTGGACGCACTTATGGCACGGAAGGCTGACCTGCAGAACCCTTGACCTCACCCAGTGGCGCGACCGGCTCGGGCGGTACTTTGGGGCCAGACACTGAACCGAAGAAAGCAAAATGGCGGAGATACATGCCATTATGTACACCTACTGTACAACGAATACAGCAGCATCACGCCAAGCCTTCTCTGCATCACACATTATGTGCCAATCACGTGTATCTTCGCCATCGTTTGGTACTTACCGATAATAATGCTAACTTGGCAAATAGTAATCATGAACACCTCACCGAGTCAGTCATTCCTACCTGTAAAAACACAATCATATAATTATAAACACATCACGGTGTGATATTTAAAAATATAACTCGGTAATTCTGGTACTAATCATGAAACACATTTCAGTGAGTAATATCTTGAACTAACTAAACAGGTAGAAGTCATTTTTTTTAAAAAGCATGCAATCTCACTGTCAGCGATTTTTAACGACAACGAAGTACGTACACAAGTCAGTGCACGATTCGTAAACCGAGGAAAGGAAGAAAGTGATGCTTAAACACAGCCAGTGATACTTACCTAAACAGGGAGCATTCCGATAAAGTACATCAGCCAGTGATACTTACCTAAACAGGGAGCATTCCGATAAAGTACATCAGCCAGTGATACTTACCTAAACAGGGAGCATTCCTACAAAGTACATCAGCCAGTGATACTTACCGAAACAGGGAGCATTCCTATAAAGTACATCAGCCAGTGATACTTACCGAAACAGGGAGCATTCCGATAAAGTACATCAGCCAGTGATACTTACCTAAACAGGGAGCATTCCGATAAAGTACATCAGCCAGTGATACTTACCTAAACAGGGAGCATTCCTATAAAGTACATCAGCCAGTGATACTTACCGAAACAGGGAGCATTCCTATAAAGTACATCAGCCAGTGATACTTACCGAAACAGGGAGCATTCCGATAAAGTACATCAGCCAGTGATACTTACCTAAACAGGGAGCATTCCTATAAAGTACATCAGCCAGTGATACTTACCTAAACAGGGAGCATTCCCACAAAGTACATCAGCCAGTGATACTTACCTAAACAGGGAGCATTCCTATAAAGTACATCAGCCAGTGATACTTACCGAAACAGGGAGCATTCCAACAAAGTACATCAGCCAGTGATACTTACCTAAACAGGGAGCATTCCTATAAAGTACATCAGCCAGTGATACTTACCTAAACAGGGAGCATTCCTATAAAGTACATCAGCCAGTGATACTTACCTAAACAGGGAGCATTCCAATAAAGTACATCAGCCAGTGATACTTACCTAAACAGGAAGCATTCCAACAAAGTACATCAGCCAGTGATACTTACCGAAACAGGGAGCATTCCAATAAAGTACATCAGCCAGTGATACTTACCTAAACAGGGAGCATTCCAATAAAGTACATCAGCCAGTGATACTTACCTAAACAGGGAGCATTCCAACAAAGTACATCAGCCAGTGATACTTACCTAAACAGGAAGCATTCCAACAAAGTACATCAGCCAGTGATACTTACCTAAACAGGGAGCATTCCGATAAAGTACATCAGCCAGTGATACTTTCCTAAACAGGGAGCATTCCAATAAAGTACATCAGCCAGTGATACTTACCTAAACAGGGAGCATTCCAATAAAGTACATCAGCCAGTGATACTTTCCCAAACAGGGAGCATTCCAACAAAGTACATCAGCCAGTGATACTTTCCTAAACAGGGAGCATTCCAACAAAGTACATCAGCCAGTGATACTTTCCTAAACAGGGAGCATTCCAATAAAGTACATCAGCCAGTGATACTTACCTAAACAGGGAGCATTCCAATAAAGTACATCAGCCAGTGATACTTACCTAAACAGGGAGCATTCCGATAAAGTACATCAGCCAGTGATACTTACCTAAACAGGGAGCATTCCAACAAAGTACATCAGCCAGTGATACTTACCTAAACAGGGAGCATTCCGATAAAGTACATCAGCCAGTGATACTTTCCTAAACAGGGAGCATTCCAATAAAGTACATCAGCCAGTGATACTTACCTAAACAGGGAGCATTCCAATAAAGTACATCAGCCAGTGATACTTTCCCAAACAGGGAGCATTCCAACAAAGTACATCAGCCAGTGATACTTTCCTAAACAGGGAGCATTCCAACAAAGTACATCAGCCAGTGATACTTTCCTAAACAGGGAGCATTCCAATAAAGTACATCAGCCAGTGATACTTACCTAAACAGGGAGCATTCCAATAAAGTACATCAGCCAGTGATACTTACCTAAACAGGGAGCATTCCGATAAAGTACATCAGCCAGTGATACTTACCTAAACAGGGAGCATTCCTACAAAGTACATCAGCCAGTGATACTTATCTAAACAGGGAGCATTCCAATAAAGTACATCAGCCAGTGATACTTACCTAAACAGGGAGCATTCCGATAAAGTACATCAGCCAGTGATACTTACCTAAACAGGGAGCATTCCGATAAAGTACATCAGCCAGTGATACTTACCTAAACAGGGAGCATTCCTACAAAGTACATCAGCCAGTGATACTTATCTAAACAGGGAGCATTCCAATAAAGTACATCAGCTAGTGATACTTTCCTAAACAGGGAGCATTCCAATAAAGTACATCAGCCAGTGATACTTATCTAAACAGGGAGCATTCCAATAAAGTACATCAGCCAGTGATACTTACCTAAACAGGGAGCATTCCGATAAAGTACATCAGCCAGTGATACTTATCTAAACAGGGAGCATTCCTATAAAGTACATCAGCCAGTGATACTTACCTAAACAGGGAGCATTCCTACAAAGTACATCAGCCAGTGATACTTACCTAAACAGGGAGCATTCCAACAAAGTACATCAGCCAGTGATACTTATCTAAACAGGGAGCATTCCAATAAAGTACATCAGCCAGTGATACTTTCCTAAACAGGGAGCATTCCAATAAAGTACATCAGCCAGTGATACTTATCTAAACAGGGAGCATTCCAATAAAGTACATCAGCCAGTGATACTTACCTAAACAGGGAGCATTCCAATAAAGTACATCAGCCAGTGATACTTATCTAAACAGGGAGCATTCCAATAAAGTACATCAGCCAGTGATACTTTCCTAAACAGGGAGCATTCCAATAAAGTACATCAGCCAGTGATACTTACCTAAACAGGGAGCATTCCAATAAAGTACATCAGCCAGTGATACTTTCCTAAACAGGGAGCATTCCAACAAAGTACATCAGCCAGTGATACTTTCCTAAACAGGGAGCATTCCGATAAAGTACATCAGCCAGTGATACTTACCTAAACAGGGAGCATTCCTATAAAGTACATCAGCCAGTGATACTTACCTAAACAGGGAGCATTCCTACAAAGTACATCAGCCAGTGATACTTACCTAAACAGGGAGCATTCCAACAAAGTACATCAGCCAGTGATACTTATCTAAACAGGGAGCATTCCAATAAAGTACATCAGCCAGTGATACTTTCCTAAACAGGGAGCATTCCAATAAAGTACATCAGCCAGTGATACTTATCTAAACAGGGAGCATTCCAATAAAGTACATCAGCCAGTGATACTTACCTAAACAGGGAGCATTCCAATAAAGTACATCAGCCAGTGATACTTATCTAAACAGGGAGCATTCCAATAAAGTACATCAGCCAGTGATACTTTCCTAAACAGGGAGCATTCCAATAAAGTACATCAGCCAGTGATACTTACCTAAACAGGGAGCATTCCAACAAAGTACATCAGCCGGTGATACTTACCTAAACAGGGAGCATTCCAATAAAGTACATCAGCCAGTGATACTTACCTAAACAGGAAGCATTCCAACAAAGTACATCAGCCAGTGATACTTACCTAAACAGGGAGCATTCCGATAAAGTACATCAGCCAGTGATACTTACCTAAACAGGGAGCATTCCAACAAAGTACATCAGCCAGTGATACTTACCTAAACAGGGAGCATTCCAACAAAGTACATCAGCCAGTGATACTTACCTAAACAGGAAGCATTCCAACAAAGTACATCAGCCAGTGATACTTTCCTAAACAGGGAGCATTCCAATAAAGTACATCAGCCAGTGATACTTACCGAAACAGGAAGCATTCCAACAAAGTACATCAGCCAGTGATACTTATCTAAACAGGGAGCATTCCAATAAAGTACATCAGCCAGTGATACTTACCGAAACAGGGAGCATTCCAATAAAGTACATCAGCCAGTGATACTTACCTAAACAGGAAGCATTCCAACAAAGTACATCAGCCAGTGATACTTACCTAAACAGGGAGCATTCCAACAAAGTACATCAGCCAGTGATACTTACCTAAACAGGGAGCATTCCAATAAAGTACATCAGCCAGTGATACTTACCTAAACAGGGAGCATTCCAACAAAGTACATCAGCCAGTGATACTTACCTAAACAGGGAGCATTCCAACAAAGTACATCAGCCAGTGATACCGAAACAGGGAGCATTCCGATAAAGTACATCAGTCAGTGATACTTTCCTAAACAGGGAGCATTCCAATAGTACATCAGCCAGTGATACTTACCTAAACAGGGAGCATTCCCACAAAGTACATCAGCCAGTGATACTTACCTAAACAGGAAGCATTCCAACAAAGTACATCAGCCAGTGATACTTACCTAAACAGGGAGCATTCCTATAAAGTACATCAGCCAGTGATACTTACCGAAACAGGGAGCATTCCTATAAAGTACATCAGCCAGTGATACTTACCGAAACAGGGAGCATTCCTATAAAGTACATCAGCCAGTGATACTTACCTAAACAGGAAGCATTCCAACAAAGTACATCAGCCAGTGATACTTACCGAAACAGGGAGCATTCCAATAAAGTACATCAGCCAGTGATACTTACCTAAACAGGGAGCATTCCAATAAAGTACATCAGCCAGTGATACTTACCTAAACAGGGAGCATTCCAACAAAGTACATCAGCCAGTGATACTTACCTAAACAGGAAGCATTCCAACAAAGTACATCAGCCAGTGATACTTACCTAAACAGGGAGCATTCCGATAAAGTACATCAGCCAGTGATACTTTCCTAAACAGGGAGCATTCCAATAAAGTACATCAGCCAGTGATACTTACCTAAACAGGGAGCATTCCAATAAAGTACATCAGCCAGTGATACTTTCCCAAACAGGGAGCATTCCAACAAAGTACATCAGCCAGTGATACTTTCCTAAACAGGGAGCATTCCAACAAAGTACATCAGCCAGTGATACTTTCCTAAACAGGGAGCATTCCAATAAAGTACATCAGCCAGTGATACTTACCTAAACAGGGAGCATTCCAATAAAGTACATCAGCCAGTGATACTTACCTAAACAGGGAGCATTCCGATAAAGTACATCAGCCAGTGATACTTACCTAAACAGGGAGCATTCCAACAAAGTACATCAGCCAGTGATACTTACCTAAACAGGGAGCATTCCGATAAAGTACATCAGCCAGTGATACTTTCCTAAACAGGGAGCATTCCAATAAAGTACATCAGCCAGTGATACTTACCTAAACAGGGAGCATTCCAATAAAGTACATCAGCCAGTGATACTTTCCCAAACAGGGAGCATTCCAACAAAGTACATCAGCCAGTGATACTTTCCTAAACAGGGAGCATTCCAACAAAGTACATCAGCCAGTGATACTTTCCTAAACAGGGAGCATTCCAATAAAGTACATCAGCCAGTGATACTTACCTAAACAGGGAGCATTCCAATAAAGTACATCAGCCAGTGATACTTACCTAAACAGGGAGCATTCCGATAAAGTACATCAGCCAGTGATACTTACCTAAACAGGGAGCATTCCTACAAAGTACATCAGCCAGTGATACTTATCTAAACAGGGAGCATTCCAATAAAGTACATCAGCCAGTGATACTTACCTAAACAGGGAGCATTCCGATAAAGTACATCAGCCAGTGATACTTACCTAAACAGGGAGCATTCCGATAAAGTACATCAGCCAGTGATACTTACCTAAACAGGGAGCATTCCTACAAAGTACATCAGCCAGTGATACTTATCTAAACAGGGAGCATTCCAATAAAGTACATCAGCTAGTGATACTTTCCTAAACAGGGAGCATTCCAATAAAGTACATCAGCCAGTGATACTTATCTAAACAGGGAGCATTCCAATAAAGTACATCAGCCAGTGATACTTACCTAAACAGGGAGCATTCCGATAAAGTACATCAGCCAGTGATACTTATCTAAACAGGGAGCATTCCTATAAAGTACATCAGCCAGTGATACTTACCTAAACAGGGAGCATTCCTACAAAGTACATCAGCCAGTGATACTTACCTAAACAGGGAGCATTCCAACAAAGTACATCAGCCAGTGATACTTATCTAAACAGGGAGCATTCCAATAAAGTACATCAGCCAGTGATACTTTCCTAAACAGGGAGCATTCCAATAAAGTACATCAGCCAGTGATACTTATCTAAACAGGGAGCATTCCAATAAAGTACATCAGCCAGTGATACTTACCTAAACAGGGAGCATTCCAATAAAGTACATCAGCCAGTGATACTTATCTAAACAGGGAGCATTCCAATAAAGTACATCAGCCAGTGATACTTTCCTAAACAGGGAGCATTCCAATAAAGTACATCAGCCAGTGATACTTTCCTAAACAGGGAGCATTCCAATAAAGTACATCAGCCAGTGATACTTTCCTAAACAGGGAGCATTCCGATAAAGTACATCAGCCAGTGAATACTTACCTCAAACTACATAAGCAGGAATGAATAATTGAAACACACATCTTTTTTGGTGTTTCTTCGACTATTGTGAGTCTCATTATTAGAAGTTTTCAACAACTCAGATACTTACTTAAAACGACCCAAGCACAGAGGAATCATTAAAATCACCCTGACTTGAACAAAGAAGGTAGTAATTATTAAAAATCACTTCGATGTAAGATTCTGCAATGAGTGGAGCGAGTAGTGGTCTTTACCAAACAACTCACCAAGTCTTCCCAATGTACAACTAGCATGGGTCGGAGCGTCCGTATTACAGAGCATTGTTTTAGCCTTTGATGTATTTTTAGACGAGTAAATCTCAGTATAGCTAGTACTTGCAAACAGATAACTCACCACCTCTACTTCAACAAAGAACTACTTCAGTTACAGTGTCATATAACAACCTTGTCACGTCCGACTTACCGAGGGCAGTACTCATCTCACAGGGCATTAATTAGTTCAGCCTTTGGTGCTTATGATAAAATTTAAACTCAGCATATTACACACACACACACACACACACACACACACATATACACACACACACGATATACAACATACACACACACACACACACACACGATATACAACACACATATATACAACACACATACAGACATACAGACATACACACACACCGAATATACAACATACATACATACATACACATACACATACATATATACACATACATACATACAACACACACACACACACACCGGATATACAACACACACACACTGGATATACAACACACACACACACACACAAACACACACACACACACACACACACTGGATATACAACATACACACACCGGATATACAACACACACACACACCGGATATACAACACACATACATACACACACACTCACACACACACCGGATATACAACACACACACACACCGGATATACAACACACACACACACACACTGGATATACAACACACACACACACACACACACACACACACTGGATATACAACACACACACACACACACACACACACACACACCGGATATACAACACACATACATACATACATACATACATACATACACACACACACCGGATATACAACACACATACACACACACACACACACACACACCGGATATACATCATACACACACACACACACACACACACCGGATATACATCATACACACACACACACACACACACACACACACACACACACACACACACACACACACACACACACACACACACACACACACACACACACACACCGGATATACAACATATTTAGTTTTTTTACCCCTGCCACTGAAGGTGAAGGAGGCTATGTTTTCACCCCTCTCTGTCTGTCTGTTTGTCTGACTGTGTGCAGGAAATCTCAAAAAGTTGTGGACGGATTCGGATGAAACCTGGTGGACAAGTTGGGTGTGTGACACAAGGACGAATTGATTCGATTCCGGTGAAGATTCAAATCCAGATCTGGATACGAGAGTTATTTAATTTTTAAAGTGATTCTTCACCATTGAGGGATTGGGCCAAAAACGATATCGTGGTGTAAATCATGATATTTCAAACATGTATTGGGCCCGATATGTTCTCATGAATCAGACATTACGTGGCGGAGGTATGCGCTCTACCGAGTGTCCTTCTAGTGTTACATATATCTCAGTCAAAGTGGCGAGTGGTTTAATGAAAGCAGATTGCACAAAAAGGTGAAGTAACGGATGTCGTTTAAAAAAAATATAGTTTCTATGCAACATGTTTATGGTAATTATACAATCATGACACGGCCACACAGATCACCGGCTAAATTTCCTGAAAATGGTGCTTCCTTTCCTGATGCAGAACCGAGAACAAGCGGGCTTTCATGACGTGAACACATATGTCACCAGTTCTGGTGAAAAATAAAATAAAATCGGAAAGGCAATAATACACCGCCTCTCACATAATTAATTTCAATGAAGCCTTGAATAAATAACTTTAAACGTATAGCACAAACATGGGGACAACAAAAAAGGAATGAGAATGATTTTGGCCTCAAGAAAAAAGAGCTTTCTCAGTTTGTCAGGTGCACAGTTTTCTGGGCAGCATGAAGGGAGATGGCACGGAGAAAATAGAAGTTTTTTTTTTTTTTAACAGTTTTATCGCATTGGACAGGACTGAGGGGTTGGCCTCCATCGTCTAACTCGTTCAGGGGTGCAGGGTTCTGTGCACAGGTTGACAACAGCCATCATGAAAGCCACTGCTTGAAGCTCAACAGCAAACCACCATCCCATTCCTTCAGGCTCAATCAAGCCCTCTCTGGTTCCTGAACTCTGTCTCCTGGCTTCTCGATCACACATTTGGCTCCTCCTCTACAACTTCTCCCTGCTCCCTTGCGCACACTCTCAGGATCTTCCCTGAGCGAGGACCCTACCAGCAATAGCTATTGGGACGACCCCAGGCTGCTGTCCACATCCATGTATATCCTGAAAATGGAATCTCCTTCATGCTCAGTCCACGCTTATATCGGGTCAATCAATGAATCTCTTCTATTGCACTTTTCATTTCGAAGCAAGATTTCAAAACACTTTCCAAGGAAAGAAGAGTTTTAACTCATTTGGAGGGTCAAACTTGTGTCGCACTCTCCATCCATGTGGTTTCACCTTGTGTTCTCTCCATCAAGTGGAACACTGTATCAAACTTATTGTCTACCTTTTCTTGCCTGAAAAATGTTGCGCATAATCCTTCTTGCATGCATCGTCATCCATGACGCAGTGGCAAATAATATATCAGGAGTGATGAGGGCAACAGGACTTTCTATTCTTTCTTCTTTATTTTACATTCTTTCTTGCTGTCTTGCTCCTGCGGTTTTCGTTGTGGAATTTATTATAAAAGGGCTGTCAGCCTTTGAAGTTACTGCTTATTTTGACAGCTCTTGTGTACGATTATGAACTGGTTAATCATGCACATGTTCACGCTCAACTCTGTTTTAATCGTACAGATAATAAACTGACGAAAATAAGATGAAACTCCAGTTGACATTTCTACATTCACACCACAAGCCAGTCACCCATGCCCGCACAGGATTCTAAACGAGCTAGGCATGGAGGCGGAAAAAATGCAAATGGCATCTTCTGTCATCGAAGCGGAAATCTGGGAGCAATTATTCATATTTATTGCCGCATCTCATGCAATGTAAATGCTCTAATGGCGGCGAGGTGCTCCATTTCAAACTGTTTGTTTGAGATATATATATATATATATATATATATATATATATATATATATATATATATATATATATATATATATATATTGTTACGGCCACGGGTACCGAGTGTATTATGAGGGGGTTTAATCCCCGTTTGTTCTCGGAAGAGCCGGACCTGGGGCCACCGCTCACGATTAACTTTGTGGTGCGGTGGGTTGTTTTAGAACCACGAGTTCCAGTGTCCAACCTTATAATTATGCCGTTTAACTCGAGGTCACATGGTTTCCTGAACGGGGAGCACGCCCTCGGCAAAGCACCAATCTTATCTTGATTAGATCTTAATTAGGGCGGCCAAGCATTTTAACCGCTGGTGCGTGCCGACTACTACAGGTCAATTTGTGTGGTAATTACCTCCCAGTCTATCGAGGTTCAGACTATGCTGGATCAGTGTAAGGAAAGAACAAGTACGGACAGGTTGGAACGTCAACAAAGCAATTTATTAATAAGAAAATAAATAAATAAAAAGAACTTTTTATTTCCTTGTGGTAAAGATAAGTTAATTAAAATCAATCAAAATAATTGCAAGCAAATAAATAATTAATCAGGCACTGATAGAAAAAGACACAAAGAGCGGATGCTTATCTTGGATTGACTCACTTAACAATTAAACACAGACAAGGGTACCCAGCAGATCATTCAGGGGGGAAGAGGAATCGTCTCGCTCACCAAACAGAAGTCGTACTTCAAATAAAAACGTCCTCAAATGTGTGAGCTTGCCTTGTCCGTTGCCAGCGCCCAGCCTTTCCGTGTACCCACTCGCGTACAGGCTTGAATGCCAATCGACGTCACCCCCAAGAATCAGGCACGCCAAGAGCAGGACTAAAGGAGAAGGAGCATTAACGGTTCGAGCATCACCCACTGCCAGGAGCCACCAGGAGCCACAACCGACGGACAGCTGTTAGGAGCTGTGAGGCATTGCGAAGTGCTGAGGTGCTGTGAGATGCTGAGGCTGTCACCAACTTACTGGTGCTGACTGACGAGAAAAGCCTTCTACTGACACCGACTCGCTGACTGGTAAAATCGTCTGACTGTTACCGACTCACTAATGCCAACTGACTCACAAACTGACTCGTCGACTGATCCACCAAGGATGGACCTCTCGTCCTCTTTTTATAGGCGGCCCTTCTGGACGAACACAGACTCCAGCCAAATCCACCCCGCCCCATTAGTGAATCGTTGCTGTGACGACCCGCCTGTCCCGCAATCACTCCTGGCCCACAACGCCATGCCTATGGTGCTAGACGAATGTCAGAAAGCAGCCATTTGTCAGAATTACCGAGCGAAAACGTGAAGCGCTCATAAAACATCAACAACAATTATCACCTCAATGTTCAGCCGGATATGAAAAAGAGCCAGTTAGCGTCCATAGAGCTGCTGAACGGTGTGTCAAACGTCGATGGAAAAAAGGCGGGTGTCGGCGTCCGTTGGGCTAACGCTATCTCACGTGCGTGAATGTGTCTGTCGTAAAGAAAAAAGGAGCTTTTCATAAGAGAGGGAATCTATTCTTTACCCTTCTCAACGCATCACATTTAGAACCCCACCAGCCATGGGGATGGGTCTATCCTGGACATGCATTTAGGGAAATAACTATCTGAGGACCCGGATGTTTGCATGCATTCGGCGGATCGGATTCTGAAATCCGTAACAATATATATATATATATATATATATATATATATATATATATATATATATATATATATATAATTGCATCATTTTTGGTACTAAATATATTAACAACCAACGTTGTCCAGGTGTTTTTGGAACACTGTACATACAAGCTTTTTGATGCCTCAGGTCCGTAATTTAAATTTGAATTGGTGTCAAGCCAGTGACCAATTGCAAGTTCATAAGATGACAATCAACTATATTCTCCACAATGCTGCACCCCTTCGATGTTGTTTTATCTGCAGCCTGCGGCTGCTGGTTGGTTGCATCTTGTGGAAGCACAGCTGTGTCGCTGGTGCAGTGCCCCCTGTTACCAGTAAGCTGATACTCATTTTGCAGGCCTCAGAAGGATGAGGGAGCCGAGTCAACCCACCTGGTGTTATTTCAACGGTCGGGGCAGGGGCTCATTCTCAAGACACTAAAATTCTTCACCGTTAAGCCAACACCAGCATTACCTCTTAGATCATAACACTACACATTTTAATAACTCGTATTTACATTTAATAATAATAATAATAATAATAATAATAATAATAATAAAAACCATGTCACCATTCGGTATTTACATATAGAACTAGCTCATTGGTATTTACATGTAGAACTCGGTCACCAGGAGATCCTCATTGGGAACCAGCTAACCAGGGGAGGCAGCATTTTTGTTGAACCAGGCCAGTGATACCCTTACAGATCTGGAGCTTGAATTTTCCAGATGCTCGAGAATTTCCTGCACGCAGTGTGCGGCCGGTCCACCCATTTGTTGCACAAGGGGCATCGTTTAATGTCCGCACGCAGTAATTATGATTGCTTTGATGTTTATAGGATGCCATATGTCACATAAAGATCTTCTTTTTATCGATTTAGAAATAATTTTGTTGAGCACGAACAGCGAGCAATAACGGTTCACTAGCCTTGTGGGATGGCAAAGCACCTTGTTACGAGTTCACACTTTGCGGCTTGAACACGTAGAGGGTACAGGCCGGCGCACCCTAAACGGGCCCTAAAATCTTCTTGTGTGCCCAACAATGGCTCACAACAACGGAGTGCTTACGGAATGAAGAATCACTGACGTTTTGGAACACTCTTCTCTAAGCGTGTTTCAGGTGATGTTGAAGTGTAATTTGATTGAAGACGTGACTTCACTTACGATGCTTTGGCGTTTCCAGTCTGCGTACAGGTGTGGTACCGCAGGTGGGACAACAGCATTCCCTATGAACATGTGGAAAGCATCTTTAGAAATGAATTTTGATAATCCCTTCAATCGAGTGTGCTGAGGAATGTTACATCCTAACAATGATATTCATAAATTGCAGGGAATATTTCAGATGATACCCAGTTTACGTCAGTGTACGTAGTTAGGTGAACAAATATTATGGATTAACGTCACACTTACATCTGCCCTGATGTTAACGGAGCAGATACGTGTGATGTTTCAGTTGTGGGGAAGATTTTGAACACTTAATTATGGATCGGTTGGGAACCAGATAGATCAATATAAACCTAAAAGGAGGGGGGGGTCGGAGTTCTAATTACATCTAGACTTACAGAACGTGAGGGCTTGTGGATTGACTGGTAGAGTAATTTAACTGGATTAGTCATAGGAAACTCATAGTGGTTGTGAGTGGAACGATGTTTTGTTTGGAGGATGTAAGTAGTGGGATACCTAAGGCATCGGGACTAGGTCAATGATTATTCATGATTTCCATCAATGATTTAAACTGGGGTGAACATTCGGGTTTTTCCAAACTTGCAGATATAGGGACAAAGCTTCAAGGTAAGGTAGATAACAGAGAGGGTGGTAATCAAATTAAGGAAAGTCTAGATACTTTAATAGATCGGGCTTTTGGTCGATGAAGTTTAACTTAAACAAGCCAAAGGTGCTGGGAATGGGTAAGGAAAATGAAAGTAGAGATTGCATGATACAAGGGACACTCTTAGAGTGTGTCACACAGAAGAAGGATCTGGGGGGTGGCTTTCGGTATGGGGGTTAAGTAGATGGCACAGTGCCAGGTAGTTACAGGTAAAACTAAAAGAAGGTGATTAGGAGAGGATATGATTGAGATGTTTAAGAGAAGGAAAGGTGTGGACAACATAAGTGTAGAACAGCTTTTCAACAGTAATAGGCAGTGATACCCAGACATACCATTGTAAATCCTTGTATACCTCCTTGTAACTATGCTCATTTCATTAAATGATAATAAATAACCCAATCAATTTCAGTATCTTCGTAGCGCAGTGTTAAAGAACATCGGGGGAATTATTTGATCTGCAGTTTGAGTTTACCTAAGCTCCACGGGACGACAACCGCTTGACAAACTTGTTTAAAGTCAATGTGATGAAGTCCGAGGACATCATTGATTCTTGTTGTTCTGCACCTGAGTTCTAGAAATTGTTACTTGACAAACTCTTTTGTCCATTTTCTGCCTCGGTGTGCACACGATGGCCTCACATTCTTATCTGGGTCTTATCAGTGCCGGAATGGATGAGTGTGCTGTCAGGCCAACAAACGGGATTTTCAGGAACACTTTTAAAATTGATTTCAATCCGCTGGTAAATGAAACAAAAATAAGAAAAATTAGAAATCATTGGTTACATCGTTCGTCCTTCCAGGTGTGTTCGTATCTAGATTATAAGAGAGCCGTTTGTCTGTGTGTCCGTGTATGCGTCGCCATTTTTCTCAGAGATGGCTGAACGGATCTTCGTCAAACTTTCAGAGGTTCATCAATGAGCACCGGCGAGTGTTTTAGGCGAAAAGCAATATTTTGAAGAAAAAAAAGGTTGGATTTTTTTTTTGAATTTTTGTTTTTTTAAAATTGAGCTATTGCACCTAAGCCTTTGTATCGATGTTAAAGATGGTATTAAATGATCCCCGACCCATTCCTTCGTTGGTGTAGGGAAGTATTTCGACCCCCACAAAATGTAGACCCGACAACACCCAGGACATTTGCTAGTAATCTATACTGTATTTAAAAGGGAGCAGAGTTTCTCCGTCCGCATCGCTTTATTCCAAGGAGATTTTGCCGTCGTACAGTAATACGAATGGTGCCATTGTACAGGTAATAATGTCTTCACTTGGAACAAAATTTTTTTTACTTTAATCACAAACTTGCATGTTTTAAAAGCTCATGTTTCTGCGATTGAGGATGAAAAAGCGGGACCTGGAGCTTTAACGCAGCGGTTCCACCGATAAGATTTATTATTCTATCACAGCAGGCGCCCTTTATATGGACATGGGAGGAGTACACAAAAAGAAACCTTGTATCACGTAATCCGTCCACACCATCCAAATCCGTCCGCAACTTTTTGAGATGTCGTGCTATATATCGGTTGAGCCCTATCTCTTAATGGTGAAGAATCACTAAAAAAAAATTCTTGGATCCGGATCCAGATTCAGATCTTCACCAAAATTGGATCATTCTTACTTGTCACAAACGCAATATGTCCACCAAGCTTCATTCGAATCCGTCCACTACTTTTTGAGTTATCCTGCACACAAACAAACAGACAGAGAGGGGTGAAAACATAACCTCCTTCACCTTCTGTGGCAGAGGTAAACTTATTTTCCATGAGCCACGCTATAAACAAGGTGTATGTACATCCTGTAGTGTAGTCGTATGCAAAAACATATCTTCCACCAGGCACATTATAACCGAGCTGCACGACTTGTTCCACCATCCCGCTATGAAGATGCTTCACCACATCTATTGGGAGTTGCTGAGGATGTTTCCCTTCTGCGCAAGTTGCACAATTAAAATGTAAAATGTTAGCATGGACCCTTGCATAAGTAATTGAAACGCTTCACGGAATCTATCGTGAGCTGAGCTGCCGAAGATGTCTGCCAGGCAGCTCTCAATCATGGAGCTCTTCCGCCCTGGTCCATCCACCTCAGGAGCACCAGCACCCTTGCCTGCTTATCCTGCAATCCCCTTCGGTGAGTGACTCATCAGGATTCTTACCTGTTTCAACATCCTCACCTGCATTCCTTTCGGTGCATGACTCATCACCCTCACCTGGGTGGTCTTCAGACGACTCCATTGAGTTCACTGAATTTTAAATGATCATCATTTGAAAGGTTGCATGGGTTTGTGCAAATAATTATTTGAAATGGTACCTCCTGCTGTTGTTGTTTTTTACTTCTGCGGTACGTTTTGTTTATCACTTTTAAAAAACTGTTAATCACAGTCCTTCAATAAACATTGGAAACGATATCTGGTGTTGTTTTCTTTTTATTTGTAAACATTTTTTTAATGAAACTAATCATGTGCATTTGCGGTTGAAAAGATTTTAAAATTTTAAAAGTTTCCCCGATGAACCAGAGACCGCCGGGAACCTATCTCCCTTTTCCCCATTGAAACAATGCGCGAGATTTGTGGCTTTGCCATTCACTGATTCACCATTCGCGGCATTTTTCATAAATCAGGAACTGCCAGGAACCTATCTCCCTTTTTCCCATTGAAACAATGCCTCACTATTCGCGGCATTTTCCAGGAATGTTTCCCACGAATAGCGGGATCCGACAGTACTTATCAAACCTATATATATATATATATGAAGATAGATGGAAGGAGCACACTGCCAACAACAACCGCAGCCATGGCAACAACAATTACCTGTTATAAAAGATCTTTTTCCAGGTGTGTTATTTAATTTTACATCCTCATTAACACTCATAGATACACATGCAAAATGTTTGTGAAGTACAACATGCTGCCTTTTTATTAAACCAATCAGCGAAGCGATGGGAGGCACGCCTAGTATCACATAAACGAAGACCTTATGCTCAGCCATTTAATAAAACCTTAACGCTCATTTTGCGTGCACCTGTGGGCAGCTGTTTCCCAACATGCGTGAGTCGAAACCCTCATCAATGTCATTCATTTCCAAATCAAAACCACTTTTGAGATTAAATCCTTCAATTCATCACACCACCGAGGCTGTACGAGGTTATCTCATGTCCCCACTCCACCATTTCATCCATTCTCTTCGTCCATGCCTTTTGAGAGGGTTCAAACGTTGACCATTTTGTTCACCTGCATCCACCGGGTGTCACCTGTCTGAAAATGCATGATCTCCTTCGGTCATACAAACTATATTTCATCTTACCATCTTCATAGGTCTTCTTATTGGTCATTGTTTTTTTGTCCCTTGGATCTATTCCAGTAATTCTTTGGTCCAATGAGAGGGAAGTTGCTCATTACCAATGAGTCAGAATAATCTCAGATATAATTTTTGAACTGTATTTTATTTACATGCATGGAGCAGATGATGTTGATGAACAATTGACGTCACTGCTGCATTGGATTCCAGTTTTCGTAATCGGTAAACAAACCAAGTGTTTAACTTTGTTTGACCTCGAGTACATATCTACACCCAGGGATGGAAATCTTTGTCATGTTGTCCTTGTCTTGAACCTTTTTCACATTTCCATCAGACATGGTCCTTTGTGCTAAAATCAAATGCTCCATTGCAATATTGATGATCCTCATGACGGAGTCATGAGCTTAGCCACACAATTTATTCAATTTATTTGCCTTTTGGTTGAGTGGGGGAAAAGCGACGACAGTTTCAATACTTCCGCAGGTACTTCGTACGTATTAGGTCTCAGTGAGGTACGAAAGAGGTTAAAACTAAAGAGGTCGAATTTTTTTTTACATTGTCAAACGACGTGGCAAATAAAAGGGTTAATTATGCTTGGGTGGGACATCCAGTGAACCTTTTGGGATTTCACAATCCTGTGTTTGCGGACATAATTACCGAGCATTCCACATGCACAAACAGGTGGATGAACGCACCTGCATTCCTGAACTGCACAAACTATCGCACACACACACACACACACACACACACACACACACACACACACACACACACACACACACACACACACACACACACACACACACACACACACACACACACACATTGTCAACTACAGTTTGTGTTTAAATCTTTACCCACAGGGAATGACAACGACGATGATAATGAACACTTATTGCCTTGTCTTTGCTCCTTTGTCTTTCTGTTTGTGCATTTGTTTTTATCTTTGTATGCGACCCCCGACCCCAACCATCCACACTTATTTCCTTCATGAACATCTCAATGTTTGATATCACCTGAAACACGGAACAAGTGGTGATCGGTAAGTCTGTGGCCGCATACATACAGAAATTAAAGACAAACCAAATTGCGTTATCATTTGTACCTTTTTCACACAATTTCAACTGTTAGACTGTCTATTTGTGTGTTTCCTCCTTCATCCCAGTTTATACTTTTGTAGATTTTACAGTGAAAACTTAAATCGTCACAAGTTTGTGAAAATTCACACACACACACACACACACACACACACACACACACACACACACACACACACACACACACACACACACACACACACACACACACACACACACACACACACACACACACACACACACACACACACGGTGTTTCATAAAAATCGCAACCCAAAGTTGTTTTTCTACCTTTTTAATTTCCCGTTGAAACAACATGAAACGTACACAGAAGAATCTTTGTAATATGTAGAATAACATATCACTGTATGTGTGTATATCTATATGCATTTGTGTATATATGTATATATGTATATATACTGTATGTGTGTGTGTGTATATATGTATATATATACTGAATGTGTCTATATATTTTTTCTATATATATATATATATATATATATATATATATATATATATATATATATATATATACTGTTTGTGTGTGCATATTTATATGGTGTATATATAATAATATATATATATATATATATAATAATATATATATATATATATATATATATAATAATATATATATATATATATATTATCATTTTTGGCCCTATCTATCAATTTCAGAAATTCGGCCTGTGTTGACCTTTTCACTTTAACATAATTGGTCGTTGAATTCATTGATGTGAGATGCAAGTCCTGTTCCAAATTAAATTCAATCAGATGAAAATTGAGGATTTTAGAAAGTGCACCTAAGTTGTTGACCTTTGGACTATGTTGACTTTTTGGCCTAAATTGACCTCCAAAATTATCGGGGGTTGAATTCAGTGACCTGATGTGCAAATGCTCTTCAAATTTTAAGTTAATCGGATTAAAATTGAGGATTCTAGAAATTCCGCCAATGTTGCTCTTTTGGCCTATGTTGACCTCAAAAATAATGGGTGTTTGAATTCCGTGAGCTGATATGCAAATCCTGTTCAAATTCCATTCGAATCTGTAACTTTTTGAAAATTGAGTAGTTCATCGAAACATGGCACTGACTGGCTTTGAAGCCAAAACCAGGAATACTCACTAATTCAGTGTTATCCAGCGCAGCTAGCTATCCTACATATTAGATGATATTTGTGAATGTAATGAAAATTGACAATTTTAGAAATTTGAAAAAGTTGTTGACCTTTGGCATATGATGACCTTTTGACCTCAAAAATAAATATGATTCTCCTGGACCACCAATTCTACCATTTGGTGAAGTTTCGTGAAGATCGCTTTGAATTTGAGACCTGGAGACGATTGAAGATGAGCGGACGAACAAACAAACGGAAGCGATCAATATACTTTTCGAGAAAAATTTTTTTTTGCCACGAAGCAAACAGATAGACAGACAAACGGACCCAAATGCAATTTCAGAGGGTTACAAAGTACACGTCATGCTTAGCACAATACTTGCAAAAACCACCCTCCTCCCCCCGAAAAAAGGTTGCCGTGGATACATCAAATTGTCCATTTCATAAGGATTAAAATTGACGATTTTCATGAAAGCTCAGGCCAATCAGATGAAAATTGACGATTTTTCAGATGATATTTGATGATTTTAGAAGTTTGACCATGAAATGACCTTTGACCCTTTGACCTCAAAAATAGTTGCTTTCCTAATTCAATATAAATTGCTTATACACCAGCTATGCACTCGCTGTTTAAATTTCAACTTGATAGGATGAAAATTGATGATTTTACAAGCTTGATGTTGAGTTAAACTTTGAGATTTTGGACCAAAAGAGTTGGTTTCCAAATTTAGTGACATTAACATGAAAATCCTGTTCAACTGTCAAGTCAATCGGATGAAAAATAACGATTTTAGAAATTTGACCAAGATTTTATGTACGAGTACACCAGCTATACAATTTCATGAATAAGTACACCAGCTCTCCAGTTTTATCTACAAGTACATCAGCTATCCAATTTTATGTTCGAGTACATCAGCTATCCGATTTTATGACCAAGTCCACCAGCTATCCAATTTTTTTTTCGAGTACACCAGCTATCCGATGTTTAGCCACCAGTCCCACACCCCTCTGATTGGTTGGTCCAGTGGTTGTGCACTTGTCTTTGATCTATCTCGTCTGATTAAATTCCGCACACGAGTATAAACTGTCAGATTCGTGGTTTGTTGGCAAGACATCACAAGGTGTGCCATCCCTTGCATGGACATGAAGCCGGGTGTCCCATTCACCGGCATTAGTTTGTGGACGTTGAAGACCCCCACGGTGTTCTTCATGTTGTCGGTGAGTTATCGCCGTTACCATGAACAAATTACAAATCCCCCCCTGCTGGGACTGTGGGTAGCAAAGGATGCGGTGCTTTGGAAGTTCCTTGAGACAAGGTTACACTGCTTGATATCCCAGTGTGTTGTTCACGTCTAGGCAGACGTTTCTCCACCATAAACAAACTGACCAGGTAATTCACATGTTACCCGTGATGGTTTTCTTGGGATATGAAGGGCAACCAATTATTGAAATTGATAACATAACATATGGCCCTCCATCCTTGATGTCATTCAAGCTGTACCACGATGAAACATCGATCCACAGCTCTCTCTAATAGTTCACATCCAGAGTCCGAAGTCTCATCTCTCAACACTAACACCATTTTATGCCAAATCAAACCTTGACTTTTCCCATGAGACAAGACACTTCATAACTACATGACGTCATTTGCTTTGTACCAAAGACAAAACTAGTTAGCAATCCCAGAAATGACAGAACATATTTTATGTTCGATCATATCGTGCTGGAGCCCAATTACACAAGCCTCATGAGTCCACCCAAAGCAGCAAATGAAGGCAAGACTTGTGCAATTTGATGGTCCCTAATGAGGTTGGGAGTTTAATCCCATAGCGAGAATTTCGATCTGTGGAGAGAGTTCAAAACTTCTAATAGTCGGCCTCGTGAGCTAGTACCCTGAAGGATATCATATGGGATGTAAACACGTCTTGAATGAAAGACTCAACACTATGCGTAGCCATTCCTCTATCCAGGTACCACCTATTCCAGTATAAGAAATTCCAACATCGCACTTTTTCCAAATATAGAGTTCATGGAGCACCTTACCCTGTGCATATGAAATAAAATGCTGTCATATTTTATCCAAGTACAGCTAAACGGAAGGGCTTTGAAAGTGACGAAAAGGCAATTTGTGTTCAACACTGTTGAATTATATAATTCAATTGAAATAAATTAAAGATTTTAAGGGTTGTAGGAAAACAAATCCAGAAGTTTACCGCTGTTGATGCACAGCATCTTTCAAACCATCCTATTTAAAACGTTGCATTTGTTCTTCATACCTGTTGTTTGTGTCCTTTATGACGTCCTTGAAAACAGAAAGTTTCCTGTTTGGAATGATTTTCAATTTTGTTTGATTGCCAGACAGGCAAACAGTCTAAAAATTCTTACTCCTCTCTATGCATGCACGATCGGAACAAATTCAGAGCCAAAGTAATGCTAAACTACAGGTTCGTTTTCCGATTCGTGTTCAAAATATAACATTCAATTTAAACTAAGTTGTTCCACGATCATGAACTCACGTTTGTTGACAGAAGTGAACCAATTGCTTTACCCAGTTTTTCGCTTTGCATGCACAAGGTAAATACCTCTGATATATTCGCTGCATCTATTTTAACGACTGTCAAACCTATATTGTCAATGAACATATCCAGGTGAATGTAGACATCCGGCTTTAAAATGTTTGATTTTTTTTTCCCCCAACGAACAGCGTTCTTCGTGATACAACACCAAACCTATGCGGCGCCAATGTGGCAGTCAACAGTCGGATAGATTTTTTTTTCACCTTTCAGGGATCACAAGCAGAATTGGACAATGTTGAAAAAGACTAGAGAACAGACATCCAATTGTCCCTCTTTTCACAGACGTTTTGGACTTTTTACTTTTGAAAAACGTTTGAGAACCTTTGAGAAACTTTTGAAAACTCTTCACAAACTCTTTAGTAATTAATGGAGAATTTTTTAAAGAAACTTTTCACAAACTCTGAGAAACTTAGGAGAGACTTTGAGAAACTTTTTGAAAAACTTTTGATGAATTGAGTAGGATTTATTTTTGGAAACTATTGAGAATTTTTTGAGAAACTCTCTGAGAAACTTTTTTTGAGAAACTTTTGACAAACTGAGAATCTTTTGAGAGACTTTGTGAAACTTTTTGAGAAACATTTGAGGAATTGAGTAGGGTTTATTTTTTAGAAACTATTGAGAATTTTTGAGAAACTCTCTGAGAAACTTTTTTGAAAAACTTTTGACAAACTCTGAGAAACTTTTAAGAGACTTTGAGAAACTTTTTGAGAAACTTTTGAGGAATGTAGGGTTTCTTTTTAGAAACTATTGAGAATTATTGAGAAACTCTGAGAAACGTTTTTTTTTTAAACTTTTGACAAACTCGAAGAAACTTTTGAGAGGCTTTTGACGGATTGAGTAGGGTTTATTTTTTTTTAGAAACTATTGAGAAATTTTTGAGAAACTCTCTGAGAAACTTTATTTTGAGAAACTTTTGACAAACTCTGAGAAACTTTTGAGAGACTTTGTGAAACTTTTTGAGAAACATTTGAGGAATTAAGTAGGGTTTATTATTTTACAAATTATTGAGAATTTTTGGGAAACTCTCTGAGAAACCTTTTTTGAAAAACTTTTGACAAACTGAGAAACTTTTGAGAGACTTTGTGAAACTTTTTGAGAAACTTTTGACGAATTTAGGAGGGTTTATTTTTTAGAAACTATTGAGAAGTTTTTGAGAAAGTCTGAGAAACTCTTTTTGAGAAACTTTTGAGAGACTTTGTGAAACTTTTTGAGAAACATTTGAGGAATTGAATAGGGTTTCTTTTTTCGAAACTATTGAGAAGTTTTTTTTAGAAACTGAGAAATCTTTTGACAAACTGAGTACTGCTTGGCAAAACAAAAATATTTATTTCGAATAACAGATCAATAAGTACTTGAGTGCATGTCAGTGAGAAATTGTATTTTTGAAAGGGTTTCAACAGAAATATGTGATGCAACAAATCCCCCCCTCCAACCCACACAAACTTTATGAAGATTTTTTTTTACTTCTCCAACCTGAAAGTTTAAATGTAAACGAGAATGAACCCCCCATTGTGCCTCCTTCATGAAAACAACTATATTCACTCTCCCCTGACCACAACCCTGCTTCTTAATCTTGACCTCCCATCCACTCGACTTTCTAAACTATTCCATTACACCCTGCAGTCCTGTACCATGTCTTCCAAGGAGAATGGTGACAAACTGTACATTCATGGTAGAATTTTTATTGGGTATGTTCTATAATTGCTGAGGCACGTGACCGGGCTAGGTCAACAACCGACCGCTCAATTGGTATTGATGAAGACGTGGCTGAAGCCTTGTCTGATGCAGAGGCAGATACCAGGGAGGGGCACAGGTAGAATTCGGTGTCGAAAGGTGTGAGGAACAAATTGATTTGGTGACTTGAGATGGGGCCCATGCACGGACAGAGATGTGGAGGGTGTGCGTGTCAGTGAGATGGACATAGAGACATAGATGGTCATGGTGGTGTGCTGGTGGACACAGATACGGAGGCTTGGATGTGACGGGTGAAGGCAGAGCAAGAAACGACGATGTGGTGGTGGACGATGCAGGAATTGCTCAATCGTTGACGCTGTTTTCAGAAAGAGGCCATTACAACACAGAGAGGATGGCCGTAAACACAGAGGGGATGGCCGTGAACAAGTAGGGAGAGGCCGTTGACACTGAGGGAATGGCTGTGAAGTAACACGTAGGTACTGGCCGTTAACATGGAGGGAGAAGCCATGAACACGTAGGGAGTAGGGAGAATCCGGGAAGGAGAGGCCAAAAACACATGGAAGTGCCTGGCTGTTAATACGTAGAGAATGGCCGTTAAGACTAGTGAGGCTTTTTTTGGCATGTAGGTAATGTCTGCTAACACAGAAGGAGTGGCTGTTAACACATTGGGATTTGCTGTTAACTCGAGGGATTGTCTGTTAACACGTAAAGAGAGACCGTTCACACGTTGGTAATGACTGCTAATATGGATGGAGAGGCTGTTAACACATAGGTAATGGCCATTGACATGGAGGGAGAGGCCGTGAACACATAGGTAATGGCCGTTAACACGTAGGTAATAGCTGTTAACATGTCAGTTGAGGCCGTTCACATGATGGTAATGGCTGTTAATATGGAGGGAGAGGCCATTAACACGCAGGTAATGGCCGTTAACACGTTGGTAATAGCTGTTAACATGTCAGGTGAGGCCGTTCACACGATGGTAATGGCTGTTAATATTGAGGGAGAGGCCGTTAACACATAGGTAATGGCCGTTAACATGGAGGGAGAGGCTGTTATCATGGAGGGAATGGTCGTTAACATGTAGAGAATGCCTGATAACACAGAGGGGTGCCCATTATCATGGAGGTAGGGGCATTAACACGGAGGGGTGACCATTGGCATGGAGGGAGAGGCTGTTAACACAGAGGGAGTGTCCGTTAACATGGAGGATAATTCGGCCAGGATCAGGAGCCACCAAGCCTCAGCTAAGGAGATGTATTTTACTACGAGGTATTTATGCTGTCGCTGGTTGTTAATTAGTTCATTGATTTATTACTTTTCTCTTTTGAGATTCGTTTGAAGTGCTGCGGGCTGTTCAGGGATATTTCGGTTTGGGGGGGGGGAGTTGGGTTCATCCTGGGGGTCTCAGCCATCGCTAGCTGAGACCCCCACAATTTGTGTTAATTTCATTGTACGAAGGGACCATGACACACTTAACTCGAAGGACACTCAGTAGAGCGCATACCTCCGCCCAGATCCGGATTCGGATCTTCACTAAAATCTAATCAATTCATCCATGTCACACACCCAACCTGTCCACCAAGTTTCTCCGAATCCATCCATAACTTTTTAAGATATCCTGCATACAATCAAACAAAACAAAGAAAGATGTCATGCAGAACACGATACTTATGGAATCCCGAAAATAAATTTTAACCTTAAAAACAACTGATGGTTGGAATCAATGACCAAATATGCAAATCCTGTTCAAATTTCAGGTAAATCGGAGGGAAATTGACGATTTTAGAAATTAAGCCTATGTTGACCTTTTGACCTCAATATAATTGGTGGAGGAATTCAATGACGAAATATGCAAATCCTCTTCAAATTGCAAGTCAATTCGATTTAAATTGACGATTTTAGAATTTAGGCCGATGTTGAGCTTTTGACCTCAAAAATGATTGGTGGTTGAATTCAGTGACCTCGTATGTAAATTCTGTTGAAATATAAAGTCGACCGGATGAAAATTGACAATTCTAGAAATAGACCGAAGTTGTTGACCTTTGACCTCTGTTGACCTTTTGACCTTTTAACCTCACAATCAATGTGCTTCTTGCTTGCTTATGACCAACTCAACCATTTGGTGATGTTTCGTGAAGATTGGTGTAAAATGTCACTTGGAGGCGATTGACATGCAGGAATAAATCAGATAAACAGACAAACAAACAGACAGAATCACAGACCACACAAACCAATTTATGTACTTCCAAATCATTGATTTCACAAGAGAGTGGGGAGAGAGGAGAGAGGTGAGGGAGAGGAGAAAGGGAAGAGAGAGGAGGGAGAGGAGAGAGAGAGGAGGGAGAGGAGAGAGAGGAGGGAGAAGAGAGAGGAGTGAGAGGAGAGAGAGAGGAGGGAGAAGAAATGGAGGAGAGAGAGAGGAGGGAGAGGAGAGAGAGGAGGGAGAAGAGAGAGGAGTGAGAGGAGAGAGAGAGAGGAGGGAGAAGAAATGGAGGAGAGAGAGGAGAAGAGGAGGGAGAGGAGAAAGGGGAGAGAGAGGAGGGAGAGGAGAGAAAGGGGAGAGAGAGGAGGGAGAGGGAGAGGAGGAAGAGCAGAGAGAGGAGGGAGAGGAGAGAGAGAGGAGGGAGAGGAGAGAGAGAGGAGGGAGAGGAGAAAGAGGAGGGAGAGAAGAGATCGAGGAGAGAGAGAGAAGAGAACGAGGAGAGAGAGAGAAGAGATCGAGGAGAGAGAGAGAGGAGGGAGAGGAGAAAGAGGAGGGAGAGGAGAAAGAGGAGGGAGAGGAGAGAGAGGAGGGAGGAGGGAGAGGAGAGAGAGGAGTGAGAGGGGAGAGAGAGGAGGGAGGAGAGAGAGGAGAGAGAGAGGAGGGAGAAGAAATGGAGGAGAGAGAGGAGAAGAGGAGGGAGAGGAGAAAGGGGAGAGAGAGGAGGGAGAGGAGAGAAAGGGGAGAGAGAGGAGGGAGAGGGAGAGGAGGAAGAGCAGAGAGAGGAGGGAGAGGAGAGAGAGAGGAGGGAGAGGAGAGAGAGAGGAGGGAGAGGAGAAAGAGGAGGGAGAGAAGAGATCGAGGAGAGAGAGAGAAGAGATCGAGGAGAGAGAGAGAAGAGATCGAGGAGAGAGAGAGAGGAGGGAGAGGAGAAAGAGGAGGGAGAGGAGAAAGAGGAGGGAGAGGAGAGAGAGGAGGGAGGAGGGAGAGGAGAGAGAGGAGTGAGAGGGGAGAGAGAGGAGGGAGGAGAGAGAGGAGAGAGAGGAGGGAGAAGAAATGGAGGAGAGAGAGGAGAAGAGGAGGGAGAGGAGAAAGGGGAGAGAGAGGAGGGAGAGGAGAAAAAGGGGAGAGAGAGGAGAGAGAGGAGGGAGAGGGAGAGGAGGAAGAGCAGAAAGAGGAGGGAGAAGAGATAGAGAGAGGAGGGAGAAGAGATAGAGGAGGAAGAGGAGAGAGAGGAGGGAGAGGAGAGAGAGAGGAGAGAGAAGAGGGAGAGGGAGAGGAGAGAGAGGAGGGAGAAGAGATGGAGGAGAGAGAGAGAGAGAGAGGAGGGGGAAGAGATAGAGGAGAGAGAGGAGGGGGAAGAGATAGAGGGGAGAGAGGAGGGAGAAGAGATAGAGGAGAGAGAGGAGGGAGAAGAGATAGAGGAGAGAGAGGAGGGAGAAGAGATAGAGGAGAGAGAGAGGAGGATGAGGAGGGAGGGAGCAGAGATAGAGGAGAGAGAGGAGGATGAGGAGGGAGGGAGAGGAGAGAGAGGAGGGAGAAGAGATAGAGGGGAGAGAGAGGAAGGAGAGTTGGGAGAGGACAGGAGGGAGAGGAGGGAGGAGAGAGAGGAGGGAGAGGAGAGAGGAGGGAGAGGAGAGAGTGGAGGGAGAGGGAGGAGGGAGAAGAGGAAGACGAGAAAGACACGGAGGTGAAGACATTACCTCTGTCGATCACTGATGGTGGAGGTATTAACAGCTTGCTAGATGGTGGATGCTACAAAACATGAAATTCACGGTTGCTTGGTATAAACTTTCTTCACGGAAACGTTTTGCTTGCAGGAAGAGCTTTCGTACCATTTTGGGTCACTTGCAGTTCGTATACAAAAGTGGTGAGAAAAATATCAACAATGGTTGGTCACATGTGATTGGTATAAATCAGTGGTTGGTTGAAAATATAAATCAATGGTTGTTGTAAAATGCAACAATGGTTGGTCACATGCAGTTGCTACCAATCATTGGTTGGTATAAATAGCAACAATGGTTGGTCACGTGTGGTTGGAATAAATCAGTGGTTGGTATTGTTACGGTTATGGGGGTAGATGGAGGAATTTAATCGGAGAGATAGGATTGTATGGAGTTCTTTGGTCCGTGGACGTGGAGACATCTCAATGTAATTAAGTCAGGAAACTGTGAGTTTACGTGTGACTTGTCACCACATGGGGGGGGGGGTGGTGCTGTGTTAATTAGGTCGGGTCTAAGACTAATTTGTCCGAGGATGTGATTACCCTCTGTGACCTTTTCCTGCATTTTCGCATTTACAAGTCAGCAATAAGAATAATTACGTTTTTATAACAACAACAACAACAACAACAACAACAACAACAACAACAACAACAGGAACCAAGCTTCCAAGCAGGCAGAAACCCCGCCTTCTTGCTTCGTGCCAATAAGCCACATCCCGAGGCTGATGATTGATCAGTGGACGTCAAAAGGTTCAGCGGTAATGCGAGTGAGAAGATAGCGGTTGGAAGAGAAGGGCATAATGGTTGCTTCTCCTCGACAGGACGAAGAAGGCTGCGCAATTCTCACGCTTGTGCTGTGTGAATTTGCCTGCGTGCTGGAGCAAGATGCTAGCCATTGACTATTCAGCTAAGTGGTGAAGTGTGTACGTTTCTGAGGAGGGAAGGAACGTGTTCCTTGTGGCCTGATCACGGGGTCTTAGAAATCATCTCGTCGTGTGGGCGATCGTTGTGAATAGACCGGGTGCAATAGAGGAACGGTTGGCATATTCGCTCGTGAAAAGAAGCTGCTCGGGGTCTCTGAGCCTTGGCGTTGAGTATCGCCACCAAAATTACCTTGCGTATGTTTGCCTACTCAGAGAGCAGCTTGACGCCATTTTGGGTGCAGTTTGCCGCGAGAGACGACGCGGTTCGATCGTCAAGTCCTGAAAGGTCACTTCTGGACCCAAAGTTAAGTGCCGGGAGAAAGGGAGGATTTTTATTTCATTTATTCTTTTCCCCTTATCCGTTTTTGTGTTTGAGTGCAAAGGTGCCTCAAACAGGAAAATTGAATTCGTTTATCTCACGTTCCGTTTTTATTGTTACATTTTGTGTTGTTACCATTGTAACTGTTTGATTTTCATTTAAAACCAATATTTCTTTCAGTTGCTTGTATCTGTTGTGGGTTTGAGTATAAAACCCTTGTGATACCGTCCTGGTGAACGCCTCTAGTACGTCCGAACCGTTCACCGTCCCGCGCGTGCCATAACCTCCGATGATCACGTGTTCGCCTTCAAGGAAAACTGCTCGGCGATCCGGCCTGGTCGGTGTTAACCACCCATCCATAACAATTGGGTCGGGGGAATTAACCTAACCGCCAGACCGGCGACAGTATAAATGGCAACAATGGTGGGTCACCTGCGATTAGTGTAAATCAATGGTTGGTATGAATAGCAAGAATGGTTGGTCACGTGTGGTTAGTATAAATCAATGGCTGGTATAAATGGCAACAATGGTTGGTCACGTGTGGTTGGTATATATCAAAGGTTGGTAAAAATCAAGTCAAATTGATGGTTGGTATAAATCAAATTGATCGTTGGTATAAATCAAATTGATGGTTGGTATGAATCAAGTCAAAGGTTGTTATAAATCACTGGTTGGTATAAATCAATGGTTGGTATAAATCGATGACTGTTATAAATCAATGGTTGGTATAAATCAAGTCGAAGGTTGTTATAAATCACTGGTTGTTATAAATCAATGGTTGGTATAAATCAAGTCGAAGGTTGTTATAAATCAATCGTTTCTATCAATCAAGGGTTGGTATAAATTAAGTCGAAGGTTGTTATAAATGAATGGTTGGTATAAATCGATGGCTGTTATAAATGAATGGTTGGTATAAATCAAGTCGAAGGTTGTTATAAATCGATGGTTGGTATAAATCAATGGTTGGTATAAATCAAGTCGAAGGTTGTTATAAATCGATGGTTGGTATAAATCAATGGTTGGTATAAATCAAGTCGAAGGTTGTTATCAATCACTGGTTGGTATAAATCAATGGTTGGTATAAATCAAGTCAAAGGTTGTTATAAATCAATGGTTGGTATATATCAAAGGTTGTTATAAATGACTGGTTGGTATAAATCAATGGTTGGTATAAATCAATGGTAGGTATAAATAAAGTCGAAGGTTGTTAAAAATTAATGGTTGGTATAAATCGATGGCTGTTATAAATCAGTGTTTGGTATAAATCAAGTCAATGGTTGGTATAAATCAATGGTTGGTATAAATCAATGGTCGGTATAAATCAATGGTTGGTATAAATCAAGTCAAAGGTTGTTATAAATCAATGGTTGGTATATATCAAAGGTTGATATAAATGACTGGTTGGTATAAATCGATGGTTGTTATAAATCAATGGTTGGTATAAATCAAGTCGAGGGTTGTTATAAATGAATGGTTGGTATAAATCAATGGTAGGAATAAATCAAGTCGAAGGTTGTTATAAATCAATGCTTGGTATAAATCAAGGCGAAGGTTGTTATATATCACTGGTTGGTATAATTTGATGGCTGTTATAAATCAATGGTTGGTATAAATGACTAGTTGGTATAAATCGATGGCTGTTATAAATCAATGGTTGTTATAAATAAAAACACTGGTTGGTATGAATCAAGTCAAAGGTTGTTATAAATCAATGGTTGGTATAAATCGATGGCTGTTATAAATCAATGATAGGTATAAATCAAGTCGAAGGTTGTTATAAATCACTGGTTGGTAGAAATCAATGGTTGGTATAAATCGATGGCTGTTATAAATCAATGATAGGTATAAATCAAGTCGAAGGTTGTTATAAATCAAGGGTTGGTATAAATTAAGTCGAAAGTTGTTTTAAATTACTGGTTGGTATAAATCGATGGTTGTTATAAATGAATGGTTGTTATAAATCAATGGTTGGTATAAATCACTGGTTGGTATAAATCGATGGCTGTTATAAATCAATGGTTGGTATAAATCACTGGTTGGTATAAATCAATGGTTGGTATAAATCAATGGTTGGAATAAATCAAAGGTTGTTATAAATGAGTGGTTGGTATAAATCGATGACTGTTATAAATGAATGGTTGGTATAAATGAATGGTTGGTATAAATCAAAGGTTGTTATAAATGACTGGTTGGTTTAAATCGATGGCTGTTATAAATGAATGGTTGGTATAAATCGATGGCTGTTATAAATGAATGGTTGGTATAAATCAATGGTTGGTATAAATCAATGGTTGGTATAAATCAAGTCAATGGTTGGTATAAATCAAAGGTTGTTATAAATGACTGGTTGGTATAAATCAATGGTTGGTATAAATGAATGGTTGGTATAAATCGATGGTTGGTATAAATCAAAGGTTGTTATAAATGACTGGTTGGTATAAATCGATGGCTGTTATAAATGAATGGTTGGTATAAATGAATGGTTGGTATAAATCGATGGCTGTTATAAATGAATGGTTGGTATAAATCAAAGGTTGTTATAAATGACTGGTTGGTATAAATCGATGGCTGTTATAAATGAATGGTTTGTATTAATCGATGGTTGTTATAAATCGATGGTTGTTATAAATAAATGGTTGGTATAAATCAAAGGTTGTTATAAATGACTGGTTGGTATAAATCGATGGCTGTTATAAATGAATGGTTGGTATAAATCGATGGTTGGTATTAATCAAGTCGAAGGTTGGTATAAATCAATGGTTGGTACAAATCAAGTCGAAGGTTGTTATAAATGAATGGTTGGTATAAATCAAAGGTTGTTATAAATGACTGGTTGGTATAAATCGATGCCTGTTATAAATCAATGGTTGGTATAAATCAATGGTTGGTATAAATCAAGTCGAAGGTTGTTATAAATCAATGGTTGGTATAAATTAATGGTTGGGATAAATCAAGTCGAAGGTTGTTATAAATCGATGGCTGTTATAAATCAATGGTTGGTATAAATCGATGATTGGTATAAATCAAGTCGAAGATTGTTATAAATCAATGGTTGTAAAAAATCAATGGTTGGTATAAATCAAGTCGAAGGTTGTTATAAATCAATGGTTGGTATAAATCAATGGTTGGTATAAATCAATGGTTGGATTAAATGAATGGTTAGTATAAATCAATGGTTGGTATAAATCAAGTTGAAGGTTGTTATAAATCAATGGTTGTAATAAATCAATGGTTGGTGTAAATCAAGTCAAAGGTTGTTATAAATCAATGGTTGTTATAAATCGATGGTTGTTATAAATCAATGGTTGTAATAAATCGATTGTTGGTATAAATCGATGGTTGGTATAAATCAAGTCGAAGGTTGTGATAAATCGATGGTTGGTATAAATCAAGTCGATGGTTGGTATAAATCAATGGTTGGTATTAATCAATGGTTGGTATAAATCAAGTCGAAGGTTGTTATAAATCAATGATTGGTATAAATCAAGTCGATGGTTGGTATAAATCAATGGTTGGTATAAATCAATGGTTGGTATAAATCAATGGTTGGTATAAATCAAGTCGAAGGTTGTAATAAATCAATGGTTGGTATAAATCAAGTCGAAGGTTGTTATAAATCAATGATTGGTATAAATCAAGTCGAAGGTTGTTATAAATCACTGGTTGGTAAAAATCAATGGTTGGTATAAATCAAGTCGAAGGTTGTTATAAATCAATGGTTGGTATAAATCAAGTCGAAGGTTGTTATAAATCAATGGTTGGTATAAATCAATGGTTGGTATAAATCAAGTCGAAGGTTGTTATAAATCAATGATTGGTATAAATCAAGTCGAAGGTTGTTATAAATCACTGGTTGGTAAAAATCAATGGTTGGTATAAATCAAGTCGAAGGTTGTTATAAATCAATGGTTGGTAAAAATCAATGGTTGGTATAAATCAAGTCGAAGGTTGTTATAAATCAATGGTTGGTAAAAATCAATGGTTGGTATAAATCAAGTCGAAGGTTGTGATAAATCGATGGTTGGTATAAATCAAGTCGAAGGTTGTTATAAATCAATGGTTGGTATAAATCAAGTCGAAGGTTGTTATAAATCAATGGTTGGTATAAATCAATGGTTGGTATAAATCAAGTCGAAGGTTGTTATAAATCAATGATTGGTATAAATCAAGTCGAAGGTTGTTATAAATCAATGGTTGGTATAAATCAAGTCGAAGGTTGTTATAAATCAATGATTGGTATAAATCAAGTCGAAGGTTGTTATAAATCAATGGTTGGTATAAATCAAGTCGAAGGTTGTTATAAATCAATGATTGGTATAAATCAAGTCGAAGGTTGTTATAAATCAATGGTTGGTATAAATCAAGTCGAAGGTTGTTATAAATCAATGGTTGGTATAAATCAATGGTTGGTATAAATCAAGTCGAAGGTTGTTATAAATCAATGATTGGTATAAATCAAGTCGAAGGTTGTTATAAATCAATGATTGGTATAAATCAAGTCGAAGGTTGTTATAAATCACTGGTTGGTAAAAATCAATGGTTGGTATAAATCAAGTCGAAGGTTGTTATAAATCAATGGTTGGTATAAATCAAGTCGAAGGTTGTTATAAATCAATGGTTGGTATAAATCAATGGTTGGTATAAATCAAGTCGAAGGTTGTTATAAATCAATGATTGGTATAAATCAAGTCGAAGGTTGTTATAAATCACTGGTTGGTAAAAATCAATGGTTGGTATAAATCAAGTCGAAGTTTGTTATAAATCAATGGTTAGTATAAATCAATGGTTGGTATAAATCAATGGTTGGTATAAATCAAGTCGAAGGTTGTTATAAATCAATGGTTAGTATAAATCAATGGTTGGTATAAATCAATGGTTGGTATAAATCAAGTCGAAGGTTGTTATAAATCAATGGTTGGTATAAATCAAGTCGAAGGTTGTTATAAATCAATGGTTGGTATAAATCAAGTCGAAGGTTGTTATAAATCAATGGTTGGTATAAATCAATGGTTGATATAAATAAAGTCGAAGGTTGTTATAAATCAATGGTTGGTGTAAATAACAATGGTTGGTCACGTGTGGTTGTTGTAAATGTGACAGAGACAAACGGTGTTCTACGGTCCGAGGGTGGATGAAAGAGACACTACGAACTCATTCCAACAGACAAACGGCTGGATGAACATGCAGATCTCAGGTGACCGTGAGTGAAAGCTTTCGTTTCTCCATTAGGAGGTCATAAGGGCGCGAGCCGTGACGTGCTCTTGAGCTCGGCACGAGGACGCCATCTTTCCAAGTCGTGCGCGCCGTCAACAGTCACGTGACTGCTTGGGAATGACTTCAGTTTTTGAATCAGGTGATCGTAGCAGCGGGTGGCGTTGATTAAAGAGGGAGATGGGGGTGAGAATGGGGTCGGACAGGACGGGCGATCTCGTCTCACGCGTACACCTGGACCTTGAACGCAAACTCAGCAGGTGAGCCGTTCGTTGACAAAAGAAAACGAACACGAAAAAGTTTCTCGTTCACAGGTGACAACACATTGCTGCCATTGTGATGCAATAACATAAATTGCCATGACACATTGGAATCCCAAAGAAAAGTCCATTTTGCCCGACCTGCCTGTGCCACACCCCCATGCCAGTATTGAAGCCCAATCCAGGATCGCTGCATGACAAACTCTTGCCTGGGAAGGCAATGGCAAACCACCCAGTGTGCCATGTTTGCCAAGAAACTGCTTCCGCAGTACTGAACCTGCTTTCTGACAAAACATCAAAATACCACCACATCCTCTTGTAAGCCCCACTGAGAGCGACGGGACTCGTCAACCACCGACATCGAATGCGTTGTGTCTTCTTTCACACGCGGCACATGGCTGCCGGTGGCACCATGCAGTGCCCCTCTTGGTTAGATGAGGAATTTGTAATTTGTTCAGGGTGCAGATTTGTTCAGGGTGCAGATTTGTTCAGGGTGCAGATGACAGCTCGCCCACTCTTCGTGAGAGACACCGTGGGAATTTTAACATCCATCACCCATCGTCACTGGCAAGACGGGTCCTCCGTCCAGTTTGACGTACGATCCAAGGGATGGCTCGCACATTGATTCCTCCTCTGCCTGAATAACATGATGAGAGCAATTTATACCTGGGTCAGGATTCTAACTCAGGATAGACAACCCAGAGGGGGTGTGCGCGTACCCTTAAGTTATCCAACCCGCCTGCGTTTTGTCGTGTTTGAAGGAAACTGTGGTCCATCAAGGTCTTGGCCTTCTCATTGATATAACTTCTTCTTTTCTGAATTCCAACCCGATTCCACAAAGTATCTGGACGAAGGCGAACCGGGAATCAACCAACACCTGGGAAAGTGACGCTGTGATGTCCACGTACAGTGTTGTGAAAGTGAGATTGTGATGTCCATGTACAGTGTTGTGAATGTGAGATCGTGATGTCCATGTACAGTGTTGTGAATGTGAGATTGTGATGTCCATGTACAGTGTTGTGAATGTGAGATCGTGATGTCCATGTACAGTGTTGTGAATGTGAGATCGTGATGTCCATGTACAGTGTTGTGAATGTGAGATCGTGATGTCCATGTACAATGTTGTGAAAGTGAGATTGTGATGTCCATGTACAGTGTTGTGAAGGTGAGATTGTGATGTCCATGTACAGTGTTGTGAATGTGAGATCGTGATGTCCATGTACAGTGTTGTGAAGGTGAGATTGTGATGTCCATGTACAGTGTTGTGAAAGTGAGATTGTGATGTCCATGTACAGTGTTGTGAATGTGAGATCGTGATGTCCATGTACAGTGTTGTGAATGTGAGATTGTGATGTCCATGTACAGTGTCATGAAAGTGAGATTGTGATGTCCATGTACAGTGTTGTGAAAGTGAGATTGTGATGTCCACGTACAGTGTTGTGAATGTGAGATCGTGATGTCCATGTACAGTGTCGTGAAAGTGAGATCGTGATGTCCATGTACAGTGTCGTGAAAGTGAGATTGTGATGTCCATGTACAGTGTTGTGAAAGTGAGATTGTGATGTCCATGTACAGTGTTGTGAAAGTGAGATTGTGATGTCCGTGTACAGTGTTGTGAAAGTGAGATTGTGATGTCCACGTACAGTGTTGTGAATGTGAGATCGTGATGTCCATGTACAGTGTCGTGAAAGTGAGATTGTGATGTCCACGTACAGTGTTGTGAAAGTGAGATTGTGATGTCCATGTACAATGTTGTGAAAGTGAGATTGTGTTGTCCATGTACAGTGTTGTGAAAGTGAGATTGTGATGTCCACGTACAGTGTTGTGAATGTGAGATCGTGATGTCCACGTACAGTGTTGTGAAGGTGAGATTGTGTTGTCCATGTACAGTGTTGTGAAAGTGAGATTGTGTTGTCCATATACAGTGTCGTGAAAGTGAAATTGTGATGTCCATGTACAGTGTTGTGAAAGTGAAATTGTGATGTCCATGTACAGTGTTGTGAAAGTGAGATCGTGATGTCCATGTACAATGTTGTGAAAGTGAGATTGTGTTGTCCATGTACAGTGTTGTGAAAGTGAGATTGTGATGTCCATGTACAGTGTTGTGAAAGTGAGATTGTGATGTCCATGTACAGTATTGTGAAAGTGAGATTGTGTTGTCCATGTACAGTGTTGTGAAAGTGAGATTGTGATGTCCATGTACAGTGTTGTGAAAGTGAAATTGTGATGTCCATGTACAGTGTTGTGAAAGTGAAATTGTGATGTCCATGTACAGTGTTGTGAAGGTGAGATTGTGATGTCCATGTACAGTGTTGTGAAAGTGAAATTGTGATGTCCATGTACAGTGTTGTGAAGGTGAGATTGTGATGTCCATGTACAGTGTTGTGAAGGTGAGATTGTGATGGCCATGTACAGTGTCGTGAAAGTGAGATTGTGATGTCCATGTACAGTGTTGTCAAGGTGAGATTGTGATGTCCATGTACAGTGTTGTGAAAGTGAAATTGTGATGTCCATGTACAGTGTTGTGAAGGTGAGATTGTGATGTCCATGTACAGTGTTGTGAAGGTGAGATTGTGATGTCCATGTTCAGTGTTGTGAAGGTGAGATTGTGATGTCCATGTTCAGTGTTGTGAAAGCCATTGGTGTGAACAACCTGACTGAGGGTGAGAATGTTGTTTTTTTTAAATGAAGTTATTAACTCCATTGTCCTGATAATTTTATGATCATTATGAACAAAGGGATACCTCTAATGAGACTAATTATTCATTATATCTTTACAGGAAATCAAAGTATTGTAAACTTACTGCTTATGCTGATGAGTCATATCGTCCATGTTGTCCAAGTCACCTGTTCGCATCATTATGTTTCCCAGCATGCAGCCTCGCTCCTCTTATTGTACCATTCGTCTTTTCAATCTCCTTCACCAGAGTGCCAACAAATCAGAGTAACCGATGTTCAATGGAAAAATGGTGCAGGGCTTTTACACAATGGTGTCATTTATTACTATCCACTGGACATCCTCCACCCAGGAACCATTGCTTCCTGCCAAGGTACACTCACACACCTTTCTATGTGGTGGCAATCAAGTTTGTCTTTGCGATATTACATCCTGCATTATAACCAGACTCGGTGGTGTAATGGTTTTGAGGGTATGCTCTGAGTCTGGGAGGTCATTGGTTCAAGTCCCATCCGAGTCATACTTAGTAATTTTTTAATGGTACATGGCTGCTTTCTTGCTTGACATTCAGCATTTCAAAGGAGAGAGCATGGACAAACAATTCTGGAAACACAATGGCAAACCACCCAGTTTAACCCTCGCCAAGAGACTGCTTCTGCACAACTGATGATCTGTAAAGCGGATGGTACATCAGAATAAAAAAAATACTGTTGTACATGTTCTGTATTATATACCATAGTTACACATAATCAAAAAATACCTTATTATATACCATAGTTACAAATAATCAAAAAATACCATAAATAACCAAAAATACCATATTACATAACATAGATACAAATAATTTAAAAAATACCGTATTATACACCATATTTACAAATAATCCCAAAATAGCATATTATATACCATAAATACAAATAATCAAAGAATACTAATATAAATATATATATATATATATATATATATATATATATATATATATATATATATATATATATATATATATATATATATATATACTGTATTATTTTCCACAGTTACAAATAATTAAAAATACCATATTATGTAACATAGATACAAATAATCCCAAAAATACCGTATTATATCCCAAAGATAAAAAGAATCCAAAAATACCGTATTACTATACATACCATAGTTACAAATAATCAAAAAAATAACATTATACACCACGGATATAGATAATCCAAAAATACCGTGTAATATACTGGAGATACAAAAAATCCAAAAATACAGTATTATATACTATAGATACAAATAATAACAATATACCATATTCTGTACCATAAATACAAATAATCAAACAATACAGTATTATATACATTATATACAAATCATAAAAAAGTACCATATTATATACCATAATCACAAATAATCCAAAAATACTGTATTATATACCGTAGATACAAATCATAAAAAATAACATTATATAACAGAGATACAAATGATCAAAAATACCATATTATATACCATAAATGCAAATTAACAAAAATACCATATTTTATTCCATTGATACAAATAATCAAAAATACTGTGTTCATAAAACATAAATACAAATAATCCAAAAATAACATTAAATACCATAAACACAAATAATAAAAAAATACAGTATTGTATACCATCGATACAAATAATCAAAAAATATCATATCAAAGATACAAATAATCAAAAAATACTTTTCATATACCATAGATTCAAATAATCCAAAAATTACCATGAAATATACTGCAGATACAAATAATCAAAAATACCATATTATATACCATAAATACAAATAATAAAAAAACACCATATTAAATACCATAGATACAAATAATAAAAAACACCATATTAAATACCATAGATACAAATAATCAAAAAACACCATATTAAATACCATAGATACAAATCATAAAAACATCATACTAAATACCATAAATACAAAAAATCAAAAATACCATATTATATACGATAGATACAAATATTCACAAAATACCATATGATGTACCAAAGACAGAAATAATCCAAAAATACCGTATTATATACGATAGATACAAATATTCAAAAAATACCATATGATGTACAAAAGACAGAAATAATCCAAAACTATTGTATGATATACCATAAATATGAATCAAAAACACACCATTTTAAATACCATAAATACAAATAATAAAAAACACCATATTAAACACCATATTATATACCATAAATACAAATAATTAAATGCCATAAATACAAATCAAAAAAACACCATATTAAATACCATAAATACAAATAATCAAAAATACCGTATTATATACGATAGATACAAATAATCAAAAAATACCATATGATGTACCAATGACAGAAATAATCCAAAAATATTGTATTATATACCATAAATATGAATCAAAAAAACACCATATTAAATACGATGAATACAAATGATCAAATATGCTGTATTATATACGATAGATACAAATCAAAAAACAACATATTAAATACCATAAATACAAGTAATCAAAACACACCATATTAAATACCATAAATACAAATAATAAAAAAACACCATATTGAATACCATAAATACAAATAATCAAAAATACTGTATTATATATGATAGATACAAATCAAAAAACAACATTAAATACCATAAATGCAAATAATCAAAACACCATATTAAATACCACAAATACAAATAAGCAAAAAATACCATTTTATTTACTATAAATACAAATAATCAAAAAATACCATATTATATCCGATAGATACAAATAACCAAAAAATACTGCATTATCTACCATAAATAGAAATAATCAAAAAACACCGTATTATATACGACAGATAGAAATAATCAAATAATACCATATTATGTACCACAGATACAAGTAATCCAAACATACTGTATTATATATCATAGTTACGAGTTATCAAAAGATAACGTATTGTATACCATAATACATGCCTGGTGTTGGCTAAATGGTTCGGCTGGTGGGCTTGGGTTGTCTCGGATCCTGAGTTCAAATCCTACTCGGATGGTGAATGAATACCAGCTGGGGTTGACCTTGCCTGTTATCCTTATGCGGTCGGCAAAATGAGTGCCAGCTTTCTGGTATCCTTTGTCGGAGTGGTGACTCGTCCAATTTTGTGTCCAATAGCCAAGGAGACTGCTTCGGTAGCACCAATGCTCTGCACAGAGTATGGTCCCAATGGATGGATGGATACCATAATACAGTGGTGTTGTGCCAAATTTTGAGATACTGGAGCCCTGTAAAAATATCTGCTGTGTCACCAGATTGACTGTAACATAAGGTTTTAACACGACACTCACCAGTGGAATCCCTAATATGAGTGGTAAATGATATATGCACATTTTGCCATGATAAACAAAAACTCAACACACACCCACTTTATCGCACAATTCATAATCTCCTTTTAAGAAAAAGTCAGATCATGGTTGTTTTTCTGTTTTTCGACAAACTATGTCTTTTAAGAAATAAAGTTGGATTTTTTTTTGTACCATGTGGTAAGGGCTGACAGGATAGTCTTGCGGTATGCACACTCACTTCAAAGCTGTCTTGTCTGGTTTGAATCCTGACTCAGTTATAAACTGTCAACCCGGTGTGCCACAGGCAGGGTGATTCATCATTGTGTGTGTGCCCCTCGGATGGATGTTAAATTGGGTATCCCATCTGGTGGCATTAGTTATGTTGTTGTTTTTCATACTAGTTGGTGTCTTTCTTGGAATTGATGAAAGAAGATGAAGCTTTGAGGCTGGATAAACATCTGAGAATATTGAACGAGATGGCAGAGCAGATGGTCATGCTTATTGTTAACATACTATATGTAACGTCATGTTTATCTGCTCTGCCAACCTGAGTCTTTGTCAAGGTGTCATTGACATATTTTAGGCCAACCTTTTCTCATACAAAGTGATAGCCATTCCTCACAAGAACAGCCACATCACTGATCCACACAGACTTCAACTGGTTGGAGTAACCCCAAGTTTTCCATGGCTTCAGGTCTTCCAGGATTAAATACTTTTCATAAACATAAGATAATGCATGAAATCTGGATATAAAATGGTTGGAAAGTTCGTCTCACTTCTGCAACATGCTGTATTCGGTAATTCATACACGTCTGTGTTGCATATAACCTGCATTGTTATCAAATGGCCATGCCTAAGACAAAGTGTCCAACCTGGGACAAGCTTTCACCCCGATTGTTTTGCCAGAAGAGGGAAGACGAGTTTAAAAGTTACGTAAGCAGACAAAGCACGATAACCCAACCGATCTTGGACGTGTGTGGTTTTTGTTATACGCCCGATGTGTGTGTGTATATATTTGTATATATATATATATATATATATATATATATATATATATATATATATATATATATATATATATATATATAGTTGCGGATTCGCGCCCGCCGGCGTGCGAGCGGCCACGTAACTCGAATCGCCGCACGTCGCCCACCGGACGGACAATCCCGTCGTGACCCTCTCGGACTAACGCCGGGAACTAGTCACGGGTGGACCTTTCGGCCTCACCACGATCGTGCCAACCGGCCCCCCGCGTGGGATAGGGTTGCTCGCCAAATTCGACCAACCTAAGTACCCACACGGAGGGTAGACCGGGCGATCGCACCTCGCCGCAGGTCGACTTCGGACACGGGCCACTTTAAGCGACCCGTTCCGTACTATCGGGATAACCGAGCGGTGTTATCGTCGGCCTCGACGGTTCGATTAATTATCGGGCGTTTTAGCCCACGACCAACCCTTTACGTGAAGTAAGATGGAGATTCAATAAAGGAAAAGACGAAGCGAAACGGGAAAACAGTTCAACATGAAGCACATTTATTTCGCGATGAACGGAAAGCACACATACACAATTACACCAAAAGCAAATGTAAAAGAAGAAGAAACACAATAATACACAAAAAGCAAATGCAACAATGCAGATCTAACCGACTACCGAGCACACGGCAACACTTATACAGTTTTACTTCACAGACGGCGCCGACAACACATATACCCAAAGCAAAAGAAAAGGACCACCCTCAAGGATGAGGGGGGTAGGCGGGCCTGGGGCCGAGACCGCGTCGGGCCTACCCGTCTGGTGATGAGCTGCAAGATGGCGGTGGCGCCCCGACTCCGCGGGCCTCGCGGACAGTGTCTGGTAGGGGGTGGGAACGGGGCCCCCTTCTCGCACTATCTCAGCGCGGGGGAAACAGGAGGGGGGTTGTTGATGCTCGGGGGGGGGGTGGATATCTCCCTGTCTCGGGTCCCGCGACGAGCGTCTCCACCACGACCTCGGTCGCGCCGCCGGCCTCTCCCTCCGCAGCTCCCCGACTCCGACACGAGCACCCCCTCGACCGTCTTCGCCGCCGCCACCTCTCCACAGCTCCGTCCAACCGCCCTCTCCGTCTCCTCTCTTGACTCGTCCCAACTCTTCACTGGCTCCGAACTCTTCACTCTCTCCCCTCCGTACTGCTCTGTTTGGCGAGCGCGGCCCCTTATATGCCCCGTGGCCTCGCTCCTTCACCTTCGACCCTTTACCTCCGACCCTTCACCTCTAACTGGCTCCCCATTGGACCGAGGAAAAGTGGGCGTGAATGCTTTTTGATCCATGAATTTGCATATAGCGATATTACTCCAACGCACCTGGAGGCGGGGCCAAATCGCCCCACGCTCGCCGATAGGACGGAACAGAAGTGGGCGTGAGTCGTTTTTGATCCGTTTTCTTCGGAAAGGCCGGCGCTTTTGCACCCCTGCTCGGTGCGCGCCCTGCACGAGTCCAGTATCGGTGCCCACAAGCGGCGTGGGAATGACGGTGATGCGATGGTTGCGAGGGCGAGTTGTGACGGTAAAGGTCGTGGCTGTTGTTGTGAAGCGGCGTTGCGGTTGGTAGTTGTTGTGTGATGGCTGTTGAGACGTGGTTGGTGGTGGTAGTAATGGCGGCTGGTCCAAAATAAAGATAGTAAAAGAAAAACGGCTATCTAAAAGGGTCGCAGCCCGCATAAATGACATTTATTCCCTCTAAACAACGGGTTTGGGCCTAACTACACATATACTTACCGAGATATCTCACCTAAGGGACCTGAATGGTGGTTTGCGAATTTCGTCAACCACAACACTACCCCCTCCCCTTTTTACAGACTCGTCCCGAGTCGTCAAATTTTCGTGTGCCATCATGTGTAGTTTTCCCCTAGTACATTTTACCTACGGATCCCTGAGTGCGACATTCATGGTATTCGTGTCCCCAAAATAAATAACCTGAGGGCTGAGTAACTACCTAAACAAACTCACTCACACGGACGACTTAAATAAAATTGCCGGCGCGAAGACAGACATGCCGGGGGCGCACTCATATTTACAGTACATCTTACCTTAACTTACAAATTTTACACTAAACCATGGCCCAGGATCAATGAACTCTGCAAAAAGAAAGCAGTTAGCAGGGAGCCAGGCTGCTCGCATGCAGTCTCTGGCTCAAAACAATGCAGGTGACAGGGAACGTGGCCGGCTGCTCACACGCAGTCCAAGGCCTTCCCTTTTGAACTGAACGCAGTGAACCACAACGGTGCATGGGCTGCACAAACGTAGTCTCCGTGCCAGCTCAAGTGGCACACGCAATGAACACAACGAATGGATGGATGAATGGTTTGAACTGAACGCAAACACGGTGCACGGGCCGCCACTGCAGGCCCGTGTTGTAGCTGCCAACAGGGCAGTTCTTGCAGCTTGCAAACTGTTGCTTTCTGATCCTGGCGCACATGGCAATGAACAGGGGGGGGGGAGCAAAGCAAAAATTGAACGGGGCTTGTGAACAGGGGCAGTGGGCATGGCAAAGGCAGCAGGCAAACACAGCCTGCAGAAGAAGGCCGCTGCAGGCAAACACAGCCGGCAGATGAACTGGCCGGCACAGGCCTTGAAGCACAGCAGCTGCAGACAATCCGACCGGCACAGGCCTTGCAGCACAGCAGCTGCAGACGATCCAGCCGGCACAGGCCTTGCAGCAAAACAACAGCTGCCGATGAAGTGGGCCGGCCTTTGCCTTGCAGCAACGCAGCCAGCAGATGAAGCTGGCCAGCCTTTGCCGTTCAGTGGAGGTTGGTGGAGGGAGTGCGGTGGTGCTGGCCACTCGGAAGGCGGGCTCGGACCTACCCTACGGTCTCCCTCCCAACCTATCGCCTTTGCCTGTCATTGTCTGTACCCACTCCCTTAATTTGTCAAACACCAATTTAGCCCCTACTTATTTTTTTATTTTTACTTCCCCACTATAAATCGTCCCCTAACCCCCTGTACTGTCCTTGTTCGGCTAACCTATCCTGTCACCTAGCCTACTCCCAACCCCTACGTTCCCTTCCTGGAGGGGAATAAGGGAGAGCTAACGTCCTGTGTCGAGGCCCAATTCAAGCCTCAGAATGGCCTCCCCAGACTTCAGCGATCTATAACCAAAGTGGGTCCAGCAGCCCACAACGAGAGCGAGGGGATGGATGGTGCGGAGGGGTACATCTCCTAATCTACCCTAACCATTTAACTGTTAAACTACCCCGGGGCTTTCAACAAGTGCCTCTCGCTTAAACTATTGGTTCTAACAACCCAGATTCCCGTCGCCTGTGTTGGTGTCCTCACAATTTCTGGCCTCGCCCCCCAATTTTCTCTCCGTGCCCTCACACGGTCTCATGGCTGGGACACGTGGCTCCCTTTGGCAGGCACGACCCTCTGCCGATTCTCCCGCTATGGCACCCCCGGGCACTACACTGCCTCCGAGCCTACCAGCTCTCTAAACACCGGGGAGTGCCCCCCATGGCACCTCCCCTGAAACGCACACGTGGCAAGCTGGCTTCCCAGGCCCCTTTCCGAGGGTCACCCGTGCCCACAACACTGCCCACGCGGCTAATGGCGCCCCGGGCCCCCGCACCAAGCAGGCGCACCCGTGCCCACTACGCTATCCCGGCCCCCCATGGGCCCTTAGCCTACCACGGCCGACTAGCTTGGTGCCTGGGGTACCCACTCAGCGATACTCACCTTTCGTAGCCATGCTCCCAGCCCGTCAACAGGGCTCCTGCACCCCTCCAAACGGGTTTCGAGCCTACACTCCCACCAACAACAAAACGACCTCCATTTTGTAAATTTGACTAACCCCCTAACTCACTCTACACTGACCCCGGGGTCCTTTGGGCGGGAGTCACTCCTCCCCCCAATCACTCATCGCACCATGCATTCCCCATTCGCTCCACTCACACAGACCTGCTGGCCTCACTCACTCACCAAGCACATGCTTCCACTTCACTCACCAACTCTTCAACACACTCACCGCTGAACTCTGCCATCCTTCTATCTGCATCCCCTAACTAACTCATGCTCCCACGTCGTCCCTTAAACAACAGCACATTCCTTTTAACACTACGTAGCTAAGCTACGTCCCCACTACACATTCACTGTCTGTCACTGTCTTCTAACTCAAAAAATAACTTATTTCCCCACCTAAAGCTCATCTAAATCCCTCTAACTAATCCATTCCACGGACTCCATGAGGACTTACCCCTGCTCCATGAAGTCGGTCTAACTAAGCTAACCCTTCCCCCTGACTAGTTTCCATCCTGTACCCTGGTCAAGGGGGTCTTCCACCCCTTGCCCAGGAATCTTGTGCACCCGAAAGTGAGGCTTGCTTTTTCCCTTTTTTTTTTTCCACATGCGCAGCACCAGCGCGGCAACTCACAGCTCGCGCACTTTGCACCTGCCCGTGACGTCATGCAGCTGCACGTGTACCTCGTCCCTCCTTGGACGGTACCATCCGGCAGGGATACCCCTCCTGCCGGATTCCAACCCCACGTGCAGCCATGGCGTCACCGTGCGCATAAAAAAAAAACACAAGCCCCACGTCTCGAGGGGTTCCCCACGCGAACACATGTGCTTTGCCCGTTGGAGCTTAACATACACGATCACGTGGAGAACCCGTCCGGTCCAAATCCATAATCCTGCCTAAACTTTGTCCGTCCGTGGGATCGGCAAATCCACCGCTGGCGTTTCCGGACCGGGACTTCACTCTCGCAAGCGAGCACGTGGGGGTCTCGTGCGTTGCACAGCACGGACCTCGTGCTCAATGCTGGGTGAACCCGGCACGGTCCCCGAAACAACTACAGCCGCTACTCGGCTTTCTTTCCTCAAATGTCGCTGTCGTCGCCATTCGACCCACGCACACCTGCGTGTTACGACGCTCACACTCCATTCCATTACATTCACCCCGGGAGACGCGGCTGCATGTTCACACATGCCCACCGACATCTCCCTTACATACCGCTCTCTCACACACACGGTCTCCCTTGCACTCGGCCGTTCACTCACGCATGCCATTACCCTTGCACACGTGGCTCCCCTCACTCGCGGCCTTCCACTCACTCGTGCTATTTCCCTCACACAAACCACACCACTCACACACGCGGGGGCACTCACCCGCGGTGCCTCATCCACACACCGTGCCTCACTCATACACCGTTCCTCACACACACGCGGGGGCACTCAACCGCGGTGTTTCATCCATACTGGCCGTTTCATCCACACACACGGCCTCTTCCACTTGCGGTGCCCCTTTTACACACGGCGTGCTGGGAAGCACGTATTCTGGCACAATCGCCACCACACCACTCACACACGGGGTCGCTTCCACACACGAGGACGCACTCACACCTTGCACCACACACACAGGGACAACTACACTGGGGATTCGTGTCCCCACAAGGGTCTCCGGGGCCTCTATACCCCCCAAGCTCTCCGTGCATCTGACCACAGCACTCCTCCCCTCGACCTCGCAAAGCACGACCGAACTCACCTGGTCGTGACTCGCCTCAAGGGGGCATACTCCCTCCCCTCGTTCTGGAGGAGGCCATCCAACTGCTCGCACCGGGTCTCTACCCAGTCCGCGAGCTCACCCCCATTATCCTCCACTACCTCCGTGTGTGTGTGCATCACTTACCCAGTCTTCATCGTGTAGTCTTCCCTCTATCGTTCCCATCTCCCCTGTCTCTGCCAACTCAGTCACCTCTTCACCCTTTACCTCCCTTGTCTCAACTATTATTTCCGTCTCTTCCCTTGTTATCTCCCTCGTGCACGTCTCCGTCACCCCAATTAGTTTGTCCCTCTCGGTTACCGTCACTTTTTCTGTCACGACCCTCGCCCAACACGCCCCCCGAATTATTTTGTCACCCTCCTCCACCGCGGGCCCGACAGCCGTTGCACCCCCTTCCAGCTCGTTCGCTCCCACACGTGGAGTCGCCATTTTTAGCTCCCTGGTCACTGCCTTCATGCCCGCCTGCAGGCTTCGGCCCATGTTCTGCGTCTCACCCCGCAGCTTTTTCATTTCTTCCTTCATGTTTGTTTCCATTCCGTTCATTTGCTGTGTATTCGCATCCATCTTTTCGTTCATGCCTTTCATTTCGTTTTTCATTTCATTTGTGTTTGCATCCATTTTCGTTTTCATTTCCGCATTCATTTGTTGCGCATCCGCATTCATCTTTGCCAGCATGGTGAATAGCTGGGCCATGTCGGGTGCGCTTGGGTGAGCCGATTCGGCAAGGATCGGGGGGTTTTGGTGGAGAGGGGGAGGGGAGGTGTCATACACCGCGGCCGCTGCCGCACCTATTTCGGGCTCTGGGTTCAGTTGGGCGAGTTCGTTTTCCTGTACAACCAACATTTCCTGCACGGGGATTTCATCCTGGACCATGGATTCTACACATTCTACATCCATTTCTAATACCCCCGGCTCCCGCTCGCCTTGAGACGCCATCTTGCTTCTCGTAAAGGGTTAATTTAGCTCGCTCGTAATTTGGAGGGAATCGGGGGTCGCTCCTCTCACCCCTGGACCGATTCCCGTGAATTTAGTTGGAGACAGGAGAGCCCATTTTCCCATTCTCCGATACCAGTGCTGCAAGGAGGGCGATGAGTTTATATCGCACGACCTGACACCAGTGTTGCGGATTCGTGCCCGCCGGCGTGCGAGCAGCCACGTAACTCGAATCGCGGCACGTCGCCCACCGGACGGACAATCCCGTCGTGACCCTCTCGGACTAACGCCGAGAACGAGTCACGGGTGGACCTTTCGGCCTCACCACGATCGTGCCAACCGGCCCCCCGCGTGGGATAGGGTTGCTCGCCAAATTCGACCTAGGAGGGTAGACCGGGCGATCGCACCTCGCCGCAGGTCGACTTCGGACACGGGCCACTTTAAGCGACCCGTTCCGTACTATCGGGATAACCGAGCGGTGTTATCGTCGGCCTCGACGGTTCGATTAATTATCGGGCGTTTTAGCCCACGACCAACCCTTTACGTGAAGTAAGATGGAGATTCAATAAAGGAAAAGACGAAGCGAAACAGGAAAACAGTTCAACATGAAGCACATTTATTTCGCGATGAACGGAAAGCACACATATACAATTACACCAAAAGCAAATGTAAAAGAAGAAGAAACACAATAATACACAAAAAGCAAATGCAACAATGCAGATCTAACCGACTACCGAGCACACGGCAACACTTATACAGTTTTACTTCACAGACGGCGCCGACAACACATATACCCAAAGCAAAAGAAAAGGACCACCCTCAAGGATGAGGGGGGTAGGCGGGCCTGGGGCCGAGACCGCGTCGGGCCTACCCCTCTGGTGATGAGCCGCAAGATGGCGGTGGCGCCCCGACTCCGCGGGCCTCGCGGACAGTGTCTGGTAGGGGGTGGGAACGGGGCCCCCTTCTCGCACTATCTCAGCGCGGGGGAAAACAGGAGGGGGGTTGTTGATGCTCGGGGGGGGTGGATATCTCCCTGTCTCGGGTCCCGCGACGAGCGTCTCCACCATGACCTCGGTCGCGCCGCCGGCCTCTCCCTCCGCAGCTCCCCGACTCCGACACGAGCACCCCCTCGACCGTCTTCGCCGCCGCCACCTCTCCACAGCTCCGTCCAACCGCCCTCTCCGTCTCCTCTCTTGACTCGTCCCAACTCTTCACTGGCTCCGAACTCTTCACTCTCTCCCCTCCGTACTGCTCTGTTTGGCGAGCGCGGCCCCTTATATGCCCCGTGGCCTCGCTCCTTCACCTTCGACCCTTTACCTCCGACCCTTCACCTCTAACTGGCTCCCCATTGGACCGAGGAAAAGTGGGCGTGAATGCTTTTTGATCCATGAATTTGCATATAGCGATATTACTCCAACGCACCTGGAGGCGGGGCCAAATCGCCCCACGCTCGCCGATAGGACGGAACAGAAGTGGGCGTGAGTCGTTTTTGATCCGTTTTCTTCGGAAAGGCCGGCACTTTTGCACCCCTGCTCGGTGCGCGCCCTGCACGAGTCCAGTATCGGTGCCCACAAGCGGCGTGGGAATGACGGTGATGCGATGGTTGCGAGGGCGAGTTGTGACAGTAAAGCTCGTGGCTGTTGTTGTGAAGCGGCGTTGCGGTTGGTGGTTGTTGTGTGATGGCTGTTGAGACGTGGTTGGTGGTGGTAGTAATGGCGGCTGGTCCAAAATAAAGATAGTAAAAGAAAAACGGCTATCTAAAAGGGTCGCAGCCCGCATAAATGACATTTATTCCCTCTAAACAACGGGTTTGGGCCTAACTACACATATACTTACCGAGATATCTCACCTAAGGGACCTGAATGGTGGTTTGCGAATTTCGTCAACCACAACAATATATATATATATATATATATATATATATATATATATATATATATATATATATATATATATATATATATATCCTCGTGTTGGCGCAGTGGTTAGGGCAGCGGCTTGGGATCCAAAAGGTCCTGAGTTCAAGCCCCGTTGGGCCACTGAATTAATACACCAGGGGGTTGACTCAGCCTGTCATCCTTCTGAGGTCGGCGAAATGAGTACCAGTGTACTGGGCCGGTGTATACCCCGGTTAAAATAGGTGTACCATATCCCTGTGTCGTAAGAGGCGACCAGGGTTGTGTCAGGAAGGGCATCCGGCGGAAAACATGTGCCAAATCACTATGCGGATCATACGGATGATCCGCTGTGGCGACCCCTAAAGGGAGCAGCCGAAAGAAGAAGAAGAAGAAGAAGAAGAAGAAGATATATATATATATATATATATATATATATATATATATATATATATATATATATATATATATATATATATATATATATATATATATATATATATATATATATATATATATTGTTGCGAATTCGCGCCCGCCGGCATGCGAGCGGCCACGTAACTCGAATCGTGGCACGTCGCCCACTGGACGGACAATTCTGTCGTGACCCACTCGGACTAACGCCGGGAACTAGTCACGTGTGGGCCTTTCGGCCTCACCACGATCCTGCCAATCGGCCCCCCGCGTATAGGATTGTTCGCCAAATTCGACCTACCTAAGTACCCACAAGGAGGGTAGACCGGGCGATCGCACCTCGCCGCAGGTCGACTCCGGACACGGGCCACTTAAGCGACCCGTTCCGTACTATCAGGATAACCGAGCGGTGTTATCGTCGGCCTCGACGGTTCCGATTAATTATCGGGCGTATTAAGCCCACCACCAACCCTTTACGTGAAGCAAGATGGAGATTCAATTAAAGAAAAGACGAAGCGAAACGGGAAAACAGTTCAACATAAGGCACATTTATTCCGCGGCACACGGAAAGCACACATATACAATTACAACAATTATGCACCAAAAGCAGATGTTACAAAAGAAACACAACAATGCAGATCTACTACTGACTACACGAGCACACTGCAACACTTACACAGTTTTACTTTACAGACGGCGCCGACAACACATTTACTCAAAAGCAAAAGAAAACGGCCACCCTCAAAGACAAGGGGGCAGACGGGCCTGTGGGCCGCGAGACCGGGTGGATCCTACCCATGTCTTGTGATGAGCCGCAAATGTGGCGGCGGTGCCCCGACTCCGCGCTCCTTCGCGGGTTTCGTTGGCACTGCTTGGAGTGGAGTGGGAACAGGGCCCCCCGATTCGCACTATCTCAGCGCGGGGGGGGGGGGAAGGGGGAAATTGTTGATGCTCTGGGGAAAGAGGATAGCTGGCTTGCTTGGGTTCCGCGACGAGCGACTCCACTGCGACCTCATCGCCGACCACCGTCTTCCTTGCCTCGGACCCGAGGTATCCGGTCCCCTCCGCAATTCTCCTCAGCCGACTGCCTCCAACCCTTCTCCAACTCAAACTCCAACTCCAACTCCTCTCCAACTCCGACTGCCTCCAACTGCTTCCGACCCAAAACTGACGAAATTCGCCCCGCGCTCAGCGCTTTATAGTACGGCAGGAGAACCCATATGCAAATTTCTGGATCAGAACGAGCTCGGGGGTGGAGCCACGCTCGCCCATTGGATGGAGAAAAAGGGGCGTGAATCTCCCCTGATCCTCGAATTTGCATATATCGATTCTACTCTGACACGCCTGGAGGCGGGGCCAAATCGCCCCGCGCTTGCTGATTGGACGGATCAGAAGTGGGCGTGTATCATTCCTGATCCGACTTTTGCTCGGAAAGGCCGCACTTTGTACCCGCGGCTCGGCGCGCGCCCTGTACGAGTCCAGGACAGCCTGACGCTCGGTGCCCACAAGCGGTGCGGGAATGGCCGCAGAAGGAGAGGCGAAGGTGGTGGAGGGTCCAAAGTGCTGGTCCATGGCCACGGTGACGCTTGGAATGGCGGTGATGCGATGTTTGCGGGAGCGAGCTGTGAAGGTAAAGGTCGTGGCTGTTGGCGTTGTTGTTGTTGTGAAGCGGCGTTGCGGTTGGTGGTTGTTGTGTGATGGCGGTTGAGACGTGGTTGGTTCAAAATAAAGATAGAACAGAAAAACGGCTATCTCAAAGGGTCGCAGCCCGAATGAATCACATTTATTCCCTCTAACCAACGGGTTTGGGGCTAACTACACATGTACTTACAGAGATATCTCACCTCCAGGACCTGAATGGTGGTTTGCGAATTTCCTCAACCGCAACAATATATATATATATATATATATATATATATATATATATATATATATATATATATATATATATATATATATATATATATATATATATATATATATATATATATATATATATCGGGGCATATTATTTAAACTGTTGCAGAGTGGAGTTAAACTACGCCTCAGATGGATTGAGGTGCCGGAGCGGCCATCTCCGGCAGGACTGCACCCCTGACCATCAATACAAATTTCCTCAAACCCCTTGCTGGCCCAAAGGTATCCGATCCGATGTACCATACTTTGTATTCCAGAGCACTTATGCTGCCGAAGCAGCTTTTTGGGAAGGGTTATACTGGGTGGTTTGCCATTGTCTTCTGAGCAGTCGTTTGGGCAGGGATTTAATTTATTCAGGAGATAACTTGCCTCGTCTTCACAAAGGACTCAGTGGGATCTTTATCGTATATCAACGAATGCCGGCAGAGGGACTCCCGTTTAACGTCAATCTGAGGAAGACATTTATCTCTCTCTCTCTCTCTCTCTCTCTCTCTCTCTCTCTCTCTCTCTCTCTCTCTCTCTCTCTCTCTCTCTCTCTCTCTCTCTCTCTCTCTCTATCTATCTATCTATCTATCTATCTATCTATCTATCTATCTATCTATCTATCTATCTATCTCTCTCTCTCTCTCTCCTGGATGACAGTTTATACCTGGGATGAGATTCAAACCCAGACTAGACTGCTACGAGGAGAGTGTGTGTATCTCCAGGACCCAAATGCCTACCTTTCTTCAAAATTGGAAATGTCCACGAGGATGCACTGTGGGACAACTGGCTCAACATTTCGTTTGAAGAACTTTGTGCTCTGTGTCGCAACGTCCTTCCAACGATGTACCATCATGTTATAATCTCATCGGATGGTCTTGATAGTCAAACATATGGTTTTTCCATGAGCCTTAGCCTTGTGTGTGTGTGTCTGTGTGTTTGTAGGTATTTGCACACTGAGGTGTGAAGATAGCTCGGTGGAGGTAAGTTCACTACCAAAGGGACATCTTGTTGTCCCATAATCATGGTTCTTTACTGTACTATGAAATGAACAAAAAATAAACAAATAAAATACTAGAACAGCACTCGGTCGAGAGCGCTACCTTCGCCTGGCTGACCAGTTTACGTTTTGTATCACACTGATGGGCCGGATCTGGATTCAGACCTAAACCAAAATCGAATCTGCTTGTTCTCGTCACCAAACTAACTCATCCACCAAGTTTCATCTGAATCAGTCCGCAACTTTTTGAGATGTTGTGATACAGTACATTTCGTTTTTGGTCCTATCTCTCAATGGTGAAGGGTCAATTGAAAATTCTAGTAGTTGGATCCAGATTCGGATCTTCACCAAAATCGAATCCGTTCGTCCTTATCACACACACACAACACACATGACCTCTGTCCACCTTCGGTGGTACAGGTAACAAGCAGAAACACTTTCACAACTCTGGTATATATATATTTTAATTAAACAGACCAAAGCTCGAGGAAGAGGACATGAGGTGAGGCAAGTGCATCGGCAATGGAGTCTAAAGGAAGAGGATGACAAGAGCCATAGATAGGCAGGCAGGACTACAAGTAACATGGACAAACATGCAGGACAACGAGGCAGAAGAGAACAGGTGTATGATCAAGGTAAACAGATGGAATAGCCAGCAAGAGGGCTATCCTACACAGAGATAGTTACATTGAGAACAAAATTGTACAAAGAGACGGGTGGATTAAGAAAATGGTCGTCGTGATCGAGGCACCGGTGAGTGACCCACCACCGCTTTAAAGGGATGCAGTAGTGCCGTCGCAGGATTGAGTGACACGGGATGGTGTCGAGATGATGATTGAACAGGTATGTGGAAAATGCGGTGAAGGTGAGCAGTCAGACTAGATGTGGGAGTGGCAACAGAGTAGTGTGTGAGTAAAAATGTGAGCTTGTTTACTCCTCTTCCTGCATCTCCACCTGGACCGGTGACTTTGGCCGATTGCAAACAAACAAGATCTCGAGGAGGCCAATATTGTCGTACTAGGGTATCGTCAGTCTTTGTCATGGAATGTAAGCAATGATGCTCCTTACTAGTTGGAAGGTTATTAGATATCATTGTTTAGCAGGCTAATGGCAGCACCTGAGGTTTGTGGTTTAGTCGTGGTTGTACAAACGTTTCCTTTCAGGAAAGGACATCTGTTCCGAATCATGGTCCTTCACATCGTCATTGTCAAAGGCAAAACATGCACGGGGAGTTCAAGTGGTTTGAAGAACTCGATTGTGAGAACTTCCATCAGCATGGGATGAAAGTACACTTGGACTGGAGTCGAGGTGTGGGCAGAGACCTTTATTGGCTCCACACGGAATGGTCGCGCATGTGTTTAAGATCTGGTGGATATATATGCCGGTCCTGCAGCAGCTGTGATTGTAGAGGGTGTAGGGCGAGCAACCGGGTGGGGAGGGAGATGTGGGAACGGGATGGTCGACGGTCACGAATGGAGGAACAATTGATGAGGGGAGACCGTGAGAGTGCACCCAGGGTACACCTTTGCTGGCCTTGACTCATGCTCCATGTACTTCGTTGTGTCCACCTTAATGCTCTGTACACTCGAGGCGCATTCCGTTTCTGTCCTATCCACCGTCTGTCTGTTGAGGGACATGAGGCCCGTGCTGGGCGTACCGAGCGAGGTGAGTCTCGGCGCGACCGCTATTCTCGCATGTTGTGATTTATGGTTCTCGCTGAAGTTCACTCAGAGTTCACTGAGCTATTCCAAGCCAGGCCGCACTGTGCTTCTCCCTCTCCATGATCCACATGGCGATGCTTTAGCAGCAGACGGCGGACCTCATAGATCACACGGTTCTTGGCTCGTACCGACTCAGGCTGAAAGGCGAGATGTGATGGCCGCGGAAATGGTGGCTCCGTCCGCGCGAGCACACTCTACCCATGCGTCGACCCGAGACCCCGCGCACGCCCTGAACACCACCAGTGGCAATTCGGCAATGGAGCAGATCGAGGTCAAAGGCACGCGACATTGGCATGGTCATTAGTCCTGAAAATGTGACATCGAGGGTCCTGACACCAAGCGAGCAGACACAAGGGTCAGCAGGTAAATGGTCACAAAGGCCTTTGTCCCCCGTGGCTCAATTTACCTTTTACTCTCATCGTTTGGCTTCTCAACAAGGGGGCGTGAATAGTGAACCGTGGAACTCACCTGCCCTCCCGAACACTCTCGTATCCGCAATAGCCCTTGTGTGTGCCTGAATAAATTAATCGGACACGTCGGTGGCAAGCATATTACAAATTTAATAGGGGTACGTGTATGTGGCATCAATTAGCACCATGCCTGGGCGGAAGGATATTAAAACCTCGCGCGTCAAAAAAGGTGTTTTATTACAAGTGTCGCATGAGGGGTGGACCCCATCGAGCTTCTACCGACTTTGCACAACAAAAGGCCCTCGTATTTAATTAAGGAGTGATCCAAGTGTGCGTGTGCGTGTGCGTGCGTGTGCGTGCGTGTATCGTGAATTGTTTCTGTTTGAAGTCTTTTCTTTGATTAAAAAAAAAATACAATTCCATTCACTTGGGCCGACTTAAAAATCTGGTGTTGGTTGAGTGTTGGGGTGGTGGCTTTGGATCCCAGGGTTCTCAGATCGAGCCCTGTTGGCCACTGAATTAACACCTGGGGGTTGACTCAGCCTGTCATTCTTCTGAGGTTGGTGAAATGAACACCAGTACAATGGTAATCGGGGCATTGCATCAGCGGTATAGCTGCGTCCCGAACCAATGATGCAACCAGCAGTCAAAAAGGCAGCACATGATGGGATCTTGCGCCAACTCCAAAATTTTTGTGGACTGCATTATGCATATATACGTACATATTGTTGTGGTTGACGAAATTCGCAAACCACCATTCAGGTCCCGTAGGTGAGATATCTCTGTAAGTATATGTGTAGTTAGCCCAAACCCGTTGTTTAGAGGGAATAAATGTCATTCATTCGGGCTGCGACCCTTTTAGATAGCCGTTTTTCTTTTACTATCTTTATTTTGGACCAGCCGCCATTACTACCACCACAACCACCACCAACCGCATCTCGACAACCACAGCCACCTTCTCCAGAACCGCCTTCACAACATCCACCTTCTCCACAACCGCTTTCACACACCAACCACCAACCGCAATGCCGCTTCACAACAACAGCAACGCCAACAGCCACGACCTTTACCGTCACAACTCGCCCTCGCAACCATCGCATCACCGCCATTCCCGCGCCGCTTGTGGGCACCGATCCTGGACTCGTACAGGGCGCGCACCGAGCAGCGGGTGCAAAAACACCAGCCTTTCCGAGAAATCGGATCAAGAATGATTCACGCCCACTTCTGTTCCGTCCTATCAGCGAGCGTGGGGCGATTTGGCCCCGCCTCCAGGCGCGTCGGAGGATAATCGCTATATGCAGATTCGCGGATCAAGAATGATTCACGCCCACTTTTCCTTCGTCCAACGGGCGAGCGTGGCTCCGCCCCCGAACTATTCCTGATCCAAAAAACTGCATATGATTTCTCCTGTCGGACTATAAAGCACCGATCGCGGAGCGAATCGAGGCAGTTGGACGGAGTTGAGAAGAGTGGAGAGTGGGAGAGTTGGAGAGTTGTGGCGGCGGCGAAGGCAGTTGGACGGAGTTGAGAAGAGTGGAGAGTGGGAGAGTTGGAGAGTTGTGGCGGCGGCGAAGGCAGTTGGGAAGAGTTGAGAGTTGAGAAGAGGAAAGAGTTGGAGAGTTGTGGCGGTGGCGAAATCGGTCGAGAGAGTGTCTGTCGGGGTCCGGAGAGGCTGGAGAAGCCAAGAAGCTTTGTGGAGGTCGGCGCTCGTGTCAGAGTCGGGGAGCTGCGGAGAGGGGAGGCCAGTAACGCGATCGAGGTCACAGTTAAGTCGCTCGTCGCGGGACCCAAGCCATCCAGATATCCTCTTTCCCCCGAGCATCAACAACCCCTCCCTGTTTCCCCCCCGCGCTGAGATAGTGTGAGAAGGGGGCCCCGTTCCCACCCCATTCCAGGCAGTGCCAGCGAGGCCCGCGGAGTCGGGGTGCCGCCGCCATTTTGCGGCTCATCACCAGACGGGTAGGCTCGACGCGGTCTCGGCCCCAGGCCCGTCTGCCCCCTGTAGTTGAGGGTGGCCCCTTTTTCTTTTGCTTTGGAGTATATGTGTTGTCAGCGCCGTCTGTGAAGTAAAACTGTGTAAGTGTTGCCGTGTGCTCGCGTAGTCGGTAGTAGATCTGCATTGTGTCTGTTTTGTTGCATTTGCTTTTTGTGCAGAATTGTCGTGTTACTTTTACATTTGCTTTTGGTGCATAATTGTTGTGATTGTATATGTGTGCTTTTCGTTTGCCGCGGAATAAATGTGCTTTATGTTGAACTGTTTTTCCCGTTTCGCTTCGTCTTTACTTTTATTGAATCTCCATCTTACTTCACGTAAAGGGTTGGTCGTGGGCTAAATACGCCCAATAATTAATCGAACCGTCGAGGTTGACGATAACACCTCTCGGTTATCCCGATAGTACGGAACAGGTCGTTTAAAGTGGCCCGTGTCCGAAGTCGACCTGCGGCGAGGTGCGATCGCCCGGTCTACCCTCCGTGTGGGTACTTAGGTAGGTCGAATTTGGCGAGCAACCCTATCCCATGCGGGGGGCCGATTGGCACGATCGTGGTGAGGCCGAAAGGCCCACCCGTGACTAGTTCCCGGCGTTAGTCCGAGAGGGTCACGACGGGATTGTCCGTCCGGTGGGCGACGTGCCGCGATTCGAGTTACGTGGCCGCTCGCACGCCGGCGGGCGCGAATCCGCAACACTGTTGTCAGGAGTGGGACACAAACCCATCCCCCCTCCTCGCGGCACTGGTGTCGGAGAGCGGGAAAACGGGCTCTCCTGTCTCCAGCTAAATTTACGGGAATCGGTCCAGGGGTGAGAGGAGCGACCCCCGATTCCCTCCAAATTACGAGTGATTCAAATTAACCCTTTACGAGAAATAAGATGGCGTCTCAAGGCGAGCGGGAGCCGGGGGTATTAGAAATGGATTTAGAATGTGTAGAATCCATGGTCCAGGATGAAAACCCCGTGCAGGAAATGTTGGTTGTGCAGGAACATGAACTCCCCCAACTGAACCCAGAGTTCGAAATGGGCGCAGTGGCTGGGGTGGCGGACAAACGGCCCCCACGTGCGAATTCGCCCACGGATCGGACGATGGAAATGTTTGAGGCATTGATGAGGAAAATGGATGCGAATACACAACAAATGAAAAACGAAATAAAAGGCATGAACGAAAAGATGGATACAAACACAAACGAAATAAAAGGCATGAACAAGCAAATGAACGGAATGAAAACTAATATGGAAACAAATGCGCAAGGAATGAAGGAAGAAATGAAAGAACTGCGGGGTGAGATGCAGAAAATAGGCCGAAGCCTGCAGGCGACGACAGTGGAGCTCAAAATGGCGACGCCACGTGTGGGAGCGAAGGAGCTGGGAGGGAGTGTAACGGCTGTCAGGCCCGCGGTGGAGGCGGGTAAGGAGAAAATAATTCGGGGGACGTGTTGGGCGAGAAGCCTGACGGTGACAGAGAGGGAAAAACTAATTCGGGTGACGGAGGCATGCATGAGGGAGATAAGAGACGAGGTGAAAGGAATTGCGAGAGAGAGAAAAGAACAATTAAGACGGAAAGCAAGGATGAGGTACGCGGAGATCGTGAAAGAGCAAGGAGTGAAAAACAGGGAAGGACGGGAGCGACTTAAGGAGAAAGCAAGGTTGACCTACATAAAGATAAGGGAAAGACGCCAGAAAGAAGCAGAGACCAATAGACACGAGGAGACGACAGAAAGAATAAAATGTATAGAGACACGGGAGATAGAGGGTGAATTGGACAAGGTTAGTGACGCACACACACACACACAGAGGTAGTGGAGGACTATGAGGGGGAGCTGGCGGACTGGGTGGAGGCCCAGTGCGAGCAGTTAGATGGCCTCCTCCAGGAACGAGGGGAGGGAGTATGCCCCCTTGAGGCGAGTCACGACCAGGTGAGTTCGGTCGTGCTTTGCGAGGTTGAGGGGAGGAGTACTGCGAACGGGTGCACGGAGAGCTTGGGGGGGTATAGAGGCCCCGGAGACCCTTGTGGGGACACGAATCCCTAGTGTGGTTGTCCCGGTGTGTGTGGTGTCGAGGTGTGTGTTCACGAGTGTGGCGAAATGCGTGCTGCAACGCACGCATAGCGCGGGTGCAAGGGCGTGTGTGAGAGCGACCGGGTGGGTGACAAAGACCCCGTGTGTGGAAGCGACCCCGTGTGTGAGTGGTGTGGTGGTAAGTGTGCAGAAGGGCGTGCTTCCCAGCACGCCGTGTGTGGATGAGGCACCGCGAGCGAGTGCCCCCGTGTGTGTGAGTAGTATGGTTTGTGTGAGGGAAATGGCACGAGTGAGTGAAAGGCCGCGAGTGAGTGGAGCCACGTGTGGAAGGGTAATGGCATGCGTGAGTGAGCGGCCGAGTGTAAGGGAGACCGTGTGTGTGAGAGAGCGGTATGTGAGGGAGATGTCGGTCGGCATGCGGGAGCACACAGCCGCGTCTCCCGGGGTGAATGTAATGGTGAGGTGTGTTGGCGTCGTGACACGCGGGAGTACGTGTGTTGAATGGCGACGACGGCGACATGTGAGGGACAAAAGCCGGGTAGCGGCTGTAGCTGTTTCGGGGACCGTGCCGGGTTCACCCAGCAGCGAGCGCGAGGTCCGTGCTGTGCAACGCACGAGGCCCCCACGTGCTCGCTTGCGAGAGTGAAGTCCCGGTCCGGAAACGCACGCGGTGGATTTGCCGATCCCACGGACGGACAAAGTTTAGGCAGGATTATGGATTTGGACCGGACGGGTTCTCCACGCGATCGTGTGTGTTAAGCTCCAACGGGAAAAGCACATGTGTTCGCGTGGGGAACCCCTCGAGACGTGGGGCTTGTGTTTTTTTTTATGCGCACGGTGACGTCATGGCTGCACGTGGGGTTGGAATCCGGCAGGAGGGGTATCCCTGCCAGATGGTACCGTCCAAGGAGGGACGAGGTACACGTGCAGCTGCATGACGTCACGGGCAGGTGCAAAGTGCGCGAGCTGTGAGTTACCGCGCTGGTGCTGCGCAATTAGAAAAAAAAAGAAAAAAAAAGCAAGCCTCACTTTCAGGTGCACAGGATTCCCGGGCAAGGGGTGGAAGACCCCCTTGCTTAGGCACAGGATGGAAACTAGTTAGGGGGAAGGGTTAGCATAGCTAGACCGGCTCCATGGGGCAGGGGTAAGTCCTCATGGGGCCCGTGGAATGGGTTAGGTAGAGGGATTGTAGCCAGATTTAGGTGGGGAAATGATTTTTATTTATTTATTTAGGAGACAGAGACAGACTGTGAATGTGTAGTGGGGACGTAGTTTAGCTACGTAGTGTTAAATGGAACGTGCTATAGTTTAAGGGACGACGTGGGAGCACGAGTTAGTGAGCGGAGGTAGTTAGAAGGATGGCGGAGTTCAGCGGTGTGTGTGTTGAAGAGTTGTGAGGTGAGTACATGATGAGTGAGTGAGGCCAGCGGGTCTGTGTGAGTGGAGCGAATGGGGAATGCATGGTGCGATGAGTGATTGGGGGGAGGAGTGACTCCCGCCCAAGGGACCCCGGGGTCAGTGTAGAGTGAGTTAGGGGGTTAGTCAAATTTACAAAATGGAGGTCGTTTTGTTGTTGGTGGGAGTGTAGGCTCGAAACCTGTTTGGAGGGGTGCAGGAGCCCTGTTGACGGGCTGGGAGCGTGGCTGCGAAAGGTGAGTATCGCTGAGTGGGTACCCCGGGCACCAGGCTAGTCGGCCGTGGTAGGCCAAGGGCCCATGGGGGGCCGGGATAGCGTAGTGGGCACGGGTGCGTCCGCTTGGTGCGGGGCCCGGGGCGCCATTAGCCGCGTGGGCAGTGTTGTGGGCACGGGTGACCCTCGGAAAGGGGCCCGGGAAGCCAGCCTGCCACGTGTGCGTTTCAGGGGAGGTGCCATGGGGGGCACTCCCCGGTGTTTCGGGAGCTGGTAGGCTCGGAGGCAGTGTAGTGCCCGGGGGTGCCATCGTAGGGGAATCGGCAGAGGGTTGTGCCTGCCAAGGGGAGCCACGCATCCCAGCCATGAGACCGTGTGAGGGCACGGAAAGAAAATTGGGGGGCAAGGCCCGAAATTGTGAATACACCAACACAGGTGACGGGAATCTGGGTTGTTAGAACCAATAGTTTAAGCGAGAGGCGCTTGTTGAAAGCCCCGGGGTAGTTTAACAGTTATATGGATAGGGTAGATTAGGAAGTGTACCCCTCTGCACCATCCATCCCCTCGCTCTCGTTGTGGGCCGCTGGACCCACTTTGGTTATAGATCGCTGAAGTCTGGGGAGGCCATCCTGAGGCTTGAATTGGGCCTCGACACAGGACGCTAGCTCTCCCTTGTTCCCCTCCGGAAGGGAACGTAGGGGTTGGGAGTAGGCTAGGTGACAGGATAGGTTGGCCGAACAAGGACAGTACAGGGGGTTAGGGGACGATTTATAGTGGGGAAGTAAAAATAAAAAAATAAAAAAAAATAAAAATAAGTTGGGGCTAAATTGGGGTTTGACAAATTAAGGGAGTGGGTATAGACAGTGACAGGCAAAGGCGATAGGTTGGGAGGGAGACCGTAGAGTAGGTCCGAGCCCGCCTTCCGAGTGGCCAGCACCACCGCACTCCCTCCACCAACCTCCAGTGAACGGCGAAGGCTGGCCAGCTTCATCGGCAGCTGTTGTTTTGCTGCAAGGCCTGTGCCGGCTGGATCGTCTGCAGCTGCTGTGCTGCAAGGCCTGTGCCGGTCGGATTGTCTGCAGCTGCTGTGCTTCAAGGCCTGTGCCGGACAGATCGTCTGCCGGCTGTGTTTGCTTGCAGCGGCCTTGTTCTGCAGGCTGTATTTGCCTGATCACCTTTGCCATGCCATGCCCACTGCCCCTGTTCACCAGCCCCGTTCAATTTTTGCTTTGCCCCCCCTGTTCATTGCCATGTGCGCCAGGATCAAGGCAACAGTTTGCAAGCTGCGAGAACTGCCCTGTTGGCAGCTACAACACGGGCCTGCAGTGGCGGCCCGTGCACCGTGTTTGCGTCCATCCATTCATCCATCCATTCGTTGTGTTCATTGCGTGTGCCACTTGAGCTGGCACGGAGACTGCGTTTGTGCAGCCCATGCACCGTTGTGGTTCACTGCGTTCAGTTCAAAAGGGAAGGCCTTGGACTGCGTGTGAGCAGCCGGCCACGTTCCCTGTCACCTGCATTGTTTGAGTCAGAGACTGCATGCGAGCAGCGTGGCTCCCTGCTAACTGCTTTCTTTTTGCAGAGTTCATTGATCCTGGGCCATGGTTTAGTGTAAAATTTGTAAGTTAAGGTTAAGATGTACTGTAAATATGAGTGCGCCCCCGACATGTCTGTCTTAGCGCCGGCAATTTTATTTAAGTCGTCCGTGTGAGTGGGTTTGTTTAGGTAGTTACTCAGCCCTCAGGTTATTTATTTTGGGGACACGAATACCATGAATGTCGCACTCAGAGATCCGTAGGTAAAATGTACTAGGGGAGAACTACACATGATGGCACACGAAAATTTGACGACTCGGGACGAGTCTGTAAAAAGGGGAGGGGGTAGTGTTGTGGTTGATGAAATTCGCAAACCACCATTCAGGTCCTGTAGGTGAGATATCTCTGTAAGTATATGTGTAGTTCGCCCAAACCCGTTGTTTAGAGGGAATAAATGTCATTCATTCGGGCTGCGACCCTTTTAGATAGCCATTTTTCTTTTACTATCTTTATTTTGGACCAACCGCCATTACTACCACCACAACCACCACCAACCGCATCTCGACAACCACAGCCACCTTCTCCAGAACCGCCTTCACAACATCCACCTTCTCCACAACCGCTTTCACACACCAACCACCAACCGCAACGCCGCTTCACAACAACAGCAACGCCAACAGCCACGACCTTTACCGTCACAACTCGCCCTCGCAACCATCGCATCACCGCCATTCCTGCGCCGCTTGTGGGCACCGATCCTGGACTCGTACAGGGCGCGCACCGAGCAACGGGTGCAAAAACACCAGCCTTTCCGAGAAATCGGATCAAGAATGATTCATGCCCACTTCTGTTCCGTCCTATCAGCGAGCGTGGGGCGATTTGGCCCCGCCTCCAGGCGCGTCGGAGGATAATCGCTATATGCAGATTCGCGGATCAAGAATGATTCACGCCCACTTTTCCTTCGTCCAATGGGCGAGCGTGGCTCCGCCCCCGAGCCATTCCTGATCCAAAAATCTGCATATGATTTCTCCTGTCAGACTATAAAGCACCGAGCGCGGAGCGAATCGAGGCAGTTGGACGGAGTTGAGAAGAGTGGAGAGTTGGAGAGTTGTGGCGGCGGCGAAGGCAGTTGGACGGAGTTGAGAAGAGTGGAGAGTGGGAGAGTTGGAGAGTTATGGCGGCGGCGAAGGCAGTTGGGAAGAGTTGAGTTGAGAAGAGGAAAGAGTTGGAGAGTTGTGGCGGTGGCGAAATCAGTCGAGAGAGTGT
>NC_140963.1:142754544-142769544 GCF_056783735.1 Eptatretus burgeri
TCGTTAAAAACTCTCCCATTGGAAAGTCCATTGACGGTGATGCACAGACCACTAGTGATGAAGCTGCCGTCACTTCAGTAAATGTTAACCCTGAATTATTGTCAGCAGGAAATGGTGAAACAAATGTTAACCCTGCCACGGCTCCCAGTTCATCACGTGGTGAAGCTGGAAACGCAGGAAATGTTAAAATGGATGTTTTACGAGAGACCCCCAAAGTACTGTATACCCCACGCCGTTGGAGGTCGATAACACCGTTACGGTCGAGGGAAGCGATATTGCGACATCCGCTGATGGTGTTTCCGTTTCATCAAATCCCCCGATTATTTCCGTTCCTTCACCAGGAGATGTTCTCACAATGGAAGAGCACATAGACGTGGTAACCAGCACAGATCCGTGTGTCAATACTGACGACAGTATCGATATGCAGGACAGTACAAGCTTGTGTGACTCGGAAACTAAAACCAACTCTGACGAATCTGACCTGGAGGAAGCAAACAGGAACAGTCAGGTGGAAACAGTGGAGAAGCTCACCAGTCCAGGTCCTACCCCCCTGAACAAATAAGACTCTTCTTACAAAATGCATACAGGAAACGCAATATATACCTGACGGAATACTTTCCAGATCAACCGTCCTTCCTTGAGTGTGCTCAGGCTATCGTACGTACGCCTGACTTATTCGGTTTCCACCAGACACACTGTCACCGCTTAAAAAAACTGATTGCCAAGGCGAGAAGGGATCCTAATCAATTATCCCACTTCTGATCTTATTCTTAGAAGCTATTATTTTCCTCATGGCCAGTTTCAAGATTGGAACGATAAACGTCAATGGTGGTGGGAGTCCGCTCCGCAAGATCCAAATTAAACAGCTGGTAGAGGTCAACGGTCTTGACATAGCTTTGTTACAAGAGACCCATGCTGTCCGATCTGTTCAGGCTCAGTGGCGACTATTTATGGGCAAGGAATGTCTCTTCAGTAACAACTCCACGTCGAAGGCAGGCATCATGTTTGTCTTAGGGAAACATTTCCATCTGTCCTGCCTTAAATTTATGAGTATTATTGATGGACACCTTGTCTCCGTGACCTTCTCTATCAATCAGGTCAAGTTCACTATCCTCAATCTGTACGCTCCAAGCAAAAATGACGAGTGGATCTCCTTTTTTGCCAAACTGAGAAAATTCCTGCAAACACTGGATTTGCAGACTTGTCTAATTATTGGTGGCGACTTTAACTGTACTGTTAATGCTTCATGTGACCGAAACGGGCCGGAACCCCAACCATGTACCGCAAAACTTTTTTGCAAACAGCATTGCGAAATATAATCTTCATGATATTTGGCGCATACTGCACCCTTCTGATCGGTCTTACACATGGTGTCGTTGTTTAAACAACCACATCTCACTTGCGAGGCTTGATCGCATCTATGTAAATTCTCATTTATTACATGGAGTTTATAAATCTGATATCGTGCCTTCTGGTTTCTCCGACCATTCCCTCGCTCGAGTCTATATTCAACTCTCTAAACCACGTCCAGGGAGCTCTCACTGGAAATTCAATAACAGTTTACTAGAAAACCTCATATCAACTTCATTCAGACCTTTGAATCCTTCTGGATGGCTCTCCTAGAACAGAAGCAAAGCTGTTCCGTTAACCCGTTGATATGGTGGGATTTAGTAAAAACCCAAATTAAAGGGTTCTGTCAACAGTATCGTTTTTTCTCAACAAGGGCTGACTATGAAGTTAAGAAAATATTACAGTTTGAGATTTTACAACTCCAACGGGTCATCGGACAAAATAATAGTAACTTACAAAAAACCTTAACTGAGAAACAGTCCTTATTAAAGGAAATAACCGAGAGGATGCACGCGGTGCCTTAGTTCGGATGAGGGTGCGACACCTGAATGAAGCAGACGTACCAACCAAGTACTTGTTTTCCTTAGAAAACGTCTTCCCAGTAAACAGCTTTCTCAGCTGCGATTAGCAGATTCATCCATTACCTTGACACAATCAGAAATCAAACTTTTCGTGAAGGAATACTTTTCGAAAATATATTCACTGGAACAAATAAATCCTGTCAGTGTCGCCTCGATCTCCGTAGGCCTGCCAGTGTTGTGTGAAGATGGGCGTTCCCAACTGGAAAGACCCATCACCTTGGATGAACTTGGCACTGCCCTGCACGGCTTTGCCATTGGGAAAGCACCTGGATTGGATGGACTTACAACCGAATTTTACAAGAAGTTTTGGCACTTATTGGGTCCAGAACTCATTAAGACCTTGAACGCAAGCTGCCAGCTTGGAGAGCTACCTCAGAGTTGCCGACGAGCTCTTCTTACCCTCATCCCAAAGAGGGAGACGTGTTGTGTATTGAAAATTGGCGTCCTATCTCCCTGTTATGTACGGACTCTAAGATATTTTCAAAAGCCCTGGCATCGCGACTTACTCCTTATTTATCCTCGTTGTTGAAAGAAGACCAATGTTACTGTGTCCGAAAACGTTCCATTTATGACAACATCTCCCTTGTGAGAGACATCATTGAACTGTGCAAGGAAATCCCTAAAGATTTAGGACTTCTTCTCCTTGATCAGGAGAAAGCCTTTGACCGTGTTGACCATCGGTACCTTTTTGAAGTACTTGAGCGGTTTGGACTTTGTTCAACCTTCATCTCTTATATTAAAATACTATACAATAATATTTATAGTGTGCTTAAGATAAACAATGAACTTGTTGAACCTTTGTCTATTAACGAGGGAATTAGACAAGGTTGCCCTCTTTCCGGGATACTTTATGCTCTCTCCATCGAACCCCTACTGGTTTCTTTGTGCTGTAGACTAACAGGGGTTAGTTTGTCCCAGCCTGAATGGCCCATCGAGGTACTGGCATACGCCGATGACATATGTGTATTCGTACAAGATATCAATGACATTAACATCGTTCGTTATTGTTTGTCCTTGTTTGAAAAGGCTTCTTCAGCCAAAGTAAATTGGAACAAAACGAGCGCCCTTTGGCTCGGTCCATTGTGCTACTTGGCGCCAAGACTTCCTGCTCCACTGCCATAGGCCAATGATGGTGTGAAGTACCTTGGAGTGTTCTTAGGTAATAATACCACAGTAGCAAAGAATTGGGCTGGTCTGCTTGAGTTTGTTGAGGGTAAACTGCAAAAATGGAAAGGTCTGATCACACAACTGTCATATTGTGGAAGGGTCTTGGTCATCAACACACTGGTGGCCTCTACCTTATGGCACAGCTTCTTCGTGTCGCATCCTCCAGCGGCGTTGCTTCAACAGCTCCAGAAGTGCTTTGTGTCCTTTTTATGGGATGGAAAACACTGGCTGCAACCTGGGGTCATCAGTTTACCACTGACCGATGGAGGATAAGGCCTGGTCGACATAGAGAGCCGGCTAATGGCCTTTCGACTCTCGGTTGCTCTTCGCATGCTATACACGCGACCCTCTCCACCATGGGTCAACGTCGCTCGTCACCTTTTGCAACAGGCTGGGAGGGTAGGCTATGACCACTCTCCTTTCCTGATGGACCTTTCCAAAATCGACACATCCCCCCTCTCTGGTTTCTATCAGAGCATACTAAATGCATGGCAAGCTCTGACAATAACAAGAGCTACACATTTTTGCACGAAACAGATGTTTCTGGAAGAACCTTTGTTCTACAACTCCCTTTTCCATGATATGCCTGCTGATCGGTGTTTTATTCAACGCTTTACCGACAAGGGCGTTAAATCTGTCGCAGATCTTCTCAGCCCAAACGGCAGCTGGATCGGAGCTGATGCATTGGCAAGCCTGGTCGGTGTGCGATCCTCTCGAATCGTGGCATGCATATTAGGTAGTGTGCTTTGGACATGCACACAGTTCGCACTTGCTTGGGAGCAGGACGACCAAAGCAATGAACAAAATGCACATTGAATACCTTCTCTCTCTACCTTTCCTGAACTCGTATGTGCTTTTTCTCTTGCCAGCCCTCTTCCTTATCCTCCTTTTAACGTAGGCTTCAATGGCCTTCCCAAACAAAAAGACCTTTATTTGGGTTGTTTAAAATTTCTTTCGCAACGGCAAATAACACAGCAGAAGGTTCGATGGAGAGACCTTTTACCTTGTTCTCCCCCTTATTTTCCTAACTGGAAAGGTTTTTATCACCCTCCTGTACCACCACGACATGGTGACCTCCAATGGAGACTAGTACACTGGATCCTTCCTTCTAATCACTTGTTGCACCGTTTTTCAAATCTGCTTGTAGATGAATGTCCTTTTTATAAGAAATCTGAAAACCTTTTTCACATCTATGTTGAATGCCAACGGTTGGCACCTTTATTTATTTTACTTCAGAATTGTTTTGTGAGGTTTGGTTTGTTTTTTAACACTTGTGTGTTCATCTACGGATTGGATATCCCACACAAAAATTCGAATGCTGTGTTAGCCAATTTCCCGCTTGCTCAGGCAAAGATGGCAGTAAATAATTCAAGGAAAAGAAAACTTGATGGTGTTGGAGTAAATGATGAAGATGCTTTGTTTTTGTTCCAAAACCTTGTAACAAGTCGTGTTAAATTGGATTTTGCTTTCTTTTCAGCAACTGGAAGATTACCGCAGTTCGAATCAAAATGGTGTATAAAATAAGTTATTTGCAAAGTCCGAGAGGAATGTTTATCCTTTTGTGAAATGTTCTGTATATAATCCACCCGATTCATCCTTTCCTTTCTTCAGAAACTGTTTCTTGGTTTTCCTTCTTTCTCTCAAATGAAAATGTAACTCCCGTTTGGGGGCTTTCTTTTCTATTTTTATAATAAAAAGATACAAAAGTCTCTATCTCTGTCTCTCTGTCTCTATAGGACCAATCATACAGGTTCTTCATCTTGACCTGCCCAGCCAGCTTCCGCTTGTCTGGACGGATCTCTATCCTACCAGTCAGCCATCCTATTGTCCAATGATGACTGCTTCTGACCCATGGTGACTTACTAGTTATGTGCCGTTTGTACTCAAATTAGGAATCAAGTTGACATTTGTCTACTCTTTAGTTAACCAGCATTGTAAATACAAAACTATTTTATACGACAAAAGAATTATAATTGTTCATGTTCTAGATTCTAATTCCCAACAACAAAAAGTTAAATCATCAAAGGAAACCATCAAAACAAAATGCTGGAATTCTCATTTTTATCTTCATCCAAGACTGCAAGCATCGGTATTGGTATCGGTGCTTTGTTTACCTTTGTTCAATATACTTTTGTATACATAACGAGTTTCCAAAATCTGAACCTGGTCCTCCCTCGTCTATTGGATGTAATTTTGTAATCCCTCCATTACTACATCCAACCGGTGATTATTTTATTCTTCATTTTCCACGCTGATGAGATCACCATTCCTGGAATCAGAAAATTCAACTTCAGTCATCTCACCTGGTTAATACCAGAGGAGGGTATAGTACAGTGCCTGTGCCACCATATTCGCTCCACGATGGACTGTGAGATTTCTAATGTTTTCATTTCCCTCAAACATTTGGAAGCTCCAATATAATGAAATGTTTTCTAATTTGTTCATTGATCACATTTTAGATTTTATATGAAAGTTCAACAAAGCTCTTGAAGGCTCAAAATAACACAATTAAATTGCATCAAGGTATGGCTCCTCAATTCTTTGGGGGGTACGGAGAGGGATCATTTTCATGGGGTTGTGGGATGTGGATATGGCAGCATAGTCTATTTATTTATTATGTATGCATGGGAGATTGGAGAGAGGGAAGGGGATTCAGACTGGCATGTGCGTGGTGCTTACAGAAGGAAAGGTTAAAAATGAGAGGTGTTGATTGCAACTAATTCATCCCTTAATGGGTCCTCAGAACCACCAAATGAAGCAGTGACCACGTCCAAAATTCACCCCAAAGACCAGGTATATTTAAAAAAACAAACAACACAAGGGAAGGAATATATAAGAAGCAATACAATCGATAACCCCTTAACCCACTACCGATCATACGTGCCCACGGTGTCAATAAACTAATGACATGCCTTTTTTTGTATTCCAAGTTGAGGTTCGTGTAAGAGCTAATACACAGAAACGTATAACAAGGCAGGAGACAAGAGGGGCGTGAGAGGGATGCACAAAATAGTGGGGAACAGATACAATAGGACATCTGAAAGGGAGAGGGATGGGGCGGGGTGCATGGGGTAAACAAGATGGTACTACAGAGATTTTCAGGAAGGAAAGCAGGGAATTTGAAGGAGGTGGGTTGGGGTGGATTAACAGGGGTAGAAAAGATCGAGGATTTGGATGGGGGACGATAAGGTATAAATCAATGGTTGGTATAATTCGATGGTTGGTATCAATCATTGGTTGGTATAAATCGATGGTTGGTATAAATCAATTTTGAAGGAGGTGGGTGGATTAACGAAGGTAGAAAAGATCATGGTTTTGGATTGGGGACGATCTGAGAGGGTGGTGAACAGCTGTCTTGAAGACCTGCAGGGAAGAATGAGATTGAAGAAAATGTGGAAGTTGGTTCCACAGGCAGGAAAAAAGAGGAACACATGAGTGGAAGTGAGCATTGATCCTGGATTTGTTTGGTTTCGCCAGAATGGAGTTGATGGTGGACCATATGCACCCTGCAGGAACATGGGTGGGGAGGGAAGGACAAAACAGAAAGACTGAAGGGTGCAAGACCAGAAAGGAGGCAATAGAAGACAGAGAGGCCACCTGTCTGTGATGGGAGAGTGATAGGCCTCCAGACTCAAATTCAGCGCAGGAGATTTCAATGATCTTGAAGGTCTTTGTTTCCACGGCGTCAATCTGAGCAAGGTGTGAGGTAGAGGAGCCAGCCCAGAGGGGAGAGTGACGGGGCATCCTCCATCAAGCTGTGGATGAAAGCTTTGTTGGTGAACAGGAGCACAGGTGTGCCAAGAAAGAACTTTTACGACAGAAGATGCCTAGTCGGCGACTGGCTTTGGAAGCCAATTTTGAAGAGAGAGAGAGAGACAGAGACAGAGACAGAGACAGAGACAGAGACAGAGACAGAACGAGAGAGAACAAACACAAGCGTCTGATTTGTTTGAATTGAAAGGCACGTTCCAAGTGTTTGACCAACTTGTGATATTTATCAAGGTTTGAAGAGAGGGAACTTCCGAGCTGAAGGATGAGGGGTGTCACAGCAGAGGGTAGACTCATCAGCAAATAGGTACAGGGGATTTTACAGTCAGAGAGATCATTTATGAAGATGAGGAATAGGAACACTGCCTTGGGGCACTCCATCCTTGCCAGAGAGAGGAGATGAAAGGATTCCTTTGAGAGCAACACTTTGGCTGTGAGAGTAGAGGAGGTCAGTAAACCATGTGTGGTGTTGAGAGAGTTTGGAGAGCAAGACTGACAGAATGCCAGACTGAATCAAAAGCACAAGATATGACCAGAGAGGTGAGTAGAAGCACCATATCCAAGGTGAAGTGAACTTGTCTAAATCCAAATTGGTGTTCTGAAATGAGGTTGTTGGACGAAAGAAAGGATTTCATATCAACAGCAATGATGGATTCCATGACCTTGCTGATGATTGGAAGTAAGCTGATCAGTCTGAAGTGAATTGTTCACAGAATCTTGATAAAAACAAGCTCAAATGAGCTGAGATCATCATCCTCTTAATGATGACGTCATAAAAACGAATATGACGTCATTGTGATGTATCAGGTTTGCGATAAATTATCTGTGCTAATGCCCAGCTTGATTCCCGCAAACAAAATTCAAACAGCTTGCCTAGTTTCGGAGATAATGGTATAGGCAATTTCCATTAGCGGCGATAGTATGACGTCAACTTATTTTCTAGGAAGAATTTCCAAAATCGGAGATGGTTACTGCCTGCACGTGGGTTTTCTGCATATACATGGCAAGTTTCACGAAGATCCGATGAAAACTCTGGGTTGTGAAACAAAAAATGTCAAAAAATAGGAATGACGTCATAAAAATTGATATGACATCATAGTGATGTATCATATGTGCGGTAATAATTCATCTCTGTTAATGCCATGTTTGATTCCCGCAAACAGAATTCAAAACGCTTGCCTAGTTTGAGATAAGTTTTAGGCGATTTCCATTGGCGGAGATATTTTGACGTTATAACTTTTTTCTAGGAGGAATTTTCAAAATCGGAGATGGTTACTGTCTGCGCAGGGTATTTTTACATGTACACGCCAATTTTCAGGAAGTTTCAATGAAAACTGTAGGCTGTGAAACAAAAAAGTCCACAAGAAGAAGATGAAGAACAACAACGTGAGAAAGACTTAGAGATCCTCCAGGAGGATCTAAAAAATTTTGATGCAATGTTGATTTGTAAGTAATAAACAAAGAACTGAATGTGTTTTTTTTAATGCTAATAATTGTTTGAGGTGTTTAAGTTTAAAAAAAAAACTAACCCAGCTGGAACCACCCCTAAAAATTCCAGAAAACCTCCATGGCCATTGCATCCTGTGTGACGTCATCACAAGTACAATTGTCTCGGCGTGCAAATAATAATAGCTGCGCAACTCACTTCAGACTCGTCAGAAAATGAATTTGACAAATAACATTTTGATCAAGAATCCTCAGATTACAATGATAATCAAAATAATTTGTAGAAGGTGCCGTCAGACCGTACATGCATGAACCCGAGGTGGAAATTGGGGATGATAATGGTCATGATATACCTGGCGTGCACAACATGAGGGATGACATCAGGGAAAGACTCACCAATAACAACTGGTAAGTGTTCCGGTTCCGGTTTTGAGCGGCAAGAGGTCTCCTTCGGGGCTCCCTGCTGACTTTCTCAAAGTTAAGTTCCGGTTGTTATTTGTCCCGTTTTAACTGTTTAATTTTCTCACCTACATGTTAATGTGTGTTCCTAGTTCGGTTTTGTTTCAAAAATCGTGCTATTTTGTGAGTATTTATGTCGACGTTCTTACCTGGTGTTTGAGGCCTAGTCCTAGGCTTGAGGCCTACCGGTTCCACTCGGTGTTCGATCGTTTTTTTTTGTTTGTTTGTTTGTTTTTTCTCCCCATTACCTTCAATTTCTATCCTCCCCATTACCTTCAATTTTCATCCTCCCCACTTTCCAAACATCCCCCATTCTCCCAACTAATCTCTTTCTTATCTCAAAAAAAAATAAAAAATAAAAAAATATACCCAACAACAACAACAACAACACGCTCAACTTCTCCCGATTCTGCTACTTCTTCTTCCTCTTAACTTCCTCCTCGTCTTCCTCGATTTTTTTTTTTTTTTTTTTACACTTCCATGACCTAATCTGTTGAATTCTCTCATACATTAATATTACAACAAAAACGATCTTATAATGCTTCATCTTCCTCTCTCACACATGTGGTACTCTTTACTGTTTCACAATGCACTACTCTTCTGCTATTTTAACAGACTGCTCTCATTTCGACCTCTCCTTCATTCCTTGCCTAAAAAATCCAACTATTACAGCGCTTCTTCTCTCCATGCTCTGAATTCGCCTTCATTGCATCCATCAAGAATTGTGTTAAATCGCATCTCTGACCTAAAACTTTTAAAAACCACAGTTTGCCATGGATGCTCGCTTTCCATCAACCATTCTTTTTTTCCAACTTCAGTGCCAACTCACCCCCCTCACCCTTCACTCTCACTCTCAAAGCAACCATCCCACTCTTCTCCCTCCAAGCCTCCCTCTCACCTCTTTCAAAAATTCCCCACTCACCTTTCTCCCACCTTTCATCCCCCTCACTCTTCCTTCTCTAAGTTGCCCCCCTCTCATCCACCAACCTGCCTCCCTCCACTGCCCTCTCACCTCCATCTCTTCACTCCACCTCCTCAAATCCTCAACTGCCATCTTCCTTGTCTCTTGTCCCCCCTCTCTCCCAGCACCACAGAGCCTTTTCTCCTCCTCATTCGGCCCCCTCCCCTCGCTATTCTGCAATACCCCACACTCCTTCAGCAACCCTCCTTACCTCCCCCTCTTCCCTCGTCCTACCCTCCCCCGCCCCTCCACCTCCTGCACCCAAAGCCTCCTCCCCTACCTCTTCATTAAAAGTGTGGACCTCAAATATCCGGGGCCTTCGCTCAAACCTTTCAGATCTTTCCATACAGGTTGCCACTGACAAACCAGACATTATCTGCCTAACAGAAACTTTCCTCTCCCAAGACGTGTCTGACTCCCAAGTATCTCTCCCTGGTTACTCCCTCTTACGGTATGACAGACCTGAGTCTCGTCCTGGTGGAGGTGTTGCTCTCTTCATCAAAGACTCTATTCCTCACTCTCCCTGCACTGCTCTCACTCCCCCACACCCCCAGGAATACCTCTGGCTTCGGCTTCCCCTCCACTCCCACCTCATGTTTATATGTGTACTGTACCGTCCACCGAACAGTGATGACTCCATCTACACCTCACTCTCCGAAAACATGGACCATCTTCTATCTTCTCATCCAAACTCTCTCTTCCTCTTATGTGGCGACTTCAATTGTCATCACGCCAGTTGGCTAGGTGTGGGTACCTCTCTCACCTGCCATGGGACATCAGCAAAAGCTTTCTGCGACTCATTGGGACTGACTCAATCGGTCAACTTCCCGACCCGGATCTCAACCAATGGTACTCCATCTCTTCTGGATCTGATTTTGACAAATTTCCCTGACAATATCTGCTGCTCTTCCTTTGCTCCAATTGGTTCTTCTGACCACGTCCTTGTTAAAGTGGACATCTCTCTGGCTGTTATCAGAGAACCACCTCACCGCCGTCGAGTCTGGCATTTCACTCAAGCCGACTGGCAGGGTCTCCGAGCAGCCATCAAACTTACAGACTGGTCTCCTATCACTACTTTCTCAAACATCAACTCATCCTGGGAATTCTTTCAAAGAAACTTGCTCTCCCTCATGCACAGATTTATCCCCTCTCGTGTTCAGTTGTCTTACCCTTCCTCCCGCCCTTGGTTTACTGAAGCTTGTGGCGAGGCAGTTGTCCTGAAACAACTTGCCTTTGCCTCATGGAAAGCAAACCCAACTGAGGGCAATCTCAGTTCTTTCCACAAAGCTCGGAACAAGTGTGTATCTACCCTCAGGAGAGCCAGAAAACAACATCTTTCTCATCTCAAGTCTGAACTCTCAAACCTCTCTCCCTCCTCAAAATCCTGGTGGCGTTTAATCAAATCTGTTTCTGGTGTATGTTCCCCCTCCATCCCCTCCCTTACCTCAAATGGCCGCACTGCTGATTCCACACGTGATAAAGCTGAATGTCTAAACTCGGTGTTTGCAGCTAAATCTTGTGTCCTAAACCCATCACTATCTCTACCCACTTTACCCAGTCGCACCCAACTGTCCCTGGACTCTGTATCCTTTTCTCCTGACAAGGTGGAGAGCTTGCTTTCAAACCTCGAGTCAGATTCTGCAACCGGTCCAGACGGCATCAGCCCACGTGTCCTCAAAGCCTGCTCTTCTGCTCTTGCTCACCCTCTCTCTGTTCTATTCACCCTCTCATTTGCCCAAGGTCATCTGCCATCTGCTTGGAAATCTGCTAACATCACTGCCCTGCATAAAAAGGTGCAAAAACAGATCCCTGTAACTACAGACCAATCAGCCTTCTCCCAATCATCAGCAAGGTTATGGAATCCATCATCGCTTCAGACATGAAATCCTTCCTCTTCTCCAATGGCTTGATTTCCAATCATCAATTTGGTTTCAGACCAGGTCACTCTACCCTAGATATGCTGCTACTGCTCTCCCATCAATGGATGGAGGTCCTCAATGCCAGACAGGAAATCCGAGCCGTATCCCTGGACATATCACGTGCTTTTGACACAGTCTGGCACCCTGCCCTACTCACCAAACTCTCTTCCCATGGTATTCAAGGCCATCTCCACTCATGGCTCGCAGACTTCCTCTCCTGTCGCAGTCAACGTGTGGCCCTAAATGGAGTTCTTTCATCCCCTCTTCCTGTGCAGGCTGGAGTTCCTCAAGGTAGCGTTCTGGGCCCTGTTCTTTTTCTGGTTTTCATCAATGATCTCTCGGACTCTCTGGAAAATCCTCTATTTCTCTTTGCCGATGACTCCACCCTCTGCCGTACCATCTGTCATCCCTCAGACCGGCAAGCAGCAGCTTCTTCGCTCACTGCAGATCTGGATAAAATCACAAACTGGTCCAACACGTGGAACATGTCTTTCAATCCAGACAAATCTCACACTCTCACTATGTCTCTTCGAAAGGACCGTTTAGAAAACCCCCCATCCACTTTCTCAACAATCCTCTGGAAGAAGTCTTTTCTTTCAAGCTTCTGGGTCTCACTATCTGCCATGACCTTTCCTGGGAAAGTCACATTTCCAACCTTGTCTCAAAAGCCAGTCGCCGACTGGGAATCCTCCGTCGTGCAAAGTCCTTCCTCGGCCCTCTTGAGCTCCTGACCACTTACAAAGCTTTTGTCCGTAGCCTGATGGAGTACTGCTCTCCCCTCTGGGCTGGTGCTCCTGCCTCCCACCTTTCTCGACTTCACGCTGTCGAAACCAGGGCTTTTAAGATCATTGACATCTCCCGCAATGAAGCTGAGTCTTTGGGCCTCTCACTCAATCACCGCAGGTTGGTCGGTGGTCTTTCTGTCTTCTACCGACTCCTCTCCAGCCTTGCCCCCCCTGCTCTCTCTGCGATTTGTCCCAACCACATTTCCACAGGGCGCTCAAGGTCCGCCAACAACCCCCTTCTGGTAAAACTACCAAAATCACGAATCACTGCTCATCTTCACTCTTTCATCCGTCTTGTTTCGCGCCTTTGGAATAAACTTCCTCACTCTATTCTTTCCCATTCTTCCCTCCAGGCTTTCAAAACAGCTGTTCACCACCCCCTCTTATCTTCCCCCATCCAAATCCTCGATCTTTTCTACCCCCGATAATCCACCCAAGCCCACTTCCTTCAATTCTCCTGCTTTCCTTCCTGAAAGTCCCTGTAATGTCCATCTTCTCCTCGCCATGTTCCCCGTCCCATCCCCATCCCTCTCCCTTCCACAGTTCACCTGTGTCTGTTCCCCAATGATTTGTCCCTTCCACTCCCGCCCCTCTTGTCTCATGCCTCCTTGCTGTGAGTTGTGTGTTAGCTCTCATACGAGCCTCGACCAAGGTATACAAAAAAAAAAAAAAAAAAAAAAAGTGGTAAGTCATAGAGCTGGAACGTGGTAAAGAACACCAGCGGCGCAGCTTATTACCATACTGGATGGGACTATCCTGACAATGTACATGTACATGTAGTGAGTGAGTGAGTGATGTACAACAGGTTAATTAACACTGATTGAACACAACTGTACAACCTCCAGGGAAACAGTACGCTACTTACCCTTAGTTTCTGGCACTTTTCTGGCCCTTTTCTCCTCCATTAGATAACAACGATCTCTAATGTTCAAGGGGATCACGTCGGCTTTCAATTGCTTCAGTTTTTAAAAAAAACCGATGACGCAATTATGGTGTTTCTATGTATAAAGTATATGTAGGTCGCACGTAAACACAAGTCCGGAAGCGAAAGTGTTCTGAAGAAGACGTAGCGGGTCATGTGATGTCTGACATAATCTCATCGTCGTTTTTTTGATGCAGGACCAATGAAGAACACAATGACTCCAAAAAACACGAAAATTTTCATTTCAAGATATTTATTCAAGAAAAAAAAGAACAACGATTGAGTGTTCAGTGAAGCCATATTTATTCATTAAAACCAAACATGAATTTCTGATTCTGTGGATCTTTAAGGGGATGCGTTTTTGCACCTTTTTAATGACGTTGGCATCAATGCAGTGATTTTCACTGATTTCCAAGAAGATTGAAGATGACATGACCTGGTGTAAGCAGCAGAGAGAGGATGCGCAAGGTCAGCAGAGCAGGTTTTTAGGTGCCGTCAGCTGATGCCATCTGGTCCCGTTGCAGAATCAGAGTCGAGGGTTGGCAGAAACCTCTCCACCTTCTCAGCTGAAAAGTATGCAGAGTCCAGGAGCAGTTGGGTTTGACTGGGAAGGGTGGGTATGGAGAATATGGGGTTGGGGACACAAAATTTGGAAGCAAACACAGAATTGAGGCTTTCGACCTTCTCGAGAACAGAGTCGGCTGTGGTGCCGTTTGAAGTGAGGGAAGGGATGGAGGGGAAGCATACACCAGAGACAGACTCAACAAGGTGCCACCAAGTTTAAGAGGAGGGAGACAAGTTTGAAAGTTAAATCTTGAGTTTGGGAAGATGTTTTTTTCTGGCTCTCCTGAGAGTGGACACACACACGTGTTGCAGGCTTTTTGGAATGATCTCCAGTTGCCTTTGGTTGAATTTGCTTTCTAGAAAGAGAAGGCAAGTTGTTTCCAAGCAACTGCCTCACCACAAGATTCAGCATACCATGTGTTGGAAAAAGGGTGGGATAACTGAAGACGAGATGGGATGAATCTGTGCATAAGAGAGAGCAGGTTTCTGTGGAATAATTCCCAGGCTGAGTTAATACAGTATCAGCGGCAGTTGATATGGGAGACCAGTCCTGAAGACAGATGGTTGCTTCCAGTCCCTGCCAATCTGCCTGAGTGAATTGCCAGGCTCACCAGCACTGAGGAAGCTCTCTGAGAATAGCCAGAGAGATGTTGACTATCACAAGCATATTGTTACGGCTGTGGAAATTCGCAATACACCATGAGGGGTCCTTAGATCAGTTATGACAATAAGTATATGTGTAGCTAGATTTCCCCACCGTTGTTTAAAGGGAATTTCCGTGTTCACAGGGCTGTGATCCTTTGAGTTAGCCGTTTTTCTTTTCTCTATCATTATTTTGGACCAATCATCCCCCAACAACCAAATCACCACCACCAACATCATTCCCAAACAACTACAACTCAAGAACCACCACCTTCGCCTCTTTACCTCCACAACTCCACCCCGCAAACATCGCTTCACCGCCATTCTCAAACGACGCCCGACGGCAACCAAATCGCCACCACCAACACCCTTCCCAAACTACCGCAGCAAACTCCCACCACCTTCGCCTTTCGACCAAACGTCATGCCATGGGTTG
>NC_140963.1:142774544-142827044 GCF_056783735.1 Eptatretus burgeri
AGGGGTTGTGAATGTGTAGCTGAGAAATAGTTCATTCCTTTATTGCATACGTGTTAGCATAAGAATGAGGTTGAAAACAAAAGGATTGTTAATGGGAATATGCATTGATATTCACAGAGACAGTCTGTCGTTTCCCCTCCCAATTTGTGTTTATAAAAACCGCTTCTTCCGAAACCCCTTTTTAATTTTTAACCCTGTGTTAATCTATCCTTTATGTGCTGTTGGGGATCGACTGAGGTACAAGTTTTGGGGCACCATTGCAGGGTCTTGAACACTCACAAGGGACTTAAGAAGGTTTGAGGTGGGACTCATCTTGAGTGGTGCCTGAAACACCAATGGGAAAGAGCAGGCAGAGCAGGCAGACCTGGGAAACGTCACAGGGCAGGGTGTCACCGACATTATAAAACCAATGGCGGACAGGAAGCGAACTGGTCTGGTCTGGGGTTTGTTGGGAGAAGACGTTTTTCAAGAAAGTTCATGTGAAGATGGAGCCGATATTCCAGCCAACTACATTTGCTCCTCATCCAGCCGCGGTAGTTTGAGCCAGCCCTCCTGCCAATACATGGGACCAAGGATTCTGTGCTGCCTGCCTGCCTGCGGTCATCCCAGTTCAGTGGTCATTCTGTGGAACTTGCTGTGGAACATGTGGCGCCCACATGGGACACTATTTGGTATTATTTTTTGTCAACATCTCTCTGGACTTTCTTCTGTGGAGTGACTGAGGCTCTAAAGACAGGCTATTTAAGGATTTGCCCCATTTATGAATTCCCAAGGTGTGTATTCCATTTATTGTAAACTAGCAAATACCACCAGTCACTTCGCTGACGGAAATACTAAGGGAGGGGGGGGAGGGTGGAGGGGGAAAGAGAGATGAGGGAGGGGGAGCGAAGAGGGGTGGAGGAGCAACGAGGGAGAGTAACGAGGGGTGGGGCAAGGAAAGGTAGCATGACGTGAGGGACGGGAAGGCAGACGTGCGGTGGAGCATTAATTATGATTCATATTATCTCATAAAAATGATTCTGCATGGAATAACAGTGAAGATCAAAACAAAATAATGTCTGAAATCCATTTTCTACCCCATATACTATAAACACTGCCTGGAGACAAACACCGCCCGGAAATAAACACCGCCCAGACACGTCCGGAGACAAACACTATGGACATGATCACTGTCCAGAATAATAACCTGGATACATCTGGGGGGTACACCTTGAGTAGCTTTCAACCTTGTTTTGGGTGAATTTCATTAAAGAAATGAAAAAAGCAACGATGCATTTTCGACATTTCAAGGAGATGCGCATAAACATTATTCTTTATAACAGCTGCCAATCATCGTGTGACAGGTGGAAAAAATTCTCTCTGTAATTTAGAAAATGTGTTGATATGGCAAACGGCTCAGAAATTGGGTTTTATCAAATATATTTTGCTTTGAAACTCAAAAAGAGAAACAACATAATCCTTTCTGAAGCAAACCGAACTCATATAAAATAACCAATTGCTTTAGAAACAGCCATGAGGACAACGGAAAAGGCAATCGCTCGAACGCTGCTGAGGTTAAAAGTTGAAACCTCCACCACCCATCATCATCATAAGATAAGGGATGAAACTTTGCCACCACGGCACCCGTAACCATGCATGCAGGCATGCACACACACACACACACACACACACACACACACACACACACACACACACACACACACACACACCTGTGGAGAGTTCCTTTACAGGTCCAAATCTACCCCTAGGTACCACGTTCGTGTGTGCTGTCTACCTACCTCCACCTTGTAACAACTGCCAACTGTACATCCTGATCGGGACACTAACTGTGCTGCTATCAAGTGTAGGGCACTCAGAAAGTGGCTTAGGCACTCAAAGAAGCACTCCAATTAAATGGTTGATAAGAAACGGCTGACTTGGCGAGCGATAGCAAGCTGATTGGTTTATCAATGGTTTATCAATTAAATGCACATACCCGCAAACAAAAAACAAAACATCACCTTCTGCACATTCCTTAATCTTTTTGTCACTCATTATAATCGTCCGGACAGTAGAAAAAGTTACGTTTAATGCTTTGCTTAAATGGAATAATTTGTTAAAATTTTCAGATTTCACTCCATATTTCAAGTTATGTAATCCACATGATCTGATCCTCCAAACTCAAATTTCGATTATATTCTTTAATTATTCCGTGAGAGTAGATCATGGAGAATCGCATCATAAAATGCGTGAAATCGCTCCAAGCTCCTCATTTGAAAACGATACCACTTACAAAAGTGAGGTATACACTGATTCGTAGGTATGTAGATGAGGAATTTGATGATAACAGTGAGTAAAATGAGAAAAAAATAAAACAAAACGTTTTGAGAAGATTATTATCGATAAACCATTGCGGTCTGTTCCAAATCAAGGCATTGTTGAGCAAGCTGAACAAAATGATGAATTGAGACACCAGCGACGGAGAGGGAGATGAACAATGATGCACCTTGATAAAGGGTATAATTAAATAAGGCCGTTAATTATCTTCAAAAGGGGTGTTTTAATTAACCCAAACACCCAATTTTCATTCATGCACCACCTTGGAGTTCTCTTTGTATGCATGCAAAGTTTGGGGACATTATGTTTCATAGTTTTGGAGTTATGGAGGACACACACACATACACACTGACATTTATTAGTATAGATAGAATTGTAATCACTGCATCCTTGTTTCCCCCCCTCTCTGTTTTCAATGCACACTTTTTCCTCACTTGGACTCTGGGTTGTTCAGACAGTCATGATCGCTGCATAAATAGCCGCATTGTTTTTTTTTTATCATCCTTTAGAGGACAATTGAGTTGGAGCGCATAACGCTCCATTAAATTCTCTCTCACGCTTGGTGTGGTGATCCACTCACACCACCATTTTGAGTAATTGGTGCAGAGAGAAGTCTGGTGTGCCACCTGATCTTCCATGAATGCTCCAAATTGAGCGAGATATCGGTGCAAATCGGCCCTTGATCTGGCTCGGAGCTTCTGGACCGATTGGTTGATGTGACCACCACAACAATACTTTCGTATTAGCATTTTTATATTTTATTTTTATTGAATATTTTTTACGACTATATTTCAAGAGCAATTTTATCACATGGCTTTTTTTTTTTTTTTACACTTAATATTTTTGTTATTTTGAAATTTTTAGAGTATTTTATTATATGAATATCTTTTATCAAGTATTTTTTACTTCCAGAAACACCTACTCTCTCCAGGAGTGGCTAGGATTTTGTGGGATGGTTGGGGGGAGTGGAGGGATGGTGGGGATGATGGGGCAGATTAATTTTGTGCCATGGCTAGTAATCCGACATCTCTTCAGCAGGGGTCATTAAACAATTTGCAGACGTGCAAATATAAAGTGATTTTTCTATTGGCATGAAATGACGTCATAAATTGAAGATGCGTTTCTGGGCAGAAATTTCTGGTCCGAGCATAACTCTCACTGAAGTTAAGACAGACAGTACTGTAAATATATACTAAAGATATAATAACTAAATAAATCAATAAAGAATGAAAATAAATGTTTAAATGAATAAATTATGGATGGTTTTTCGTAAATGCATACGGTACTCACTAAAATCTATGGTGCACAGTGAGTGTCCAGACGTGGGAGGTGTGGTTACTGAGCTGATGAGGCTGGCGTTGTTTCCTTGCTTGTTAAAGGCTTGTTGCTTTAGTTTGGCACAAAAATTCAATCACTGAAGGTCAGATGATACCTCTCACGAGTGCAGTACAGATTGCATGTGACTGAGGGTGAGAGAAGTGGTATTTTGTACGTTGTACCTCCATTCCTGTTGGAGGTACAATGACACAAAAAAAAAATTTCCTGCTGGAAATAAACATTAACTCCAAAATTGCTCGGTGAAAGTAGAAAATTGTTCAGCACTTTGACGAAGGCGTTAAGTCGAAAAAAACGTAAATAGATTTAGTATAAATTGAGGACTATGTGTTGTTCTTCTTTCGGCTGCTCCCGTTAGGGGTCGCCACAACAGATCATCCGTAATGATCCGCATACTGATTTGGCACAGGTTTTATGCCGGATGCCTGTCCTGACACAACCCTGGTCGCCTCTTCCGACACAGGGATAAGGATTGGGTTTCACCATGATTCCGGGCTGCCCTACACCCTCTCATAGCGTGGCCCAGCGCAGAGCGCCCGTCCTCAAGCGATCCTCCAACCCAAGCCTCCGAGTAGCCGGATTACAGGCGTACGCCACTATGCCCGGTAAATTAAGGACTATGTACAGATGATTTAAAAGATTGCTCTAAATGATGTTAATCTCATAACATCCTATATTCTAATTTATTTAAATTGTAAACCTCAAAATATCGTTCCTTTAACTAAAATATGAACCTTAACCTGCAAGCAATTGACTGCTTCCCCAACACTGACACACACACACACACACACACACACACACACACACACACACACACACACACACACACACACACACACACACACACACACACAGATATGAATACTTTTCTGAGTGTCTTTATTAGTTTGTTATAATATGACTTATTTAGGAGTATTTTGAAGTACTGTGCAGTATTTCAATTGAATATTTTATGAGTAGTTTATCAAGTTTTCTTTTTTATTGTACGAGTATTTATAACTATACGAGTCGTCATAATTCCTTGGAATAAATAATTTCTTTTGAATGTATTCCTCGGAATTTCAAAACGTCACCTCCAAGAACGTTTTCAACAGACCTTGTATCATGGAGTTAGGTAGTAAGCACTCCATATGTCGGGATGACACGGGGAAAAAGAAGGCCCCAGACAAATGTGTACAAAATGATACTCTGAAAAGCTACTACAGAGTGAAGTCATAAGCCTTTGAAAGCCATACATTTTATTCTTGAGCGTTTTCAGAACAACCAAGAGTGATAAAGCCGTCAGAATACCTCGCTGAAGAATCGAATCTAGAGATCGACAAACCGCTGAATTGTACTTCTCTCTTCAGCCAGTCTAGCACAACAACGGCTACACCGATTACAATGATTATAACAGATTACAATTGATTTTAAGATGATGCAAGTGACATTGTCTCTATTTTTTTTTTTTTTTTTTGTGGGATTGAGTTGGAAAAACATTTAAAAGATGTTATGATGGAAATCTGTACAAAGATTGTTGGAATCTTATTGTGGCGATTTTCGCTGAATTTTTCTACATAATTGTTTAACACATATCTTAATCATTTAAACGTCGAAACTGAAAAATCACCCAAACTACATCTTTACACTTACAAGTCAGATAAAGCATTTTTGTTCTTAAATGAAGAAAACATGTCAGGATGTAATCCTGCCTTGTTTGGTTCTTTTTTGAGGATTCCATCCCGACATGTTTTTTTCATTTTTTGAAAATGCTTTTTCTGACTTGAAACTGAAAATATATAGTTTGAGTGATTTTTTTTTCAGTTTAGATGGTAAAATGATTAAAATGTGTGCTAAACGAGTGTGGAGAAAAATTCAACAAAAGTGGTTGATCAGGTCAAAAAATGATACTTTTGTTCATTTCATTACTATTGACATTTTACATCAAGCTGCAGACTTGCTGATCACCCTCTTCGTTGGAAATCCAATCATTTTAAATAGAAAAGGTAAACAATCGTTTTATCGTCTTTGCAAATGTTCTTGTACATTATAGTTTACGAGAGCTAAAGTACTGTGACAGCACAACCAATCTCAAGCTGAATCCTCCCGACCTGATTGTCCTGATTTTCCCCACAATGCAAACCATCAGGTGCTTTATCAAGGTGTGCAGCAGGTATTAAATCTGTATTGTAATCACGAGGTAAAGGAGCTGTCTAACCTTCAATGTGGAATGGTCATCAGGGGTCAGAGGTTTACTGGAATGGTTACGAGGTTCCCATCACGTTGGCCCTTCACAATCAGCCGCAGGTAATGTCCTCAACGCGTGGAAGAGCAGGTGATGCCGGTGCTAAAAAAGCAGATGAAATTTGGATGAGAACGAGAATAACGTGACACCCATGAAATGGTGTATAAATACGAAGCCTGTTCTCCACAAACAATCTGTACTATCTGCTGGAGGCAAGATCCGAGCTGTGCTCATCAAGGATGGACTAACACCCTATTATAAATCAAATAAATGGTAATCAATCAATTATGATGTATCTATATTTACTGTCCCATTACTTTTGGTAAAAAATGTGAATATGCAGATACAAAACCCGAAGGTTATTTAATCGATGAGTGTGCAGCCGGCAGTCATGTGTAATCCAATCTCGAGTTCATTAAAAAAGCTAGAACACGAGCAACAGATGAAGCACACCAGAACGGCAATGTACACAACCCACCAAGTGGTGACTACATGGCTGTTATTCTCCCCCTTAAACCCTGCTTTACCATTTATATAGAATGGAGAGAGAATATTCGTGAAAGTCCCTCCCTTGAAAAACTGCTACTAATTGATACTACAATGTTCTACATTCAGAGGTAATCACAGATCTCCCGAATTCCCACGACTTTTCCGCACAGGTTAACGTGTAACCAGAACTCTAAGCAGTAACCAGAAATCTCCTGAATGCTCACAACCTTTCCACGTCGGTTAAAGTGTAACCGGAAATCAAACCAGTAACCAGAAATCTCCCAAACTCTCATGACCTTTCCATACAGGCTAAAGTGTAACCCAAAATCAAACCAGTAACCAGAAATCTTCCAGAAAGTAGTAACCAGAAATCTTCCAGAAAGTAGTAACCAGAAATCTTCCAGAAAGTAGTAACCAGAAATCTCCCAAACTCTCACAACCTTTCCATATAGGTTAAAGTGTAACCAGTAATCTCCCGAACTCTCACAACCTTTCCACATCGGTTAAAGTGTAACCAGAAATCAAACCAGTAACCAGAAATCTCCCAAATTTTCATGACCTTCCCACACAGGTTTATCATTATAACTTGTTACCTTTCTGCTCATCAACTTTTAGAATAAACACCTCGCCTCAACAATCATTATAGTCAATTTTAGTAAATAATTTATTACCTTTGCCACTGAAGGTGGAAGGAGGTTGTTTTCACCCTTGTCTGTTTGTTTGTCTGTTTGTGTGCAGGATATCTCAAAACGTTGTGGACAGATTCGTATGAAGCTTAGTGGAGAGATTGGGTGTGTTGACAAGGACGAACTGATTAGATTATGGTGAAGGTCTGGATCCGGATCCGGCTACGCGAATTTTTTAATTCTTAAAGCGATCCTTCACCAATGAGAGATGAGGCCAAAAATGATATATGGTGTGATGTTTCAAAAATGTATTTGGCCTGATATGTTCTATTGGATTAGGCATTGCGTGGGGGAGGTATGCATTCTACCGAGTGCCCTGCCAGTTCCATCTCGAATCATAGGCATACAAGTGTTAACATGGCACCGTACCAATACACCACCAAACAGTCACTTGTAAGCAATTTGTGACAAATACAAGAAATATTCTTATTAGTCTTTTCTTTCTTCCCCCTTCCCATCCTGCCAGTACTTCTTCACCAACCTTAAGAGACACCTTCGATGTATCACACGTCGTTTTATTCACAAAGTGTTTCTTTTCATTCACCGTTCTTTTGATACATCCCTTAATTTTTCTGGTCTACCCCAGTTATACGACTTCTTTTTAAACTTCTTTTTTTCCTCATTTTTGTTCGAATTTGTTTGCGAGTTATCGAACTGATCTTGTCGTTAAAAACTGTTTGTTTTTCATTCGTTCTTTGTCATACTGTGACAAAACGATGTATTTTTTTTTTTAATTCCATGGAGATGAACAACATAATGTGACCGGAGTGTTTAAGGAAATGAATAACCGAGCATTCTCCATCCAAGCTGCGTCATTGAAGAGCGGTGGAGGGGGTTTTCTGTTTTGTGTTTTTTCTGTGCATTTCAAGGTTTTGTTTATCTTTTCCTTTTTATTGGTTTTTTTTTTTAGGATGTTTAACTTTACTTTTCATTTTCAGATATGATTGCTACATGCGTGTATATGTATGTATGTCATGGAACACTATTATAATAATGATGATCTTAAAACAAAGGAAAGGATGTCGCCATCGAAAGAAATCCTCTGCTCGTGCTGATTTGTGCATGACATCGAAAGGTTCACCTGTTTCTTGTTTGTAAGGCATCTTGCTCTCCTTAGCCACCCTCCTTTCCCTTTTCCACTTTCCCTTTCCTCATAGTGTATTGAAGAAATACCTGCATTTTGCTGTGGTTTTACTCACAGTCTGCATGGACTTAGTTCGTAGCCCATTTGAGTGCCGCTCTTTCCTTGGGGCTATAACCCTGGTATCGCATCTTTTTCTTCTGGAATCTAAAGCTCTTAACAACAGCAGAAGGTCTGCTGCTCTCACATTGTAGACATGTCAGTTTCCTCTCAGTTTGTTTTTTTTTACCATCTTTCCTCTGGTCGAGCTCCCTCTGCTCTCTCAGTCTTCCAACCCTCCCTATTTACTCCAAGATGCACACTTTCTTTCAGTAACCCCCTCCTGGTTAAACTTCCAAAATCCAGGCTAACTCCACACCTCAGTTCCTGTTTTCTCTCATAATATGGGGAACCGCCTTCTTGAGGATGTTCACTCCCAATTTTCTCTCCAGGGCTCCAAGAAAGTGGTGCACCACCATCTCACGTTCTCCCCCACACATGTCTGCGATCTTTTGTACCACCATTAACCCTGCATATCCCAACCTTTTCATTTACAGGTTACTGTGTTCTCTCTCCTCATCTCTCCCCTGTTAGTTAAATTCCCTTATTGTTGTGCAGTGTTCAATTGTGGCCCAACTTCCCATTTGTTGCCTTTTTTATCCTCCATCGCCTCAACAAAAACGTTTTCTGGCCAACACCACAAGAAGGTGGGAATAATTGGGGCTGGTAAAGAAGTAATAGTCATAGTACTTGGAGTGAGCGAGTAAACTGGAATGAAATGGCTGAAGTTTTGTCAGGTGGAATTAGTCAAAGGTTCATACATATTCGTATCTAATCAATGTGGTTGTTGGTATAAAATCAGTTTACGTGTTCAGTGAACACACGAGTTCAGAACATGAACGATCCCAAAAGGCTCTCTAAACGATGTAACTGAAGATAGCTGAGTAAATTCACTTCATGGGATAGCAGGTTGATAATGTGAACGTTGCTAAGCAGCACAGGGCAACCATCGAGGAGCGGAGAATGGTTTTTTCTAAGCAATTCCATCCAATAATAAACTGCCACTGCACGCGAGACTCAGAAAGAAATTGATGCATCAAGGAATTCAATGAACATCGTTTTGTAAGCATACTTTTGACAGCTCCGTATCAAACACAACTTCATTCATTCGTTTCATATGCAGCCTGTGGCTGTTGCTTGCATCACTGTTAGGAGTGCGGCTGTTCCGCTGATGCAGTGCCCCCTGTAGGTTGTTGCAGGAATTTGGAATGTGTTCAGGGTGCCAGTGACAACTTGCCTACTCTTCGCGAAGGACACCATGGGATATTTAACGTCTACCAACTAATGTCGGTAGACGGGGACTCCCAGTTTAACGTCCATCTGAGGGATGGAACACACATCGATGAATCAATCACCCTACCTGTGAAACACTGGGATGCCAGTTTTTCACTGGATCACGATTCAAACACAGGCTAAACAAAATAGAGAGGCGTGTGTGTACCTCAAGGCCATCCAAACCCCTTCCCCCTCCTCTTCTCAAAAACAACTGGTTTCACGTCATTCAGTACTCACACCCCTCCTGACTCAAATATCTGCACCATCTGGGGCAAAACATTATGTCAGAGGTGCTTCCTTGTATCGTTTTCCAGTTTGAAAATAGCTTCTCAAAGGTGTGTTGTAAAAGCACTTATGAGACTTTTAATGGTTAATGATCGTTCCACATTACAGTTTAAATCCCTTTTCAATTGGGGCAAACTTTATGTGTCTTTATATCCCAACACGACCTTTTCATGGTGTTAATTGTTAACAGCAGGAAAGGTTGGTCTTGGGTTTGTTTAAACAACTTTACTAATACTGTAGAAGTAGATGAAATGTGTTATATAATAATTCTTCATGAAAATTTCCCTTTCACCTGTGTTTGTTTTTATTATATAATTATGAATACAAATTTCCCTTTATCCTGTGCTTGTGTTTATGAAACCATTATAAATTACCTGTGCTTGTGTTTATGAAACCATGATAAATTACCTGTGCTTGTTTTTATTATATAATTATTAATTAAAAAAAATTCCCTTTAACCCGTGATTGTTTTTATTATATAATTATTAATTAAAAAAAATTCCCTTTAACCCGTGATTGTTTTTATTATATAATTATTAATAAAAATATCCTTTTATACTGGTGCTTGTTTTTATTATACCATTATAAGTTACCTGTGCTTGTTTTTATTATACCATTATAAATTACCTGTGCTTGTTTTTATCATACCATTATAAATTACCTGTGCTTGTTTTTATTATACCATGATAAATTACCTGTGCTTGTTTTTATTATAACATTATAAATTACCTGTGCTTGTTTTTATCATACCATTATAAATTACCTGTGCTTGTTTTTATCATACCATAATAAATTACCTGTGCTTGTTTTTATTATACCATGATAAATTACCTGTGCTTGTTTTTATTATAACATTATAAATTACCTATGCTTGTTTTTATCATACCATTATAAATTACCTGTGCTTGTTTTTATCATACCATTATAAATTACCTGTGCTTGTTTTTATTACACCATTATAAATTACCTGTGCTTGTTTTTATTATAACATTATAAATTACCTGTGCTTGTTTTTATCATACCATTATAAATTACCAGTGCTTGTTTTTATTACACCATTATAAATTACCTGTGCTTGTTTTTATTATACCATTATAAATTTCCGGTGCTTGTTTTTATTATACCATTATAAATTACCTGTGCTTGTTTTTATCATACCATTATAAATTACCTGTGCTTGTTTTTATTATCCCATTATAAATTACCGGTGCTTGTTTTTATTATACCATTATAAATTACCTGTGCTTGTTTTTATTATACCATTATAAATTACCTGTGCTTGTTTTTATCATACCATTATAAATTACCTGTGCTTGTTTTTATTATACCATTATAAATTACCTGTGCTTGTTTCTATTATACCATTATAAATTACCTGTGCTTGTTTCTATTATACCATTATAAATTACCTGTGCTTGTTTCTATTATACCATTATAAATTACCTGTGCTTGTTTCTATTATACCATTATAAATTACCTATGATTGTTTTTATCATATCATTATACATTACCTGTGCTTGTTTCTATTATACCATTATATATTACCTATGATTGTTTTTATCATATCATTATAAATTACCTGTGCTTGTTTTTATCATACCATTATAAATTACCTGTGCTTGTTTTTATTATACCATTATAAATTACCTGTGCTTGTTTTTATTATACCATTATAAATTTCCGGTGCTTGTTTTTATTATACCATTATAAATTACCTTTGCTTGTTTTTATTATACCATTATAAATTACCTTTGCTTGTTTTTATTATACCATTATAAATTACCTGTGCTTGTTTTTATTATACCATTATAAATTACCTGTGCTTGTTTCTATTATACCATTATAAATTACCTGTGCTTGTTTTTATTATACCATTATAAATTACCTGTGCTTGTTTTTATTATACCATTATAAATTACCTGTGCTTGTTTTTATTATACCATTATAAATTACCTGTGCTTGTTTCTATTATACCATTATAAATTACCTGTGCTTGTTTTTATTATACCATTATAAATTACCTGTGCTTGTTTTTATCATACCATTATAAATTACCAGTGCTTGTTTTGATCACACCATTATAAATTACCTGTGCTTGTTTTTATCATACCATTATAAATTACCAGTGCTTATTTTTATTACACCATTATAAATTACCTGTGCTTGTTTTTATCATACCAATATAAATTACCAGTGCTTGTTTTTATCATACCAATATAAATTACCAGTGCTTGTTTTTATTACACCATTATAAATTACCTGTGCTTGTTTTTATTACACCATTATAAATTACATGTGCTTGTTTTTATTATACCATTATAAAGTACCTGTGCTTGTTTTTATTACACCATTATAAATTACCTGTGCTTGTTTTTATAATACCATTATAAATTACCGGTGCTTGTTTTTATTATACCATTATAAATTACCTGTGCTTGTTTTTATTACACCATTATAAATTACATGTGCTTGTTTTTATCATACCATTATAAATTACCTGTGCTTGTTTTTATTATACCATTATAAATTACCTGTGCTTGTTTTTATTATACCATTATAAATTACCTGTGCTTGTTTTTATTATACCATTATAAATTACCTGTGCTTGTTTTTATTATACCATTATAAATTACCTGTGCTTGTTTTTATCATACCATTATAAATTACCAGTGCTTATTTTTATCATACCATTATAAATTACCGGTGCTTGTTTTTATTATAACATTATAAATTACCTGTGCTTGTTTTTATTATACCATTATAAATTACCTGTGCTCGTTTTTATTAATAATTATTAATAAAAAAAATTCCCTTTAAACTCTGATTGTTATTATTTAATAATTATGAATTAAAAAAATTCCCTTTAACCCATGCTTGTTTTTATTATATTACTAGCTAAAGTAACCGGTAATACCCGGGAAATTTGCCTTATTTTCCTCACGCTAGTTCGACTGAGGCATCAGTTGTATGGAGAAAATTAGGAAGGCTTCTTTTATTCCTCAGATTTATGGAAGGAAGGCTTTATGCTGCCGTAATCCTCAGAGAGGTCATAGTTGAAGGCGGCCTTGAGCCACTCAATGTTTCTAGCACCAGTGGAAACTGTCCTTGATGTCCTGCCAAAACCCGGACCTAGAAAGCTGGAAAATGAGTTTTGTGCTTCTCTCACCCATCGTTGTGACACTCTATTTGCAGTTAGGCGACGTTCTCTCTCTGCAGCCGACTCTGCTTGCCTGGCTCGTTCATGAGCAGATATATCAGCAGTTAGCTGTTGCTGTGCACGTGCAGTTCGAGAATTCAAATAACAGGAGAATGTGTATGTTTAAAAAGTCAACGAATACAAACATTTTATATTTCAAAAAGCCATAGCGTTTTTAACCATGAAGCCTTTTGTTACGATTAATATGCCGGCGCACTATTCGAAAGCCTTTTTTTTTAAATATATTTTTTCATTTTTATGCAAAGCCACTCAGCGCATCCTGGAGCTGAATGTTAGTTCTATATGTGTGTAAAGTTTCATCAAGATCGGTTCACTGGTCCAGGAGCTTATTGGTTACAAACAAACAGACAGACAAACAGACAGGACTGCCATTTATATAGTAGATTATTAATTATTAATTAAAAAAATTCCCTTTAACCCAGGATTGTTTTTATTATACCATTATAAATTACCTGTGCTTGTTTTTATTACATAAATATCCATGAAAATTTCCCTTTAACCTGTGCTTGTTATAAAACCATTATAAATTACCTCTGCTTGGTTTTATTACATAAATACTCATGAAAATTTATCTTTAACCGATGCTTGTTATTATACCATCAGACATTACCTGTGATTGTTTTTATGATTTAATTATTGATAAAAAATTTCCCTTTATCCTGTGGTTGTTATTATTATACCATTATACATTACCTGTACTTGTTTTTATGACATAATTATTCATGAAAATTTCCCTTTATCCTGTGCTTGTTTTTATTGTACCATTATAAATACCTGTGCTTGTTTTTGTTACATAATTATTCATGAAAATTCCCCTTTATCCTGTGTTTGTTTTTATAGCATTATACATTACCTGTGATTGTTTTTATGATATAATTATTCATGAAAATTTCCCTTTAACCCATGTATGTTATTATACCATTATAAATTACCTATGATTGTATTTGTTATATAATTATTCATGAAAATTCCCCTTTATCCTGTCCTTGTGTTTATTATATTATTATTTTACCATTATAAATTACCTGTGCTTGTTTTTATTATACCATTATACATTACCTGCGATTGTTTTTATTATATAATTAGAAATAAAAATTTCCTTTATCCTGCACCATTATAAATTACCTGTGCTTGTTTTTATTACAGAATTATTCATTAAAATTTCCCTTTATCCTCGCTTGTTTTTATTATATTATTATTTTACCATCATACATTTCCTTTGCTTTTTATATTCGCAATAACGTAATATTTGCAATAACGTAATTATTCATGAAAATTTCCCTTTATCCGGTGATTGTTTTTATTATTATATTATTATTATTATTTTACCATTATAAATTACCTTGTGCTTGTTTTTATAATATAATTATTCATGAAAATTTCCCTTTAACCTATGCTTGTTATTATATCATTATATATTACCTGTGCTTGTTTTTATGATATAATTATTGATGAAAATTTCCCTTTATCCTGTGCTTGTTTTTATGATATAATTATTCATGAAAATTTCCCTTTAACCTGTGCTTGTTATTATACCATTATACATTACCTGTGCTTGTTTTTATTGTATAATTATTGATGAAAATTTCCCTTTATCCTGTGCTTGTTTTTATTATATAACTAGTCAAGGTAAGTGGCGTTCACTCCAATCCCTTCCCATCCCTCCTTCCACCCCTTCCCAACCCTCCTCCCACCACAACCTCATCCAGAGTCCCACCCATCCCTTCCCCTCCCTTCTCCCACCTCACCCTACCCTTCCCTTCCCTCCTCTCACTTCATTCCCTCACTCCTTCCACCACACCCCCTTCAATCCGGACTCCCACCCCACCCCTTTCCCTCCCTCCAGACTCCCACCCCACACCTTCCCCTTCCTCCGGACTTCTACCTCACCTCTTCCCCTTCCTCCGGACTTCTACCTCACCTCTTCCCCTCCCTCCGGACTTCCACCCCACCCCTTCCCCTCCCTCCGGACTCCCAACCCACCCCTTACCCTCCTTCCACCTTAAATGGGGGGAATGAAACTGAAATGGGGGTCAAAAACTACTGAACTGAAATGGAGGTCACAATAGTGGAACAAAAGCATTTAATTCAATTCAGTGACGTCAAACATAGCGATGCCTTTTCAGAACATTATTTTACACTTTTTTGCCTTTGAATTAGCAATGCACCAAAGCACGGGACTGAATTAACACGCACACGCACACATTCTCTTTTGTTTAGTTTTTTTACCCAGGAATTAACATGAACGTAGCGCAGGCAACTGAACTGCATACGTTATACCACGTTGCTCATTTGGCACTGCCTTGTCATAAAAAGACATGTGTGAACACCATGGGGACACACCGCAGGTCTCTCTCAAAATACCGCCCGACACTAGAAAATTCCACCTTTCGCTTTGCTGAATATGGGGAAGGAAGGATCTTCTTCTTCTTCTTTTTAAGTTTAATGATGGCTTTTTTTTTCAGAGGGAATTTTAAAAATAGATGGTTCAAATCTTTGGATTTCCAACAAGTATCACAGGTCCCGGTAGAGTTACACCCTTTCCTATGGAGGTATGGATTAAGATGACATTGCAGAATGAGGAATGACAGCCTTGCTTAAATAAATGCACTTGGTTATAAGAATCACTAATTTCTTTAAATTTTCGAATTTCACTCCAGATTTCGACACTTATTTAGTCCATGACATCCGATCCTTAGATCCAAAGCCAGATTTTGATTATATACTATAATTAGTCCATGGTAAGTCATCGTGGTTCCAAGGCGAGGCATTTTTCAGCAAGCGGAACAAAATAGTAGCTTAAGAACACAGCGATGTGAAACAAGGCTGATGACCAAGATGGCATGCCACCATTTTGGTGAGGCTTATTTTGTTTTTTTTGTGATCAGCACCTCATAAATTATCTTCACAAAGGTCTTTAAATTTACCCAAACACAATTTTCATTCCGGCACTCCCTTGGAGTTCTCTTGGTATGCATGCAAAGTTTTGGGCCACTTCAGGTTTCATGGTTTTGGAGTTATGGAGGGGACACACACACTGACACTGACACTGACTAACACACCAACAATGACACTGAAACTGAGATTGATAAACGAACACATACACACTGACATTTATTATGTAGCCTGGTGTTGGCGCAGTGGTTCGGGCAGTGGCTTGGGATCCAAAAGGTCCTGAGTTCAAGCCCCATTGGGCCACTGAATTAATACACCAGGGGGTTGACTCAGCCTGTCATCCTTCCGAGGTTGGCGAAGTGAGTACCAGTGTACTGGGCCGGTGTATACCCCGGTTAAAATAGGTGTACCATATCCCTGTGTCGTAAGAGGCGACCAAGGTTGCGTCAGGAAGGGCATCCGGCGTAAAACATGTGCCAAATCACTATGCGGATCATACGGATGATCCGCTGTGGCGACCCCTAACGGGAGCAGCCGAAAGAAGAATAAGAAGACACACTGACATTTATTATTATTATTATTATTATTATTATTATAGACTAGCAAATACCACCCATCGCTTTGCTGACAGGAATACTAAGAGAGGGGTGGAGAGAGAAGGGTGGGAGGGAAAAAGAGTGGGAAGGGGAGACAGTGAGGGTGGGGGTGGGAGGGGAAAAAAAGAAAGGGGGGAGGGAGAGAGCGATTCCTCACCACACATTACTATACACTGCGGGAGGGAGGGGTGTGAGGAAAGGGGTGCGAGCGAGAGAGACAGAGGTGTGGGAGGAGAGTGCTGCACTTTATTAGGAGGGTGGAGTGAGGATGGGATAGAAAGAGAGGGGGGGAGGAGGGTGTAAAAAAAGAAAGTTGAGGGGGGGAGGTGGGGTTAGCGAAGAGAATGATATATTATGCTTAATGACCGTACACACACACACACACACACACACACACACACACACACACACACACACACACACACACACACACACACACACACACACACACACACACACACACACACACACACACACACACATACTTTGAGACCGGGTAGGTCTCTGTTCCATAACCTGAAACCCACTGACATGTGGAGATGGCAGTCAACAACAACAACTTACACACACACATATATACACATATACATACACACAATCGTACATATATGAATCGAACCCCCGAACTTAATGAGGCAACATGGCACAAATCAAGTCCGATCACAGCGCTTTCTGCACAACCTGCCAGCAACAAGTGTCGCCTGCCATGCGAGCACATTGTCTCTGCCCTGCTGATCACCAGTCAGGAGGTTTGCAGCCAGGAATATTAAATTCAACCAAAGGAGCACACTGACTCTATGACACAGCACTATTATGTACATGACATTGGAGTCCTCAAAGTCAAAGTCAAAAAGGTCATCTTGAAGTCAAATTTCTGAAATCCTCATTTTTCATCCGTTTGACTTGAAATTTGAACAAGATTTGCAGAGTCCATCACTGAATTGGGAAACTAACTATTTTTGAGGTCAAAAGGTTAAAGGTCAACTCAAGGTCAAACTTCTAAAATCATCAAATTTCTTCTGAAAAATCGTCAATTTTCATATGATTAATCTGAAAATTAAGCAGCAGTTGCATAGTACATTGCTGGATTTGGAAAACAACTATTTTTGAGGTTAAAAGATCAAAGGTCAACTGAAGGTCAAACTTGGAAAATCATCAATTTCAATGTGAATATGAAAAATAAGCAATTTTCATTATACCTTGATTTCATGATTGATCAATCAAATCAATCCAATTGACCTGTACTTTGATTAACATTATGAATTTTAATCTTAATGAAATGGACAATTTGATGTATCCATGGCAACTTTCAGAGAGGGGGGGGGGATGGATTTTGCAAGTATTGTGTTCGACACGATGTCTTTTTTTTGTTTGTTTGTCTGTTTGTCTGTATGTTTGTCTGTTTGTTTGTTTGTCCACACAGAACTTTTGTGTTTTTCACTGCAACCGCTTGTCGGATTGAGATGAAATTTTCACCATCAGTGTGAATACTCATGCCGATTGTTTTAATGATAATTATGACGTCATAAGTCACGTTGCGTTGCAGCCATATTGGAAAAAAGGAAAAAATTTGCACCTCTGTATCTCTGAAACCGCACCAAGGAAAAAATTGAAACTTGGCAGACAACAAGTACTCCTTATGGGGAATGAGTGATATTTTTTAAATGACATCATAGGTGCCTTCATTATGACATCAGAATTGCATACATAGAACGTCACATCCGATCAGTATTAAAATTTTTGAGGATCATCTTGGGATAAAATAGTCCACAGAAAATTTCAGGACATCATCCACGTGATTCGGCAGTCATATTGTTTTAAAAAACAACAAAAAACTTCAAAAATCTTCCTATAAAAACGACATACATCTATACATATATATATATATATATATATATATATATATATATATATATATATATATAGATATGTGCAAATATATATATATATATATATATATATATATATATGTGCAAATATATATATATATATATATATATATATATATATATATATATATGTGCAAATATATATTTATATATACACATATATATATATATATATATATATATATATATATATATATATATATATATACATATGTGTGTGTGTCCAACACAGTCCACTGTGGTTGGGGCCTGCACTGTCAGTCGAATGATTTGTTGAGATTGACAGTACAGGTAACTTTTGCCGTGTATTGCCATGACTTTGAAACAAATAACAAAGCAGCTTGTAGAGTGTTCGCAAAGTGGCTTAAGCACTCAAGCAAGCAATCCAATGAAATAGTTGATAAGTAACGACTGGCTTGGCAAGTGATTGGCGATCGCCAATCAATCATATTAAACACCATGCACCCGGAGACGCCTGGAATGTCAAACGATGTCCGAATTGGATAAATGAACATTTTGTTAAGCAGCTGGAACTGCTGCTGAGGTCAATTGAGAAGTTTAAATTTTAAAATTTGACTTGGGTTAAGAGATTACAGAGCTTATTACATTTGTGGAAAGTAAATAATGCCACGAACACCGGTGTGTCCAGGCATTCTTAAGCATTGTGATGTATACAATGAGTCGTCGCTGTGAAAATGAGGCATTCAATACGTGAGGATAGTGAAAAAAAAATTGAGCGCTTTATCATTAAGAAACCATTGCAGCCTGTTCCACGTCAAGGCATTATTGAGCAGGCCAAAAAAATGGCGAATTAAGACCCCAGTGAGACGACAGAGGGCTCATGAAAGGGGCTGACCAAGGATGAGCCTTGATAAAGGATGATAAAATAAGACAGTTAATTATCTTCAAAAGGGGTGTTCAAATTAACCCAAACAACTACATTTCATTCATGCACTACCTCGGAGTTCCCTTTGTATGCATGCAAAGTTTGGTGCCGCGAGGTTTAATGGTTTTGGAGTTATGGATGAGACACACTGCCTGACACACACTGACATTTATTGGTATACGGTATATTATAAATTTACCTGTGCTTGTTTTTATGATGTAATTATGAATTAACTTTTCCCTTTAACCTGTGCTTGTTTTGCTCTGCTATTGCTAATTAAACATTTGGTTTAATACATGTTTATCCCCTTGCGTTTTGCAAAAACGGAGTGGGGGGAGTATGTGTGGGTGGGGAGATTGTAATCAGCTCTGTCTGTCTGTCTGTCGATCCCTCTGTCTATTTGTCCGTCCATCTATCCGACACACTATCTCCTCCTAAACGGTTGTGCAAAAATTCACTAAACTTGGTAGTTAAGATCACCACATGGCAAGATGACGCAATAGTAATATCATGTTTGTCCTCACCCCCTGGGGTGTGGTCAAAATGTCACATACCAAAGAAATGCAATTACGGGCACATTTTCACGAAAGTGAAGTCGATGGTTCACCATCACAAATCCCCAGACTTCTCACCAAAAGCAAAGTTGAACGATGGCAAAGCAATCCACCAGGAATGACCCAATATCAAATTTTGAGTAAAACATTGTTTCCATTTTGACCCCTGTGACTCGAAGTCCCACTCCCTGGGGCAAGAACACGTGGGTAAATTCCAAAAAAAAAATCGTTACATATTTCATGTGTCCACCAATGTTAATTGCATATACAAAGTTTCATTTAAAAATGTGCAGTAACAGCATTTTTCAGTGCTTGACCCTTTGACCCCACGCCAGGGGGCGGGGCCAACAATGACTGCTCTTCCACATTCTTGCCATGTGATCATAACTACCGAGTTTAGTGAATTTCTGCACAACCGTTTCGGAGGAGATAGCTTGACGGACAGATGGACAGACGGACGGAGCAGATTACAATTTCCCCATCTTTTTCAAGAAGCGTGGTGATAAACATGTTTTAATGAAACTTCGTATATGCAATCAACATTAGGGAACGCATGAAATATGCAAATTTTGGGGGATTTTACCCCCCCCCCCTGAAAACGGAACAAAAATTTTTTAACTGAAAATTTGATATTGGTTCATTCCTGGTGGAACGCTTTGCAATCTTTCAACTTTGCTCTGAATGGTAAGCGTGGGAATTTGCGATGGTGTGCCATTGACTGCGGTCCATTGGGTCCTTGTGTGGTTAAAAATGGGAAGAAGAAAACCTCTTTTACATTGTTGATCTGTGGCTCATGGAAGAGCTTGTACATAAACTCCGTACATCTTTTAACATCAATGCAGTTTTTCCTTGAATTACAAGGATATTATTAAACAAAGGACAAATATACGGTGGGTGGGATTCGAACCTGGGTTCCCCACATCATGAGCCAGAGGTTCAGATCGGAACACGAACAGGCAAACCAAAATTTCATTTCGTAAATTAATTACTTTTATTCCTCCTTTTTAATTCGGACTGGATAATGGGCCACGGAGGCATCTATTTATTACTAACGCACCAGGGGAGGGTCACAGAGAGGGTAATTTGAAAGAAAAAAAAAAACAGAGACAGGAGGGACATTGGGGAGTGGGGCAAGAGGATGGAGAAAGGAAGGTTTGGGAGAAGAGATAAATGGAGGAAAAAGAGGAAAATGAGGGACACAGGGGAGTGGGGAAAGAGTAGGGAGAAGGAAAGGTTTGCGAGGAGAGTGGGGCAAAGGGAGGGAGGAGAAGAATAGGAAGGACAGATGGGAGTAGGGTAAAAGCAGGGAAAAGAGGAAACTGAAGGACATAGGGGAGTGGGAAAAGGGAAGGTTAGGGAGGAGAGTGGAGTATGCATGAAGCATGCAGGGAGAGAGAGGAGAAATGGGGGAGAGGAGGGTGTGAGAAATTCCACCACACTTGAGTACGTAATAAATATACGGCTCCATTGCTTGTGGGTTTAGTGCACAAGGAGAGAGAGAGTGAGGGAATCGAGAGATGATATAAAAAGAGGAGGTGACATTTTAAATGTGGACGTTTCTACCTCGACCCCGATGATAAATCCTCGAAAGAGAGAATGGGGTTTTGTGAATGTTCCTCAGTTTGCCAAGTGAAGACATTTCGGAGTGAGGTTACATTCGTGTGTGATGAGGCCTTTTCTCACCCAGCGGGGAGGGACCATACTTGGTCAAGGTGCTATTTTTTTAACATTTTTTTTTGATCGCATGGTCAGTCATTCAAAAACGACGTGTTCACCCCAAAGTCCGGTTGGATCGATGGGCCTTTTGAACACTGAATCTCACCGGTGTGGTATCCGACTGATTCGCATTCAGATACGAATAAGGCACGCATCGGCCTTTGGTGGGCCTTTTGTAGCTCTCATGTGCGCACGGATGTACATGCATGATGCACGAATTCCAGATGTAATCCTCGTATGATGTGTCCATTGTGTCCTTGCTATTTCAGTTCTATATTCAAGCACAAGTTCTTCCATGAGCCTCAATCGTTGTACAATGAAAGGCTTCCCTCGGAGCACGGATACTCAATGCACGAGAATGATGGTTACAAAGGTACAGGTAATGTCAGGACTTTTGCGTGACAAGATCAAAGGTCATTTCGCACCTTCTGGCTGCACATGCGGCTGAGATGCAACAATGAAGGCGGATGATTGTTTTGCCATTGTGACGTCACACATGACTCGTATTTGTAATCGTGTCACGTTAACGTGCGCCGTGTCCCTCAGGTGATGATCGGCAGTGAATGGACATCCTGCGAGCGTCAAGCTCAGACAATACGAGAAACTGGGGAAAGGAGTTTTATTTCAAGCACTACCTCGTTCCTATGACGTGAAGAGATTGAAGGCTGTTTGGCCGAGTTTAACAGAGCATCCCAATGAGGACTTGTGCCTGGAAAGCACCGCAGGAGGTGCGACGATGCGACTTTGCCATCAGAGAACAAGTTGGCTCGGACGGAAACCCTCATTTCGAGCTCTCCTGCATATATGCATACATACGTACGTACGTACAAGAAAGCCCCCCTTGTGCAGTGGTTCCTCGAAGAGTCCCATTTGCCTCAGGAGCAGCGCTTGACGGGGGCCATCCATCACTAAGCGAAATGAACCACATGAACCCTTCCCAGATGTGGGCCCTTCATTTGTGGGCGCATGCACGCATGTACACACACACATGCACACGCCTTGCGTTCATCACCACAAAAGACCTCGACGTGTCCAAGTCAAAATGTCTGAGACGCCAAGCGGACGAGACGGCGCACGCATGGGAATGCGCACCATGCATGGAGTGTACGAAGTACGAACCCGTGCGTCCATCACACAGCACAAGTCAGGACGATCTTTCTCATGGGATGCGTTGGGTCTCCAAAGAACGTTTTTTCACCAATTGTGGGTTCGCCATTCGCACTGGGCCGCTCGTGTCGTGACTCGTACCACCGATTGCTGCAAGTCTATGCGGTCATCGGTATGCTCTATCAGAATGGGTATTTCAAATTGATCAGTTTTTGTTCTTTATCCTGAGCTGGATCCCCCTCCCCATCCCCACTGCTCTACCCCCTTCCTCCACCATCCCCACCTCGCTACCCCTTCCTCCACCATCCCCACCTTGCTACCCCTTCCTCCACCACCCGCAGCCTTTCCCCATTGGAGGCTTAACACTTGTGAAGCGCCGCCGGTTTGCCTCGTCAAACAGCAGTTCTTAATCAAGCACCCACTGCAGTCTGTTTATAATCAGCAATGAAGGGCGATCTGGAATTAGTCCTCATTTTATAGTCTGTTCTTTCCGAGTCAATAAAATGGTACGTATTGTGTCCGGGCTAGGAAATACCCGGCCATCACGTGCTTGTGGTCCCGAATCGGTGATTTATCGATTCATTTTTGCCAATTGTACGGATCGCTGTGTAATCGAATGGAATGTCGATTTGGTGAAGCAGGTCACCCCGAAACACAACGATAATTATCTGTCGTGTGACGCACGCATGCACGCAGCCGGTGGGGCCCGACCGTGTGTGTGACGTTGAATCCGCGCAAACGGTGAAAAGGAAATCCCTGAGACTGTCCGAATAAATGATTCGTATTTGACAAGCGTTCTTGCCTCGCAATGGGTGCTTGTAATTTGCATCGGGTCATTGTTACGGTGACGATAGTGCAAACGGTGATGCACCGACATAGCGCCGGAGCCGCCATTTTGTTTCGTCTCGACACGTGATCGATTCCAGAGCAACAAAGAATGCGAGCGGCGGTACCGGACGCGGGAGATCCCAGCGTTTGGCATTTACGATCGGGACCTTACAAGGAGACCTCGGATATTTTACGGCGTTTGCAGAACAAACATGGTAACCATGTGTTCGTGTGCGGATTGAATTTAGCACAAATATAAATCCAAACGGTTATAAAATTGTCACAGATCAGTGCGCACCTCCCACGTACCGCACTGGGCGAGAAATCACGGCAAGTTCGCAGGAATCGCTTTGTTTGATGACAGTGCACGTGCTGTGCGTTTTTCCCGCACGTGCAACTGATCATATTGCTTTACACTATGCAGGGTTTGAAAAATTGGGGTGAAATGCTCATGCAGCCCGAGCATTCGCAAATGAAAGCACGAAGCAAACCGTTTGATGGCACATCATTCCGATGAGGTGTTATATTTAACAGCAGTAAACCGTGCACCCGACGTAGACAGTGAAACACGAGATACTTTCATCATCGTTTATTGTTCCATTGCAACGTCACAAAGGCTTTGCATGCCCCCACGTTTCAAAGCGTAATATCTAGAAAGAAGCAAAATGTGCAACTTCAAAAGGGAAACACATTTATCACAAAACGAAAGGTGTGCTTGACATGAGAGATGGCACAACGCAAACAAGAATGAGAAATATCACTCCTCGTAAATCTTCGTGCACACCCGGCGCTGCACGTAGCGTGTGAGACCCCAGTCGCTTTGCGTGCACGAACCCATGTGTGTGTCGTGTGCGTAGTGCGCACGGACACAGATGCGTAGTGTGTACGGACCCAGGCTCAGAGGTTGCACAGACACAGACATAGAGGATGTACGGACACAGGCACAGATGGCGTGCGGACCCGGGTGGCAAAGCGTTACGGACCCAGCCGGTGAAGAAGGCATGACAACGAAGGCCTCTGTTACACCGAGGAGTTTCAAAGCAAATGTGGTCGAGACATCATCAAAGATCGGCTCGAATTGCAGGCGAATCAAAACGAAAACGCCAAAATAATGCGAATTTTGTATTTTGTTTGTACTTCGCACTATTATGCAATAATGTATATATCAGTCTTTAATAAGCAACCTGGAATTTACAAGCACCAAAGTGGTTTAAGTGAGCCAAAGCGTCGGAGAGGCTGCTAAATGTATTTCTAACGTTAGAGGCATTTAAAACTTCAATAAAAAACAAACAAAAAAAAAACAAAACAATTGTAGCACTTTTGTGTGAAATTTTCAAATTTACACAACATGTCATAATTCACCAATGATCTGTACACTCATGGACATATAAAAAGGTATAATGATTTCATTATAAAGCTCTAATTATTTGGTGCCACTGACGGTGTTTCAGCGTAAATCAGCCGATGTGAACTGAGGTTTAATAAACTGTAAAACGTTTCGTACATCGGGAAAACTGATTGTATAATTTGCTGACCTCTCGAGAAGCGTAAGCGCCATTCTCCGAAGGAAAATACAATTGTGTATAGAGTTCCATGTTGAGTGTTAGAGTGTCGTAAATTCAAGGGAATGTAAGCTGCACAGGTATAAGCGTATCATTTTGATGGCCGCCCTCCCCACAGGCCTTGCACGCATCGTGAATCATTGGCAGCAGCTGTCAGGCGTAACTTTCATTGTGACAACATTATACCATTATTATATCGTCGCACATTATCTTGGTATTTCTTTTTTTTTTCTTCCTTTTTTAACTGTCATTAGATCAGCCCGTTTGTGTACCGTCACGGTTCTACCATCGTATCGTCACTGTAACGTCTGTATTTTTTCTTTGTGCCATTTGTATGACATCAATATACGTCACTGTGCCTTCACTGGTGTAACTATTGCATCATTGTACTGTCTCTACTGTACACATAACTATCAGTTAAAATGCATTTACTGCCATCAGAAAATGGTGCAAAGCACATTTTATTTTCCAGTGATTTTACATTATTTACATTTTTATGTGTAATTTTGTGTATTATATTTTTTGTGCATTTTATTTTAATGTATTTTTGTTTTATTATAAAATTATTTTTCAAACTTTAACGTGCATTTTGTCACAAGTATTTTAGATTTTAAAGTCTTTTATATTATTGGTGTATTTATTTATTTATTCATAAAGTGCATTTTTAAAAGTATATTTTTAGTATGTTTTATTTTTATTATATTTTCTTTTTTAGGGTGTACTTTTATTTTTTGGTGTAATTTACATTTTAAAGTCTTTTATATCATTGGTGTATTTTTTTTATTTATTTATAAAGTGCATTTTTAAAAGTATATTTTTTAGTATGTTTTATTTTTATTGTATTTTATTTTTTAGGGTGTATTTTTATTTTTTGGTGTATTTTACATTTTAAGTGCTTACCCAGGTGCATTTTGAAACCCAGGTGCGTAGCGTTCATTAAAGTTTTTACAACTTTTATTTTTAAGGGTTTTATTTTTTATTGTATTGTGTATTTAAAAAAAAAAATTTTAAGGATTTTTTTACCTCAATTATTTCAAAGGTGTATTTTAGTTTTTAGGTTTACTTTTTTAAGTGTACTTTTAAAGATTTTTTTTTTTTAGTGAACTGTATTTTCCTTTTGTCTTTTGTAGTGTATTTTTATTTCTTTAAGTCAATTTTTTTAAAGTGTATTTTTTTTGTTTTAGTGTATTTATATTTTAAAGTGCTTAATACTTTTAAATGTTTTTTCTTTAATGGTATCTTTTTTAAGTGCTTTATTTCTCTAAAGTGTATATTACTTTGTTAAGTGTATTTTTCTCATGTGTATTTTAAAAATTTTAATTGTATTTTTTTTTTAAGTGTTTTTTAAAAAGTCTATTATCTTTTTAAGTTTAGCTTTTATTTATAGTATGTTTTATTTTTCAAAGTGTATTTAATTTTCAAGTATATTTTATTTCTGGTGTTTTTTTTTTAAGTATTTTTTTGAAGTATTTTCTTTTCTAAAATGTATCATATTAATAAAGTGTATTTTCTTTTATAAATAGTATTTTTATTTACTATACACTCGAAACATCCGCTCCTTCAACACAAAGGTTTCAAATCGTTTTTATTTAACATCTACAAATACGTGACTCGTACATAAATAAATGCAGGTCCATTAACTGGCTTGGCGTGTCACGTAAAATGGATGCAAATACCTTTGGAATCATTTATTGCCGGCACTAAATTAAGGAATTCTAAAGAACTGTATGCACGAATCGGTGCGATTCGCCTCATGTTTCGTCGACTATAAATCAAGCAACACGTTTAATAGCAAAAAATAAATATATAAAGCACTTTGCAATTGCACGTATAATGCAGCATATGCATATTGTACAGTTTTCCTTACTTTTTAACAAGGTGCTTACCTAAATGACAGGAAGCCTGCCGAAGCATTCGGCATGTTCACGATTTGCCGTTAAACAGCCATCTTGGAAGCAAACGTACTTTTTCTCCTCAACACCGTACAGGAGCAGCCGTTCATGCCTAGCGACGCCCACACAAACACCACACGAGCACAATGGTTACCGAACACTCTTCGAGCAGCATTTTCTCATCCGCCAATGTCCTCCTACGCGGGTATTCTTTCTTTAACATCGCCTGAACAGGAACAATGGCTTTCAATGGACGTTTCGACTGCTGAGCCTACGGTTTTTATGGGAAAAGAAAACGCTCTTCCTTGTATCGCATCCATTTTTGCTTTTCTATCCAGAACCGGAACAACAGCAGAAGAAGGCATCCCTGTATTTTGATAAGGCACACGGAATTCCTGCGTATTTGTGCAAGCCTAGAGCTGTCAAGTCATGCCCGCGCCGGAAGATTGATAGCATAGGGCTCCGGAAGGAGAGGCCCAGACATGGAGAAACCACATACGAATAATGCTTCCACGAGTACACGGAACACGTACAAACACGACGTATATGGACATAGCTTCCTGCACGAGCACACAGGACACGTACGTATAAATATCACAGATATGAACTGAGCTTCCATGGGCAGATGGATATGTACAAACACCATGTATGAACAAAGCTTCCACATTCAAACAGGACATGTACAAATGGCTTTCAACTCGCACACATGACACGTACAAACACCACGTATATTATCACAGCCACCATGAGCATACTGTACATATACATACTTCCTTCCATAAGCTCATTGCAAGACGCATACAAACACCACAGATGAAAACAAAGCATCCCACGCCCACCTGCACACAGGACGTATAAAACACCTCAGATATGAAAAGAGTTTATACTATAGCATGTTCCAACACCACATAAATGAACAAAGCTCCTTTGAGCACATTTACATGCACAAACACCACACACAAACAAAGCTTCGACAAGCACACACCTGTGCAAACACCCTTCGACAAGCACACTGCAGGACACGTACAAACCACCAGGGGTATGTAAATCGTTTATATGAGCACACAGCACATGTTTCAGGACTACATATATGAACAAAGCTTCCTCGAGCACATTGACATGCACACAGAGGACACAATCATACCTTCCATAAGCACACACACACACACACACACACACACACAAACACACACACACACACACACACACACACACACACACACACACACACACACACACACATACAAACACCCATCTACAAGCACACTGCAGGACACGTACAACCGACACAGATATGAAAAGCGTTTGTAGGAGCATAGAGGACGTGTACCAACATCACATATATGTACGGAGCTTCCTCGAGCACATTGGCACACGTTTCCAAGTCCAGATAGAAGGCCGGACACTTAAGAAACCCTCGCGCAAACTTCCCACAATCAAAAACCACACGCAACTACCAACCTGGATGGGGCATGCAGAGAAATGTGGTTCCTACCTGCCACATGTACTTATTTTGTCCGAGTGTGATTTTGTCATACTTACCTCCAATATCAAAGGTGGACAGAGGTTACGTATTCACCCCTGTCTGCTTGTCTGTATGTCTGTGAAGAGGATATCTCACAAAGTTATGGATGGATTCAGACAAAACTTGGTGGACATGTTGTCTGTGTGACAAGGATGCATTGGTTAAAAATTTGTGAATATCCGAATCCGAATCCGAGAATTTTTTTTATTTTATTTTTCAAGTCATCATTCCACCATTGAGAGATGAGGCCACAAACGATGTGGATAGCATGATATTTCAAGAAGTTGTGGATGAGTTATGACAAAGCTTGGTGGAGGAGTTGGCTCGTTGACAAGAACAAGGGTCAGGTCTGAATCCAGATCCGGCTCATCATTGGGATACAAAACATAAACTGTTCAGCCTGGTGGAGGTACTGGTATGCACACTACCTAATGCCGTTCTAGTTACGTTTATATTGCATATCGAAGTGTGTGTGTGTGTGTGTGTGTGTGTGTGTGTGTGTGTGTGTGTGTGTGTGTGTGTGTGTGTGTGTGTGTGTGTGTGTGTGTGTGTGTGTGTGTGTGTTTATTGAGATTGCAGAATGTAGAGGTAGATGTGTGAGCAGAGTGTAATTGCAACATGTTTTGCCCAAGCCTGTCTTGACTCCAAGCACAGTGAGTGTCCAACAGACACGAGGTCACCAGATGATGACACCACGCCAAGAACTCTCTGTGTTTGACTTGCGTCCTGGACTGCAATTCACAACGACGAGGTGAAGGATCCATTGTGTACAATGATTGTAACTCCCTGATATTTTGTATTTTAAGCCCTGACAATGTCTGGTTATGTTATTTATTTAATAAACACTCACTGCCATGCACTCATTTTGTGGTTCTTCATACCATATAGTTTGGGTGTAACGTGTCCACTGAACTGGAACCCCCCCCCCCCCCCCCACGTGCTCGGTACACGGTACACTACGGAATAAAGTAGTATTGTAGTCGTTGTATGCGGAATTATTACATAGTCTATCTTTACTGTAAATGTACTTTAATATTACACGTTCTTTGGAGTTTTTAACCAATCGGTAGTTGTTATTTCTCATAGAACAACGATAAACGGTGATATATATATATATATATATATATATATATATATATATATATATATATATATATATATATATATATATATATATATATATATATATATATATATATATATTAGTGTGTAAGAGGAAGTAAAATAACGCATTTTCCGTTGAGCTCTTATGATTCTGTTGACGTTGTTAAAGACAAAACACTTTTGGAACTTTTATTATTTAATTCACAAACACTCGCAGACAAAAAAGTTCGGACTTGCTGCCCCAGTGGGTTAAAGAGAAACAAATGTCCATTAAAATAATCAATCTTACAACAACATGTTTGGAATGCTCGAGATGAAAGAGAAAAAGTTTGTTTTTTTTTCAAACACAAAAAGGAACGAAAGAGGAACGAACGAACGAACGAACCACAGGAGGTGAACGACCTGCTTTATCACGAGTTGCTGTGCTCGTTCACCGTTCATATTTAAAGGTTATTGCTCATGCTGCTCGTAGTTTACATAATCTGGTGACGCGGTTGGTCGTGAGTTGTAAATAGCGAAGGAATCCCGTAAAACGGAACGCGCCATGGCAGTGCGGACATCGTGGGCCGCGCGTGTTTACGTCCCGTGTCCCGTGTCCGTTCACCGCGGGAAAGGCGTTTCCTTCTGCCGCCTTCGGATCAATCACGGACGAGACAAAAACGGCTCCACGCAAAATTATTCCTCGGGCGGGGATTGGCTGAGCGCCGTCACGTGGCCGCACAATCGCTCCGATTTCAAGCTCGTGTCGGTGAATTGGATAGTTTAATAATAGGCGCAGAGTCCCCATCCGGCCGTAATGAGCGAATTAGGGTGAAAAGGAGGAACAGTCGGTTGTTTAAAATACCCGCCAAGGATCCCGCCTTGACTTTGTGAGCGGGACTCGTGGCGCCCAGAGCGATGAACTTCGAGTTCGAGAGGGAGACCGGCTTTATCAACAGCCAGCCCTCGCTCGCAGAGTGCCTGACAGCCTTTCCCCCCGTCGCCGCCGCCACCGACACGTTTGTAACTTCATCAATCAAGAGTCCGACGCTGAGTCCTCCTCCTTTTGACAACGTCGTGCCGGCTCTGCACTGCGCCAGTCGGCCGAGTCGGCGGCTCGGAGCAGGCCCGACCACTTGGACGCCGTCGATCGTTCACCTCCCGGAGTATCCGTGGATGCGAGAGAAGAAATGCTCCAAAAAGCAACAGCAGCAGCAACAGCAGCAACAGCAGCATCACCATCACCATCACCGCAACCCGGCGGGGACTGTTTCGGACCCTTCGTCTCCCAAAGGTCAGGCGACGTCGGCACCACACGTTCGGGAAAGTCTCGTCGCTCCGTGTCGTGTTTGTACCGACGATGTACGTCGTCTCCGCACGTCTCGACGGTTCGTACATTTCTTTTTTTCCCTTCGATTTCGACGTCCGCATCGATCCATTTAGGATTTAACGGAAACTCTGGGTTCTCTCGGGTTTGCCGGTCGTTTTGGCGCGCGTTTCTGAGGAGAGAAAATGTTTAAAAAAATTTTTTTTAAATTTAAATTCGCTTCGTACATCCACGATCCATGGCGACGCGTGTCGTGCGTTCCCCGTGCCTCCGAAAGACGTCGCCCGGTCCACACGTGCGGGTTTTTGTCGGTCCGTCGCGGTGGCCATTTTGGATGACCGCGCACACGACCTGTGGCGATGAAAGGTTCGTCGCGTTCATGTGTTTTACTCTTCCCGTGCGTCAGATGCTGATTCTGCGGACGACGACGCTCCCAACGGAGGCTCGAAGCGTCTGCGGACGGCGTACACGAACACGCAGCTGCTCGAACTGGAGAAGGAGTTCCATTTTAACAAGTACCTGTGCCGACCGAGAAGGATCGAGATCGCAGCTTTGCTAGAGCTCACCGAGAGACAGGTTAAAGTGTGGTTTCAGAACCGCAGGATGAAACACAAACGGCAAACGCAGTACAAGGAGAACCACGAGGACAACGAGGAATCCATGGCGGACAATGAGACGTACGAGTGCTCCTCCGAGGAGACGGGACACGTCGTCTCGGTGAACAATGAGCTCGACGGCCGACTCCAAGAACGCCTGTTTGGCGCTCAATCAAACTCGTCCACAGCACATCAGGCGTCGCTCCATTTAACAGACGCGGTGACGCGGAATGTCGGCCTTTCGCCGACGTCGAGCGGGGGCGAGAGCCCCCCGAGGCCGCGGGGCACGGCTCTCCCTCGACCCCCGGACCCCCGGACCCCCCCGAGTACGTGCAGCCCGGAGAGCCTGAGTCTGCCCTCGCTGGAAGAGCTCGTGTTTTGCGGCGATCACTGTATGCAACTGGCGGCTCTCACGGATGGACACGACGGTGTCCTGGACACGACCGGGGACACTTTGCAGGACTTTCTTGAAGAGTCCGTTGACTGTCTGGACCTGCACAGCTTGCCGTGCTCCATGTAACTTTGTTCTTCGGTTCCTTGTTCCTGCATTGTCGAACGCACGGACCACTTGTACGATGTCGGATGCGGGTTACTTCCCAGAGATGCATATACTGTGTACATGTACATATACATATACAAATATATATTTATTTTTGTTTGTTTGGTTGTTTCACGAATACAATCTAAACATTATATCTGTGTGCACAGTGTCTGTGTATCTTGTAATATTTAATTATATATATATATATATATATTTGCATTATCGCAGTGTCTACTCAGGAATCCAGGCGACTCGTGTGTAAAATCCACTCAACGGTGGAGATTTTATTTATATATAAACATACACACATGTACGCATACATACATACATACACACACATAAACACATACACACATGTATACATACACATATACATACACCAGTGGGGCATGCTTGCACACTGCAAGCAACTACTCTGGTGCATCCTACATGCAGACATGCTGCAGCTTTATTGATTTAATGATGTGGATTGAGAGAAAGATTAATTTATTTAATGATGTGGATTGTGAGAAAGATTTATTTATTTGATGATGTGGATTGTGAGGGATTTATTTATTTGATGATGTGGATTGAAAGAAAGATTTATTTATTAACCTCTGCCATCGAAGATGGACGGAAGTTACTGTTTTCACCCCTGTCTTGTTTGCTTGTTTGTTTGTTTGTGAACAGTATTACGGAAAAACTCCGGGACGGATTTCGACGAAACTTGGTGGGGGGATTAGGTATGGTCCAAGGACCATGCCATTAGATTTTTGACCTGGTCCAAAGTCCAATATGGCCGCTATGGCGGCCATTTTGAAAAAATATTTGAATTTTTGTTTTTGCATTTCTACATGTTTTAAGTGATTTCCAACCCCCAAAAAAAATTTGTTAGAGAAAAAAAAAAATTTCCCCCTTTATTTTTCAAAAAAAATTCGATTTTTTTTTTTTTTTTTTTTTGGGGCATTTCTACACGTGCTTTGATCTAGTTTAGTTTATTCAATCGTGGTTCAGTAGAGTCTGATCCGTTTTGACCTACAATGAATAGGATATCAGGTTCACTTAAGTTACCCAGCAGTATTGGCGGCGGAGGTTTTGCACTCTACCGAGTGCTCCCCCTCTCGTTTGATGATGTGGATTGTGAGAGATTTATTTATTTAATGGTGTGGATTGTGAGATTTATTTATTTGATGATGTGGATTGTGAGAGAGATTTATTTATTCGATGATGTGGATTGTGAGAGATTTCTTTATTTATTGGATGATGTGGATTGTCGTTGCGTTATGTGAGCAGCTAAATTTACTCGAGTTATTAAAATGAGGTCGGTCTTTATTTCATAGTTTATAGCTGTAATGGTGCTTCTTTAAAAAAAAAAAATCATGTTTTGTTTTTTAATGTAAATATGGCAGAATTATGAAGGAGGCGCATGTTAGTGTTGCCGAGCAACCAGTTCGAGTGTACCTCCATTGTCTTGGGTAGGTGACCCACCATGAGCTGAGCAAGTCTGCACCAGCGTGCTTTTATTTATGGATATCTTTGTTTATTTAAATTTTCCGATGGTTTTGTGTTATTATTTATTTATTTTCCTGGTATGTTGGCTTCGAGTTGTATCAGTATGCAAAATATCAGCTTTCTATGCCACCTAGATGGGCCTATGCCTGTTGTTGGCCTCATAGTTATGGTAGTGGGCTTTGGATCTGAGGGTCCTGAGTTCAAATTCTGCTTGGTTGATGAATTAAAACCAGGTGGGGTTGACAGCCTGTCATCCTGAGGTCAGCAAAATGAGTACCAGCTTGCTGGGATGATTGAGCCACTCGAGTATCCTGTGTCAGAATGGCGACCTGTCCAGGATTGCGCCCACTAGGCCAGGAGACTGCTTCGGCAGCGCCGACGCTCTGCACAGAGTGTGGTCCTAATGGATTTGGATTTTGGAATGATGGGACAAAACACTTGTCAGTCAGTGAGTGGTTAGAAAGAGCTTTATTTATGGACTAGCAGAGAACCTGGTTCTACTTGGCTGTTGTAAAGGAATTTGTTCCCAGTGGAATATTTAGTGAGTTTGCCAAGAATATCCTTTGACAGCATAATAGCAAGGACCCATTAAACCTCTACGCAATATAAAATGTGACTTCAAGTCCACAACCCCCCTCCTCCCTTTTTCTCCCAAACTTCAAATCCATATATTATGCCAGTCAATAACTATTAAGACTGCTTATCGGTGAAGTAAATAGATAAAGAGGTAATTATATGTTGGATGGAATTGACTGAAAAGTTTATTTTATATATTTATATATATATATATATATATATATATATATATATATATATATATATATATATATATATATATATATATATATATATATATAATTTTAAACTTTGGTTTGGTGTTCTACATGCGCGTAGTCACAGAGAACCAGTGACTGAGCCTATACACCACACGTGTGCTACAACAATTCGCTATTGCTTTAATATAGATATTTGTAGACTTCTCCACGCACTGTCTGGACCCAAGAGCTCTTGAGTGAGATCATTCAGCATTATACGTGTTGTCTTTATGACGTATACCCTGTTCACACACAATCGTAGTGTATACACATGTGCTTTTTGGATTGTGCGTTTGCGTGCACGGTCGAGTGGGGAACGTTTTCTCACAGTAAGCAACTACTCAGGTCAGCCTGGTGTTGGCTTTGTGGTTCGGGTGGTGGGCTTGGGATCCTTGGGTCCTGAGTTCAAGCCCCGTTGGCCGCTGAATTAATACACCAGGGCGTTGACTCAGCCTGTCATCCTTCCGAGGTTGGCAAAATGAGTACAAGTGTGTACTGGTAGAGGGGCACTGCATCAGCGACACAGTTACGCTTCCAATAAATTGTAGCTGCCATACGCAAGAAGAATACATCTCAGGTACATCCTACATGCAAACATAATAAATAAAAGCTATAATTTTTTTAAATGTAAATATGGCAAAAATGATAAAATGAGAGGCGCGTGTTTGCGTTTCCTCGCAACCAGTTTGATTGCAAGCTCCATTGTCTTGGGTCACGTGACCCGCAGTGAGCAGACTGAGGTTGCACTGGCCGGCTTTTACTCGTGGAAATTTTCTGATGGTTTTGTGATGTGTATATATATATATATATATATATATATTGGCTACAAATTACATCAGTATGTGAAATGTCTGCTTTGTACGACACATTTATATCATTGAGTCAGTAAGTGAGAAGGAGCTTTATATTTTAGAACCAAGTTGGGCATGCTTGCACACTGCAAGCAACTACTCAGGTGCATCTGACTTGCAGACAATAAATGTAAGCTTTATGTATTTGACCAAGTAGATTGTCATTGCATTCTGTAAGCGGCTAGATACCTTAAGTAAATCTCAAATTAGTGATTCAAATGAGTTCTTTATTGAAAAGTTTATAGCTACAGTAATTTTTTTAATGTAAATGTGGAAAAAGTTATAAAATAAGAGGTGGAGGAGGTGCTTGTTACTGTTGCTTAGCGACTAGTTCCAGTGTCAGCTCCATTGTCTTGAATCACGTGACCCGTGAGCAAAACAATTCTGCACAGGCCGACTTTTACTACCACCGCCACTGAAGGTGGAAGGAGGTTGTTCTCATCCCTGTCTGTCTTTTTGTCTGTCTCTCTCTCTGTGTTTCTCTTTGCAGGATATCTCTCATTGTTGAGAGGTTCGGTATGTGTGATGAGGACTAACTGATTGGGTTTTGGTGAATATCCGGATCCGGATCCAACTACGAGAAGTTTTTTTCAAGTGATTCTTCATTGAGAGAGGGGGACAAAAACGATATATAGCACGATATCTCAAAAATGTATCTGTTCTCGTGGATCAGGCATTGTGTGGTGGAGTTGTGTGCTCTACCGAGTGTCCTTCAAGGTCACGGATATTTTCTTTTACAGAAATTTTCTTGCAGTTTGTGTTTGCTTGTTTTTCCTGGGATATTGGCTTCAAGGTGCAGTGGTGTGCAAACTTCATCTTTATACCCTACCTAGAAAGTACTTAACATTTATATCAGTGAGTCAGTGGTTACATAGAGCTTTATATATTTCCAATGGGGCCTGCTTGCTTATTGCAAGCAACGACTCAGGTACGTCCTACGTGCAGACATCATAGATATAAGCGTTATATGTTTGGAGTGGTTTGTGAAAGAGCTTTATATTCAAGAACCTGATGTTACAATGATATGCAAGCAAAATACAAACTAAAAATGTTTCATATTCATAATTAACTTGATCAAACGATCACCAAAAAAATAAAATGGCAAGTGGTGTAACCCTAAATGCAATATAATTAAATATGCAATATTTATAAGGGTGTTATCATTACTATGATTACCAAGTAATCAACAAATTGCTGGTTATTAAAATTACTTGGTCTTCTCTTCCATTGTTATAAGGGGTGAGGTCCAATGGCACCAAGCTTCTGCCCTGCCTTGATTACGATGCTACTCCATTTCTCGCTGTCCTCAGCCAATTTGTTCCACTCTCTAACCACCCCTACCTTACCGATATCCCTCCTCACACAATACTTCCATCTCAACCTTGTTTACCTCTTTTCCTCATACCTTCCTCCCTCAACCTCGCTGCTCTCTTTGCCATTCTCTCTTCCCTCATTCGCACCAAGTGTCCAGGCCATCTCAGACGGCATTTCATCAATCTCCCCGTGAAGCTCATCTGCACACCAATCTCCTCCCTCTGTTCATCCATTCTCCTATCCACCCTCTTCACTCCCATAATCCTCCTGACCCAGTTGGTCTCGCAAACTTGCAGCCTCTGTCTCTGTCAATGCCACTGTTTCCAGACCGCAAAAGTAGGCCGGCATTTCACACGACATCAGAAGCTTCCCTTTTAATTTCTTTGATAGATTTCTGTCTGCCATTAATCCTTCCACCCTTCTCCACGCATTTGCACCCACCTGAATCCTCTTCTGCACCTCTGCCTCTGACTTGCCACCCAAGGTCACTGTTCTCTCCCCCCCCCCCCCCGCCCCAGATACTCAAACCTATTTCCCTGTCTGATCTTCCCCTCTAACCTGATATCGATATATTTACTCTGATACCTGACCCACATCCACTCAGTGTTCTCCATACTCATCTTCAGCACATGTTTCTCAAATGCCTTCTTCCACTCCCCCAGTACCTCCTGCATCTCCCACCTACTCTCCACCACAACAGCCAGATCTTCTGCATACAACATCCTCCCCATACTACCCCTCATGTTTACCTTACTGATTTACCAGTTCCATCACCATGATAAACATGAGTGGGCTGAGAGCTTCCCTGCCTCAAACCAATGTTCATGCTGAACTCCTCAAACATCCCAGGACCAACAAAAACTTTTCCCTTCATTCCCTTGCACATCTTTCACCGATGTAACTTCTGCTTCCGGCACTCCCATTCATTTCGGTCTCGCCATCATTTCTCTCGATACAGTGTCGTCGGCCTTCTCCAGGTCCACAAATTCCAATGTCCTCTCACCTTGTATCTCCAACCTCTTCCCCACCAGCTGTCTCAGCGTGAACATCTCATCCTTCATCCCCCTACCCTCTCTAAATCCCTGCTACTCTTCTCCGATTTCCATCTCCATCCTCTTCCTTATCCTCCCGTCCAGAATCCTTTTCAGCCGCTTTCTGACATGACTTGGGAGCGTAATGCCCCTGTACTTCCCCAGATCTTGAATATCGCCCTTCCCCTTACATAGCAGCACAATTAACCCCATCCAATCCTCCGGAACTGAATTCCCAAACATACATGATGCAGTTATCTCTGGACACACCTCGTCAATCCTGGGTGCTCTTCCCTTCATCCTCTTCAAAGCTGTCTGCACCTCCTCCGTGATCTCCACCAGCTCCAATTTCCCCTCTACATAACATGGTAGCTCCAGCTCACTGCCGCCCCCTCCCCGGTTCAAAAGCTCCCCGAAATATCCTTCCCACACATTCAATACTACCCCCCCCTCTGTCACGAGCCTCCCGCCCATATCCTTGATCACCGCCCCTCCCTCCCCCCCCCCCTCATGGTCTTACTATCCTCATCCCTGTCACGAGCCAGTTTATATATCATCTTCTTCCCACCATCCTCTTTCAACTTGTTGTATACCACCTCTTCCATATCATTCCTTGCCTTATCCTCAGCTGCTTTCTTCCTTTGCCCATACAGATGCAAGAACCCTACATCCGGTTGCCTCCCTCCATCCTTGATCTTCTCTATCCTCTTCCAAGCCTCCTTTTCACCAACTGCCTTCGCTCCTTCTATCATCCCCCATACCTGGTTTCTATCCCTTGACGATGTACTCTTTCATGACGTCCTTCCACACAAAACTTCTGCAATTCCCCTAAACACCCATCCGTACTTTTTCCACCACTCCAAACCTTCCGCTTCTTTGCAAAGTTGCTCATACCTGGCCTTCAACCTCTCCTTGTACTCTGAGGACATTTCCCTTACATTTCCCCCACCTAATGATCTTCTGACCTCTGCTGTTAACCTCCCTCCTTTGTTTTTTTCATCCGTACCACAAGCACCACACTCTTGTGCTGGGTGGTAACATGCTCTCCCACCACTGCCTTGCAATCCTTAACCATCCACAACTGTTGCTTCCTTACCACCACCAAATCCAGTTATGTTCTATGTTGTCTACTCCTATAGGCAAGTTTGTGGCTTTCTCGCTTTTGAAAGAATGAACCAGCTCTGGCCATCTCATTCCTTGCCACCAGCTCTACCAGCTCTCGACCTTCTATATTCCTCGTTTCTCAACCGCATTTACCAACACATTCCTCTTCAACAAGCTTCGCTACTCCCACAATGCACAATAAAGTCCCCCCGCAATGCACAGCATCACCTCCAGCTCAACCATTCCCATCATCCTCTCCAGTGCATCCTTGAATTCTCGCTTCTCTGCCCCAGTTCTTCCCATTTGAGGCCCATATACCGACCTCGCATACCATTTGCCTCTATCACAAACAATGCCATAACTATCTGTCCCTTCTATGTTTCCACTCTGACCACCTGCTTGCTGATCTCTTCCAATACTATTATTCCCACGCCATTACTCCTTCCGTCCCCACCCGCATGCAACATCTTGTATCCTCCTCGCCCTGCCTCCTCTCCATTTGGTCTCCTGCTGTTGGAACAACAGTTTCAACATCTTTCTCCCTGCTTCATCTCCACCACCTTGACTCCCCTTCCACCCCCCCCCCCAATTGATCCCACATTCAAACTACCTAGCTGGACCTCACTTTTGAACTGCTGCCCACCTGGCACAGCTAGTACCATATTGATTAATTTGGGATGTGAATTAGCAATATTTAAAACTTATCGATACTTCAGCACATCATAGATCAGAGACATTGACATATCGGAATCATTTGCAATTGCTTCCTTTCTAATGTATAAAGTATAGTCTCCTTTGACTGTTTTGAAAGCCATCGTGGTTGCATGCATGCTACATGCAGCTAAATAACTCGAGTATATCAAGAAATGGTGATAAGAATGGGATCTTTATTTAAAACTTTACAGCAATAGTGATTTTTAATGTAAATATGGCAAAAGTTATAAAATGAGAAGTGCTTGTTACCGTTGCTTAGCAACCAGCTCCATTGTCTTGGGTTACGTGACCTGCAGTGAGCAGACAGTCTACACTGGCTGACTTTTAATCTTGGATATTTTTGTTTTTGGAAAATTTCTGTTTTGTCATTTATTTATTTTTTTTCTTGGGATATCGGCTTTGAGTGGCATCAAGATGCAAAATTTCAGCTTTCTACCCCACCTAGTAGGTACTAAACATTTCTATCAATATCAGTGGGGCATCTTGCACACTGCAAGCAACTACTCTACTTGACTCCCCTTGACTGTTTCAAATTCCCTTTTTTTCCTCGATTTGGTCCCCAATGCAGAGACCAGTTTATGTCATCAATTCTTGTCAGGTGAGTGATATGTTATGTATCATTCAAAGTCGAAACCTTATGCGATTTGAACAATCGTTTCTCTGAGAGGACGACCAGTTGTTGCCATGGTAATGGCTCGGGCTAAAACGTGGGTGGGTGTGGGTTCCATTTGTCTTTGTAACGTTACAGGATCCTGTTCAGGTTTGACCATGTTGACAGGTAGGGTTCCATTTTCGTATTTGTGACGTTACAGGGACTATTTCAATGCAGCACGCGACGCGATCGATCCGTTGAGATGGGTTTTCACACGAGGAAAGGCACGTCGTTCAAATGCAGGCACCGGTCGGTGCCTGCAGGACACCCAATATGACTGAGCGCTGGTCGAATTGAAAGAATAGAGTGCAAGTAAAGGAAATACTTCATGAGACTTCCTCGTGCGAATCCCATGCGGACAATAACTAGTACCAGTTGTACTTTATGCTGAAGTCTGATGGTATTCTATCTCTGCACCGAGACTCACTAAAACTTGCTTGAGATCAACTGTGGCACAAGAAAGATGGTGAGCCTTCGTTCTCATTGAAGGTCCATCTTATAAAGGTGAGTGCAAAATGAATGCCGGACACCTTGTTGAGAGATTTATTGTACAATGTTTTAAATTAACCTGTTATTTGACTCTCTAAATTGGACAAATTAAATGCCCAAATGTGTCGATGTAATGTGGTTGTGACTTTGTATTTCAACAAACTAAAATCTACAAGCTCCCCTTCAACAAAATATGCATATTGGAACAAGTGGAGCGCTGAATCTGCCCACACTGGAACTATTTGTGACATCAGATTGATGGGTGATGCAATGCTGCATGTACAGTACAAGCTTCAGGAACTCGTATTAATGACTACAATTGATTTGAACACTGTGCGAGCTATTTTTGTTTACTTGAAATTATTTTGTGAAAAGAGATTATATTGTGAGACACCTTGTGTCGGATTTATGATTACTTAACACGACTTGAGCCCTCATGATGAGTTGTTTCTGCTCTTTATGAATAACTGTTCGATTATTTGTCACAGGCGAGGGAAGAAATCACAACTCGAAATTAAAATGCAAGCGAACAAGATACCGACAGTTGGTGGTCACATGATCGAGGTCATTGTGGGGCGCCAGCTGCATCCTTGGGGACGAGCTCATTGCTCCACATGGTAACAACGATGTAAACGCTTTACATGGTTCCCATCATGTGCTGCCTTTTTGGCTGCTGGTTGCATCATTGGTTAGGGGCGTATCTATTCTGCTGATGCAGTGCCCCTATTACCAGTAGACGGGTGCTCATTTCGTTGACCTCGGAAGGATGACAGGTCGAGTCAACCCTCTGGTGTTAATTCAGTGGAAAACGGGTCTCCAACTCGGGACCCGAGGATCCCAAGCCACCACCCTAACCGCTAAGCCAACACCAGGCTTTATGCTTTACATGGTACATGGCGCCTTATGTTGGCCTCATTTGGTAATCGGCTTTCATTCAACGTCGGGGTCATTCATGGTGTTCAGCTTGTTTTTTGTTTTTTAGATCCTCGTGGAGGATCTCTAAGTCTTACTCACGTTGTTGTTCTTGTGGACTTTTTTGTTTCACAGCCTACGGTTTTCATCGAAACTCCCTGAAACTTGGCGTGTACATGTAAAAATATCCTGTGCAGACAGAAACGATCTCTGATTTTGAAAATTCCTCCTAGAAAAAAAAATTATGACGTCCAAATATCTCCGCTAATGGAAATCGCCTAAAAATTATCTCAAACTAGGCAAGCTTTTTGAATTCTGTTTGCGGGAATCAAACAGGGCATTAGCAGAGATGAATTACCGCACACATGATGCATCATTATGACGTCATTCCAATTTTTTTTGTTTCACAACCCAGAGTTTTCATCGGATCTTCGTGACTTTCCATGTATATGCAGAAAGCCCATGCACAGGCAGTAACCATCTCCGATTTTGGAAATTCTTCCGAGAAAATAAGTTGACGTCATGAAATCGCCTGTACCATTATCTCCGAAACTAGGCAAGCTGTTTGAATTTTGTTTGCGGGAATCAAGCCGGGCATTAGCACAGATAATTTATCGCAAACCTGATACATCACAATGACGTCATATTCGTTTTCATGACGTCATCATTAAGAGGACTAGGATCTTAGCTCATTCGAGCTTGTTTTGGAAGATAACCAAACAATGCAAAAAACAGAATTGAGTAAAATAGGTCCACCACTTGCAGAACTGTATGCCAAACAACAAAAGCGATGAGTGTCTCACCATGCAAGTTCAAAAAGACAAATGAGCACTCAGAGCCATAAACTTGTAAAATCATTAGAATAAAAACAAAAATCTTATCTTTGCCAAAGGAATCGAAGCAGTAATCCGATTTCCAAGATGCTAAAACGCCCAACGAGAATTCGATGCAAACAGGCAAAGCTCACAAGAGGAAATGAAAGGCAGAAACTCAGCACGTAGCAAAGGAATGACGTCACGGACGATTCAGTGTCATCCCTCAGAGTTTAGCAATCTACACCAGGACCTAATGTCATGATTATGAGGTAATTAGTGAACAAAACTATGGTGGAAATAACGGGGTCTCCAGCCCAGAGGACTGGAAAGGAGGAACGAAACTTTTCCCTCGAACCATAAATTAAAGACATAATTAAACTTGCAAAAAAAGGGGTCTTTTGTATCTCCTTGATAATTTAATGTAACTTGGCCCCCTGTGGTTATTTCACATGCCATATGGTAAAATACTGCACCGTGTAACCCACACACGAGGAAAGCCTGTGGGTGGAATTTTTGGAACTCTTTTATTTATTATTATTATTATTTTTTTTTATGCCTCCATTGACGAAGTTGCTGGAGTTGGAGGCACCATGTTTTCGGGTTGTCTGTCCATCCGTCCGTCCATGCTAATTTTCTGTTTTCTCTGTAACTGCTTATCCGATTGACATGAATTTTTCACCAGAGGTGTGACTACTCATGCAGAATGCTTTAATAATTATGACATCGTAGGTCATGTGCTGTGGCAGCCATGTTGAGGAAAAAAGGATAAACTTTGGACCTCTGTATCTCCGAAACCACTCCATGGAAAAAATTGAAACTTGGCAATTGTCAAGTACTCTCCATGGGAAATACGTGAATTTTTTTGTGATGGTCATAGGTGGCTTTATGACGTCATAATTGCACAAGTCGAATGTTTTTTTCTGAACGGTATAAAAATGTTTGAGTCATCTCGGCTTTAATTGTAGGGGAGGGGGGGGAAATCAGTGACATCATTGGTCACATGGTTTGGCAGCCATATTGTTTTAACCACAAAACCCTTCAAAAATCTTCTTCTCCAAACCGGCTAGACAGATTGAGGGGAACCCACCCACATGTTCCCCGAGCTTTGGGGATACCAGGGTGTTCACGAATAATTAATAGGTCACATGGTCTGGTAGTCATATTGGATTGAACAAAAATATTGTTACTGCCACGGGTACCGAGACACCAGTTTGTCACTCATGGGGTTTAATCCCCGTTTGTCCTCTGACGAGCCGGACCTGGGGCCACGGCTCACGATTAACTTCGTGGTACGGTGGGTTGCTTTAGAACCACGAACGCCAATCAGTTAACCACGAGTTCCAGTGTCCACCGTCTAATTGTTCAGTTTAACTAGAGGTCACGTGGTTTCCTGAACGGGGAGTGCGCCCTCGGCAAAGCACCAATCTTATCTTGATTAGATGTTAATTAGGGCGGCTAAGCATTTTAACCACTGGTGCGTGTTGACTATTATTGGTCAATTCATGTAATTACCTCCCAGTCTGTCTAGGTTCAGACAATGCTGGATTAATGGAAGGAAAGGACAAGCACGGACAGGTTGGAACGTCAACAAAGGAATTTATTAATAAGAAAATAAATAAATAAAAAGAACTTTTTATTTTTGTGAGGTAACAATAAGTCAATTCGAAGCAATCAATATATTTGCAAGCAAATAAATAATTAATCAGGCACGAAGAAACAATGAGTGGATGCTAATCTCTATGCCTTGCTTAACAATTAAACACAGACAAGGGTACCCAGCAGATCATTCAGGAGGGGAAGAGGAATCGTCTCGCTCACCAAATAGAAGTCGTATGTCAAAAACGTCCTGAAATGTGTGAGCGTGCCTTGTCCATTGCCAGCGCCCAGCCTTGCCGTGCACCCACTCGTGAACAGGATGAACACCAATCGACGTCACCCCCAAGAATCGGGCACGCCAAGAGCAGGACTCGAGGAGAAGGAGAATTAACGGTTCGAACATCACCCACCGCTTGGAGCCACAACCAACGGACAGCTGTTAGGAGCTGTGAGGCACTGTGAAGTGCTGAGGAGCTGTGAGACGCTGAGGCTGTCACCAACTCACTGGCGCTGACTGGTAAAGCTGTCTGACACCGACTTACTGACTCATTGTTGACCGACCCGCCAAGACCGGATCTCTTGTTCTCTTTTTATAGGCGGCCCGTCAAGGCGGGCACAGACTCCAACCAAATCCACCCCGCCCCATTTGCGAATCGTTGCCGTGACAACCCGCACGTCCCATAATCACTCCTGGCCCACAACGCCATGTCTGTGGTGCTGGACGAGCTGCAAAATGCAGCCATTTGTCAATTACTGAGCGAAAACGTGAAGCGCTCATAAAACGTCAACAACAATTATCACCTCAATGTTCAGTCCGATATGGAAAAGAGCCAGTTAGCGTCCATAGAGCTGCTGAACGGGGTGTCAAACGTCCATGGAAAAAGGTGGGCGTTGGCATCTGTGAAAGAAAAGGGTGTCAACGTCGATGGGAAAAGGCAGGTGTCGAACCTCCGTTGGGCTGACGCTATCTCACGTGCGTGAATGTGTCTGTCGTAAAGAGAAAAAGGAGCTTTCCATAAGAGAGGGAATCTATTCTTTACCCTTCTCAACGCATCACATTTATAATCTCACCAGACATGGGGATGGGTCTATCCTGGACATGCATTTAGGGAAATAGCAATCTGAGGACCTGGATGTTTGCATACATTCGGCGGATCGGATTCTGCAATCCGTAACAACATTATTGCTCTTGAACCGCTTCATCAATCAATGTGAAATGTCAAAGTTATGATCTAGTAGTCATGGGGAATACATGTTTTAAATGTTTACCTGATCGGTCACATGGTCTGGCAGCCAGAATTATTTAATATTTTGAGTCTGGGTTCAGGGATTGAAATGAAACTTGGTGCAAGTATGTATAATGATGTAGTAATGTGGGCAGAGGCATAACTGGTGAAGTTGAGTGTCCTTCCAGTTTGTTTAACCGTGCGTTACTTGCATGAAAATACTGCACGTGGTTGTATTTCATCCCATGTGCAGAATATATATATATATATATATATATATATATATATATATATATATATATATATATATATATATATATATATTCTGGTGTTGGCGCAGCGGCTTGGGATCCAAAAGGTCCTGAGTTCAAGCCCCGTTGGACCACTGAATTAATACACCAGGGGGTTGACTCAGCCTGTCATCCTTCCGAGGTCGGCGAAGTGAGTACCAGTGTACTTGGCTGGTGTATACCCTGGTTAAAATAGGTGTACCATATCCCTGTGTCGTAAGAGGCGACCAAGGTTGCGTCAGGAAGGGCATCCGGCGTAAAACATGTGCCAAATCACTATGCGGATCATACGGATGATCCGCTGTGGCGACCCTTAACGGGAGCAGCCGAAAGAAGAAGAAGAAGAAGAAGAAGAAGAAGATGTGTATATATATATGTGTGTATGTATATATATATTTGAAAGACCCACCCACATCTCTCACCTGTGATAGAGGGAATAGCCAATCAGCTCTCACCTAATCAACTAAACCCAGGTGGCTAGGATTATATAAACAATTGACCCCTCCCACACTCCTCGCCGAAGAAGTTGCATAAAGCAACCCAAGAAGACCTACGCAAGGTAATCGCTATGCTGTTTCGAACCCTTCCTGGAGCTCCTCACTCCTCAATTATAAGGACGTTCACACGTGAGTATCCCAATGCTACACACCCCATCAGAAACCGGACTGGCTTCATCCAGAAGAGTGTGGGAGGGGTAAATTGTGTGTGTGTGTGTATATATGTATATATATATATATATATATATATATATATATATATATATATATATTTTTTTTTTTTACATACACACATACACACACACACACACACGTACATATGTATGTTGTATATAATCTGCTCCTGTCTGTCTGTCTATCTGGGGATTGGGGAGGGGCTTCTAAGTTCAGGGCAGGACTTTAAAATCAAATTGCCACCATTTTGTTTGCTCCATGGAGCCACCTTTTTAAGGCTCGCACTTTCTTACACTTTCACGGCTTTACCTTCACTCTAATTCGATATGTGGTTTCAGTTTTTGTAGTCGCTCTGATGGTGTAAGTTTTGGATGCAAAAACAACAGGAAAATTATCGTTTACACATGAAAATGCATTTTAAGTGAAGTTAACACCTGTAATATAAAGTCAATTCAGACTCCCTCACAGCTATATCTTAACTCGAATTCACCTTCTGATTTCATTTTTTGTACTAAAGATAGTTCAGGTTTCAGTTGCAGAAAAAGGTGAGAAAATAGTACGAACAATGGCGTTTATACACAAAAATGCATTCTCGTAGCCATTTTGAATGCATTTGGTTGGACATGTGGAGAGGGGGAGGGAATGGGAGAATAGGAGGGAGTGGTTCGTAGAAGAGTGAGGATAGGAGTAGTGAGAGGAGAGAGGGAGGGGAATTCGTGCGAAGACGGAGTGAGATTAGAGGAGCGAGGGTGTGGGGAGGAGGGAGGGAGTAGCTCAGAGTGAGGGTAGGGTTGTCTGCAAGGAAAAACCGAAGTTAGGGTTCAAACTGTCGTCTAATTATATTTTTTTTTTTTCATGTTCCCCGGAGTATATATAAAGTATATTTCAGGTGGGTGAAGACTCTCTTTCCAACTGTATAATGAAACAATACTTTGAAAAACTTTGTACGTCGTAAATTGAAACGTGGATTAACGATGGAATCAAATTATTTATTAATAACGTTTGGTTTTAGGAAAAAATATTTGTGAAGTGTATTTGATGTAAGTTGAAGAAGGCAGGTTCTCCTTCCTCAAGTCAATCAAAGTTGAAGTTACTCCACATGCTCTCCCACGCCTCACCTGCCTACCTCCCGCCTCCTCTCCCCTGTGCCCGACCCTCTCCCCTCTCTCCCTCCTCTGCTCCACTGCCGCCCTCTTCTCCCCCCCCCTCTCTTCCCCCCTCTTCTCTTCCCCCCCCTCTTCTCTTCCCCCCCCCTCTTCTCTTCCCCCCCTCTTCTCTTCCCCCCCTCTTCTCCTCCCCCCTCTTCTCTTCCCCCCTCTTCTCTTCCCCCTCTTCTCTTCCCCCCTCTTCTCTTCCCCCCTCTTCTCTTCCCCCCTCTTCTCTTCCCCCTCTTCTCTTCCCCCCTCTTCTCTTCCCCCCTCTTCTCTTCCCCCCTCTTCTCTTCCCCCCTCTTCTCTTCCCCCCTCTTCTCTTCCCCCCTCTTCTCTTCCCCCCTCTTCTCTTCCCCCCTCTTCTCTTCCCCCCTCTTCTCTTCCCCCCTCTTCTCTTCCCCCCCTCTTCTCTTCCCCCCTCTTCTCTTCCCCCCTCTTCTCTTCCCCCCTCTTCTCTTCCCCCCTCTTCTCTTCCCCCCTCTTCTCTTCCCCCCTCTTCTCTTCCCCCCCTCTTCTCTTCCCCCCTCTTCTCTTCCCCCCTCTTCTCTTCCCCCCCTCTTCTCTTCCCCCCTCTTCTCTTCCCCCCTCTTCTCTTCCCCCCCTCTTCTCTTCCCCCTCTTCTCTTCCCCCCTCTTCTCTTCCCCCCCTCTTCTCTTCCCCCCTCTTCTCTTCCCCCCCTCTTCTCTTCCCCCCTCTTCTCTACCCCCTCTTCTCTACCCCCTCTTCTCTACCCCCTCTTCTCTACCCCCTCTTCTCTACCCCCTCTCCTCTACCCCCTCTCCTCTACCCCCTCTCCTCTTTCTACCCCCTCTCCTCTTTCTACCCCCTCTCCTCTTTCTACCCCCTCTCCTCTTTCTACCCCCTCTCCTCTTTCTACCCCCTCTCCTCTTTCTACCCCCCTCTCCTCTTTCTACCCCCCTCTCCTCTTTCTACCCCCCTCTCCTCTTTCTACCCCCCTCTCCTCTTTCTACCCCCTCTCCTCTTTCTACCCCCTCTCCTCTTTCTACCCCCTCTCCTCTTTCTACCCCCCTCTCCTCTTTCTACCCCCTCTCCTCTTTCTACCCCCTCTCCTCTTTCTACCCCCTCTCCTCTTTCTACCCCCCTCTCCTCTTTCTACCCCCTCTCCTCTTTCTACCCCCCTCTCCTCTTTCTACCCCCCTCTCCTCTTTCTACCCCCTCTCCTCTTTCTACCCCCTCTCCTCTTTCTACCCCCCTCTCCTCTTTCTACCCCCCTCTCCTCTTTCTACCCCCCTCTCCTCTTTCTACCCCCTCTCCTCTTTCTACCCCCTCTCCTCTTTCTACCCCCCTCTCCTCTTTCTACCCCCCTCCTCTTTCTACCCCCTCTCCTCTTTCTACCCCCCTCTCCTCTTTCTACCCCCTCTCCTCTTTCTACCCCCTCTCCTCTTTCTACCCCCTCTCCTCTTTCTACCCCCCTCTCCTCTTTCTACCCCCCTCTCCTCTTTCTACCCCCCTCTCCTCTTTCTACCCCCTCTCCTCTTTCTACCCCCTCTCCTCTTTCTACCCCCCTCTCCTCTTTCTACCCCCCTCTCCTCTTTCTACCCCCCTCTCCTCTTTCTACCCCCCTCTCCTCTTTCTACCCCCCTCTCCTCTTTCTACCCCCTCTCCTCTTTCTACCCCCCTCTCCTCTTTCTACCCCCTCTCCTCTTTCTACCCCCCTCTCCTCTTTCTACCCCCTCTCCTCTTTATACCCCCCCTCTCCTCTTTATACCCCCCTCTCCTCTTTATACCCCCCTCTCCTCTTTATACCCCCCCCTCTCCTCTTTATACCCCCCTCTCCTCTTTCTACCCCCTCTCCTCTTTCTACCCCCTCTCCTCTTTCTACCCCCCTCTCCTCTTTCTACCCCCTCTCCTCTTTCTACCCCCCTCTCCTCTTTCTACCCCCTCTCCTCTTTCTACCCCCCTCTCCTCTTTCTACCCCCCTCTCCTCTTTCTACCCCCTCTCCTCTTTCTACCCCCTCTCCTCTTTCTACCCCCCTCTCCTCTTTCTACCCCCTCTCCTCTTTCTACCCCCCTCTCCTCTTTCTACCCCCTCTCCTCTTTCTACCCCCTCTCCTCTTTCTACCCCCTCTCCTCTTTCTACCCCCTCTCCTCTTTCTACCCCCTCTCCTCTTTCTACCCCCTCTCCTCTTTCTACCCCCTCTCCTCTTTCTACCCCCTCTCCTCTTTCTACCCCCTCTCCTCTTTCTACCCCCCTCTCCTCTTTCTACCCCCTCTCCTCTTTCTACCCCCCTCTCCTCTTTCTACCCCCTCTCCTCTTTCTACCCCCTCTCCTCTTTCTACCCCCCTCTCCTCTTTCTACCCCCCTCTCCTCTTTCTACCCCCCTCTCCTCTTTCTACCCCCTCTCCTCTTTCTACCCCCTCTCCTCTTTCTACCCCCCTCTCCTCTTTCTACCCCCCCTCTCCTCTTTCTACCCCCCCTCCCCTCTTCCATGGGTGGGGTGGGCATGGGCTTTGTTGAAACTTCCCTCAGAATGGCGTGGCAATTTCTACAAGTGACATCATGCACCCACTCCCATCAGCTGCAGACCAATGAGAGGGGGAGAAGGCTTGTGGGAGGGGGAAAAGAAAGCTGATGTGAAGAAGCAGAAAGTCGAAGAGAAGGACTCGTGACAATCTCGCGCAAGCAGGGATGAAGAGCACTCCTGAGCAGACAGCTCAGAAAGCACAAAGGGAAGAAGCGAAAGGCAGAAAGCAGAAGAGATGGCAGACAGAAGGCTGAGGGAAGCAGAAAGGAGAAAACGAATGGGACAAGCTGAGGAGGCTCATGAGGGAAAGAAGAATATATATATATACACCTATATATTATTGTTATGATTATGAGTAGATCAACTGATTTATTAGTACAGATAGATTGTATTGTGGAGCATGGTCCGTGGACGGGTTGAAGTACCTCAATGAATTTAAGTCAGGGAATCTGTGAGCTGAAGAGTTAAGTGTTGCGTGTCACCACACGAGGGGTGGTGCGGTGTTAATTAGCTTAGGAAGTAAAAACAAGTTCCCCTGTACATGATTACCCTCTGTGATTTCCCCTATGTTTTTATCTTTCAAGTATGGCCATAAGTTAGGGAGTGAGTTCCTGAAACAACAAGAGAAGTCCAGCCTTTCCGCGTTTGGAGGCGAGGAGGCCACGCCCCGAGGACAGAGAGGAAGGGCGAAGGATCGTAAAGGCGAGTGTGCGGTGCTTGGCGGAAAGGCGCGGAGTGTGTGCTTTGCGAGGGTGCACGCCTGGAGAGGATTGACCGGAGTGGTGCACGTCGAGAGCTGATTGAAGAGGTGACGGCAGGATTTGTGCATCGGAGTTTAGAAGGATGAAATAGGCGAGGCACGATCCTGCCTGCGCGTCCCGTTGGATGGTGGAGGTGCTTTCCTCTCAGTCTCGGTGGGAGATGGCGCCATTTTGTTTGGCGGGTGCACGCGCCGGATGAAGCTTCCCAGCACCAAATCGAGGAGGGCCAGGCTGAGTACCAGTGCTTTGGAAGGGGGGTTATATTTTCGTTGTTAACATTTGTCTGTGTTTGTGTCTGTGTGTTCGAGGCCTCGATCGTTGTCGTGTTTTTGTGCATTGTTGTCCTTATGATCTTCGTTGTTGTCCTTGTGGGTATTTGTGTTTTATTAAAGAATCCATGTCAATGAGGGTGTCTGCCTCCCAGCAATATGGACCGCTCGACCATCCCTGGAGGTTGGTTGGTGTTAACCACCTGGCTACCATGAATTTGGGTAGTGGGATTCAAACTCCAGCACCCCTATGACGACTGCTGATGGGAGCAGGGTTCGAGCCCGGCCACCTCCACGACAATATGTATGTATGTGTTAATTACATAGGGATTAAGGATAAGTTCCCCAGGATGTGATTGCCCCCTGTGACCTATTCCAGCATTTTTGCATTTCCAAGCCAATCATGGAGGAAGTGCATTTTGATAATAACCACAATGATAACAAGTGGACCAGGTGTGCTGAGCAGGCAGAGGCCCCGTCTTCCCGGGTTTCATGCGAGCAAGCCAAGCCCTGGAGGTGGAACGGTTGTTCGGTGTGAAGTCAGGAGAAACAGAGAAGCGAGAAGGTTGTTGGCTTGGTTGGACGAGTTGGAAGTGAGGGACGCACGCGGTCGAGAGAGAACGTAGCTCCGAGATGGCCTGCAAGAACAGGGCTTTACGGCTGGCTTTCCTTCGACACATGTAGAAGGCAGCACAATTCTCGTATTCATGCTGAGCAAGACGCTGGCTATTGACTGTTGGCTGGATCGTGTGAGACCAGCCTCAAAGCCTCGTGCTGTGCCATCCTGGAAAGAGACGGCTCCATTTTGAAAAGCAGCATGTTGGTGAGGACGATCGGTGCATGAAGAAGCCGCACGGGGTCTCTGAGCCCTGGTGTTGAATACTGCTCATAAATTGCATGACACGTTTTCTGCTACGAGAGCGCAGCTTGGCACCATTTTTTGAGTGTGTCTACACATGCAGGACGAAGCACCTTGATTCCAAGTTCCACAAAGACCATCTCTGGACCAAGCTAAGTGCCAGAATAAAGGAGGGGTTTTCTTTTATATTGTTTCCCCTTGTCTGTGGCAGAGTGTGTGTAGAGGTGCCTCAACTTTAGACTTTAGTTTATCTCACGATTATTATTTATATCTGAATTATTGTCTATTTTCATTAAATACCGTGTTTATTTTATGTTGCTGTGTCACTATTTGTCGTGCGGTTCGAGTATAAACCCCCCTGTGCTGTGCTTCCCCGTGCCGCCGTCATTCCGCCAATGCTGCGCCCCACCCTCCCACACACGTTATAATCTCCTGAGGATCAACGTTTCCGCCGCCTCAGGAAAACCGCTTGGCTATCCGAGCTGACGGTGTTAACTGCCCATCACCACAATTTGGGTTGGGCGATTAACTGCCAGCACCATGACGACATGTATATTATTTATATATATATATATATATATATATATATATATATATATATATATATATATATATATATATATATATATATATATATATATATATATATATATATATATATTGACCGTTTTTACAGCCATTTTCCCCTGCTATGCAGGGGTTTGGCTTTTTCTTGAGGCAATGTTTTTTTTTTTTATGGCCGGATGCCCTTCCTGACGCCAACCCTGGTCACCTCTTACGACACACAGGGATATGGTATACCTATTCTAACCGGGGCATACACCGGGACCAGTACACTGGTACTCACTTCGCCGACCTCAGATGGATGACAGGCTGAGTCAACCCCCTGGTGTTAATTCAGCAGCCAACGGGGCTTGAACTCAGGACCCTGGGATCCTAAGCCACCACCGGAACCACTAAGCCAACACCAGGCTCATGACGACATGTATATATGTGTGT
>NC_140963.1:142829544-142882044 GCF_056783735.1 Eptatretus burgeri
TTCCTGAGACTGGGTCTGCTCTCACTGTTTTTGTTCAAATTAACGGAGTCAATTGAGTTTTTACTTTTACTTGTAAGCGTCTTCTTTAAAATAAAATTTTATGCACATGCACACACCATTAATCTATGAAAAATCCATTTTTATGAGACAAGGCATTTCATAAATGAAATCCTTACAATTACTTGGACATAACCCCACTACCTTCACAGAATGTCTCAAGTTTCCTTGCTTGTCGACAATTAATTCACTCATAAAGTATGTTGCTGCATTTACTCGATTGTAAATGGATAATTACATTGACTTATGGAGTTATTAAAGCTATTTACTTGTATAATTAGGGGGTAATCCACATAAGGTAAATAACGGAATTTACTTTTGGGTATCCATCCAAGTCCAAAGCCAATAGATAACCAGGTATTTACATGTCAATAGATAACTGTACTCATTTATAAAGTTACTGATTATTTATTTATTTTAATTGCATACCATGGGTTCCTCAAGGTACATTTTGATTGACCATCCCTTGTTAAATGGGTGGGGGGGGATTTCCCCTCCACCCTTCCCTCTTTCCCCTCCCCCCCTCCCCCTTCCCTCTTTCCCCTCCCCCCTTCCCTCTTTCTTTCCCTCTTTCCTCCCCTTCCCCTCTTTCCTCCCCTTCCCCTCTTTCCTCCCCTTCCCCTCTTTCCTCCCCTTCCCCTCTTTCCTCCCCTTCCCCTCTTTCCTCCCCTTCCCCTCTTTCCTCCCCTTCCCCTCTTTCCTCCCCTTCCCCTCTTTCCTCCCCTTCCCCTCTTTTTCCTCCTCCCTTCCCTTTTTTTCCCCCCTTCCCTCTTTTTTTTTTTTTCACCCTCACCCCTGATTCTCCCCCCCTTTCCTCCTCCCCCTCCTCTCACCCCTCCTATGATTACCAATAACTTCAGCCTTGTTCAAAGAGCTCATCGTGCAGCTGTTTATAAAACGTTGAGATGTCTCAAACCGGAGGGACAGCCGGACTCTGTCACTCACTCTAAACCTTACAAGTGGAAGCGAGACCTTTCTGGTGGACCCTCAGCTCCAGCTCGTAGGCCAGCCTGACAACTCTCAATAGGGCCGCCCGTCAGGCGCCGCATTCCTGTCAGTCCAGGCGCGACTGGGCCGGTGACGTGACAGGCTCGCCATGTGGCCTTCCAGCTCGAACAGAAAGGCTCAGTGGCGAGAACAGACAGCGAGCATTGTGCAGCTTTGCTAAAGAGCGTTAACCGTGCAGCAAGGACACTGCAGCCAATTTCAGCTGCACTGGCGGCTCTGTTGGTTCGATGTAAACTACCAGAATGTAAAGTTAATAAACATGCATGGCGTTAGAGCATATACACACAGCTATCACTGCCATGAGGACGTGTTCATTTGGCTTCATCGAGTTGGAAAATCACCCCCGCTCTGAGCGTTCAAACCTATATAATGTCATAACTACAGTTTGTGATGTTGTGGAACAATACAAAATAATTCTTCCCTGGTGGTGACCCACAACTCATGGACGGACTGACTTCATCCAATGACGCAGGTGTTGTTGTAAAGGGAACTTTACATATGGTCCATGACCTGATTCATTTTCGTGAATCATAAACTCGGGTGGGATTTGTCCGACAGGCTGGTACGGAGGTAGAGCACTCTGTCTCGTCTGGGTTCAATTCCTGACTCTACTTGGTATAAACTGTCCGATTTACTGCTTCACATGCCGGGTGGTGCATCACAAAGTGTGGCATCCCTCGGAAGTCTGTGAAGCCGGTTGTCCCATCTGTCAGCATTGGTCGTTGTTGGACTTCCTTGAATCCCACAGTCTTTCATGAAGAATAGGTGAGTTATCACGGGACTCCAGGCTGGCAGGATGGCCGAGAGGTACACACTCGAAAGTGTTTAACCTGGGTTTGAATCCCGACCCGGCTATAAACTGTCATCCTGGTGTTTCACAGGCACCATGATGGACATTAAACTGGTCGTACCGTTTGCCAACATTAGTTGGTACATGTTAAAGATCCCACGTTGTCTTTCACAAGGAGGAGGTGAGCTATCATCGCTCTCACCGGTGGCACAGTCGCGTCCTCGTGCAACTCTCCAGCCTTGAGCTGCACTCGAAAGAAGAAGACCGGCACTCTGAAGAAGTTATAAATTCTGCTGAAATCACCTTCAGACAGACGACTAGTGTCGAGTTCGACAGTTTGTGAAAGATTTCGGCCAAAAACGTTCCCCAGCTAATCACACAAGCAGGTGGGAATAATTGTGGCCCTTAAAGAAGTAGTAGATAACCGAAGTTGGGATTATTGTTTTATTTATTCATTTATTCATTTATTTATTTTTTAAGCACTTGCCAAACAAATCTGAAAGAAAATAACAGGTTTCAGAAGGAAATTTACTTTGTCGACGTCACATTTCCCATTGCGTCATCGTCAACATCCGTGTCTGTGTTATGCACACCCGCACCGAGCTGCATCCCTTGATTCACCTTGCCCTTTAACCTTTGTACGCGGTCTCGCATGAAGATGTGCACACATCCTAGAGAAGCACTCCCTGCACGAAGGAAACGACTATATTCCCACTTTCATGCTGGAGATGTTTTTCAGCACGTGGATGTGCATGTTATTGTCCGATTCAAAACTTGTACAACTGAATCTGAGCGTGACCCCTTGAATCCGAAGCCGAATCCGACCCGGTATCCAAACCCTAATGTGACCTGGATTGCTAACCCGAAGCAGAGCCAGAATCCTAACGAACTGGGCCTGCAATCTGAAGTCTCACCCTCACCCAAACTCTCACTCTCCCCAAGGGTGGAAGTGAAACGCATTTGTTATCAGTAAGATACCCCACCAAATGTAGCACTTCATAAAGATTTCTTATTGGCACAATGATCACTCAACTCGCCGTTTTCAAAGCATTTTGTGCAGCAGGAAATTAATACTGTTACAGATCTGGTCGAAGGGGTGAAATGGCAGAGACATTAAAATAGTTATTTCGTACTACATGTTCAAGTAAGTGTAATGTATTTCCTGAAAGTGATAAAACGGGCCGGACACGTGTTTCAAAAGATCTCGTCTCCCCGCTCCAATGTTTGTGTGTTAGCTTCACCTCCCCCTACCCTTCCCGACATTCTGAAAACTTTCCTGTACATGCGTCTCTGTGTGTGACTTTCCATTTTGCGGAGCCAATCGGTGCAGCCCATGACGGCAGGACAAGTGATGAACACGGCCACCCATCGCTGCGTGCCCAACGTGGAATTTTCCTGACTTTCCAGCTAATGGGCACACTCCATAGACCATGATCTCTCAGGCTCCATCAATGAATGGGCACGCACCACAGACAGTGCGATCTCCCCTGCGGGACGTTATAAAAGGCACACACCGCGTTGCGGTTGTTGGTTCCTGCTTGGTCCTTTGTGGTTCTGTGGGGTGGGTGGTGGTTTGTGCTTCGGCTTCATGGCACAAGTCTTGGTCCATTAGAGAACTGATGTGCTAGGTACGTGGTTGGGGAAGCACGCAAGGCAGGGTGGGGACTACCCCCACACCAGTCCATGTCCACCCGGACGATGGCCCTACACCGCATTGCGTGTGGAGCAGGTTTTCTCTTTGTCTCGTCTTCTCATTGCTTCATCCTGTTTCCCCCCGAATGAAAGACCGAAGGCGTACATGTTAAGCAGATGTGATTTTGAGGCTGCGTGGGATTTCATTATCCATTTGTTACTGTTTGTGATCGCAGTTATGTGGCTGCGTGTTCATCTTCCTCCCAATTTTCTCACTCGATAAATATTCACGTTTTGATCAAACATTGTGTACTCATCAGGAGTGAGCTCCATAGTGCTTCAATAATTGATATATGAACATGTTAGATGGGAAGATTGGGTTCGCACTATGGTGCAACAAACGAGCATCATCGACAGGCTCGCTCGGCCAATCTTGTTGGCAGATTTGCCGCAGTCGTCATGGGTTGTGAAACGCCAATTTGCGCCAAATTTATCAAGTGGACGTGGAGATCTTTTCGTCCTCTACCCACGGTGACATGACCATCATGAAAGACTCGTGACCATTACAATGTGATGAATGGAAAGGATTCGTACCATGAGGCATACAAGCCATGATGTCCAACGATGTGTGTATATATATATATATATATATATATATATATATATATATATATATATATATATATATATATATATATATATATATATATATATGAGCACAAGAGTTGCACTCTAAACGTGATGTCACGTGTCGTACGCTCATCAGAGGTGTCAATCCCCCTTAAGAAAGAAGACCCGAATTGTTCGATTATTGAACGATCTAAACCCCCAACAGGAACGAAAAATGAATTTAGACGTTTAAATTGTTCATTATTTTTCAAGGAGAATTTGCGGTGATTTGCAGTCACCCAAACGACACGTCATTAAGATACTGCCAATTGTCCACCAAACGGGCAGCGCAGAGACTCGGTCAGTTTTCGGGAAGAGGACCCGTGAAGGAAGGAACACGTCATGCAAGTGTTGCCACAAATATGAATGAGTTGAACAAACAACACCTTTTGTCATTGTGGAGCTAGCAGATGGGCCTGCAGTGTCTCATGTGACTCCTCGGGCTTCCCGCGGGTCTCCTCGCCCCAGCCGCGTCCCGTACCCACCACTCCATTTCCATCACATTCCTGAACGGGGACCAGCGGTACAAACGTGGGTCCCTGGTCGATCCTCTCTCCAGCACACGCACCAGCCTGTGCGTGCGATGTGCCACTGCACATCTGTATAACACTGCACACTTCAGTGGCTTACAGTAGCCTTCATCAATGTATAGATTTTATAATTCTGTTAATTTTTAAAGCCAAACATAAAGTGAATCGCGAGCACACCCTTGCCCCAGGAAATGATGCAACCCTTGGCCATGTGCTGTGTTCGAAAGAAGATGATAAAGTGGATCCTGTACACATCTTAACTTATTACACATTGCACCCTTGCAGGGAAAGGAACACCTGTTTTGGCACTGAGAATCTCCTGATTCTTCTGCACCGAGCTGCCGACCTTTGCCTTTGGGTGATTGAGCATTCTTCATTTCTGCTCTGAGATGAGCAAACTCTCCCTTTTTAAACACACACCACCTTATTCATCGTAGATTTCAAATCCTTTAAACTCTTCACTTGTTTTTTTTTTTTTATGGTTACTTTCATATACTCCAGCCTGCTAATGACATTCTTCACTTTATTCTTCTTTGTAAAGAGCTTTGAGATTATGATTTCAATGAAAAGTGTTGCAATGGAAAAAGGTAGAATGAAATTGGAATATTATATTTTAGGAAGGGAAATTTTTAAAGGGTATGTTTCAGGAACAAACTTCAAAGTTAACCAGTGGGTTAACCTAATTCCAGTGAGTTGTTTAGGTGGAGGTAGAAAGAGGTTTGACAAGGAGATGCGTGCTCTTGAGAAGAAGCAAAGGTATCCATCAGGTATAAAACTGGAGAGTTCATAGAACACTTAACCCCACAGTCTTGAGAACCAAGGCTATGGGCAGGGTCTGTGAGCGGTAAATTTGATTTGTCGTGATGACGTAAAATGCCGTAATATTTTGTCCAAGTACTGCTAAACTGAAAAGGTTTGAAAATGTGAAAAAGGTGATTTGTGTTTCTTCATTGTTCAAGTTTATAATTCAATGGAAATAAAATAAAGATTTTATAGGTTGTAGAAAAAAAAAACTCTTTGGAAGTTTACGGCCATTGATCCATCGTCTTAAACACCACCTCATTTAACATGTTATGTTCGTTCTTCATGTGTCAGGTCTTTTATGACATCCTTAAAAACAGCAAGTTTCCTGTTTGGAATGATTTTCAATTTTGTTTGATTTCCACTTCGGCAGACATGGTTAAAAAAAAAAAAATGTAATATATATATTGTACCCATGTCCGAAGGAAGCAGTTCAGTTTGGCATTTTTATTATCAAATAAACAAAGCTGAGAAATGAATGAAACCCCAAGAATCACCCTTTGGAATTCTCCCTTTACAATCACCGTTTAAAATTTACCCTTTAAATTTACCCTTATCCATTTACCTATTGTAATTCCCATTTGGAATGAGCACACTTTATAACCCTTTAGAATTAAACACTGTGAATTAGAAAGGTTGTTCTTCATTTTTGATGGATGGATGGAAGGAAGAACATGTACAAATATTGAAGCGGCTTCACAAATATTTCGCTACTCTTTTCCATATGCACGATTGGGACGAATTAAGAACCAAAGTCCTGTTAAACGACAAGTTCGTTTTCTGATTCGTGTTCAAAGTATAACATTCAATTTAAATTAATTTGTTCCATGATCATAAATTGACGTTTGCAGACACAGACAAAGTGAACCAATTGCTTAACCCTGCTTTTCGCTCCGCATGTGTGGGGTAACAATAGGACTGGAATCGGACTCGTATCAGTATTGGAGTAAGGAGAGGCTAGTTGAGAAATTAACTTGACAACCCAAGACAATACAAAAAGGAGATGGCCAGCAATGATAAACACTAGCAGGGACCTGTGGAAATTCCCCGTCATGTAAAATGTGACTTCAAGTCCTCAAACAACACAACCCCCAAGTCCTCAACCTCCACCTTCAAACCCCAAGTCCTCACCCCCCCCCCACTCCAAGCATTCAAACCCCCTCCCCACTGTCATGCTCGCCTGTCCAAGTCACAATCCTGTGACATATGTGGAAAAGATATGTGACTATGAGCGCTTCATAGCCCATCTTTGCGCCTATCCAACTCATAATTCCGTATTATATGGGGGGAAAAAGACGTCACCATGAACAGGTCATGGCTCATCCTGGTTACCTGTCCAATCACAATCCCACATGATGTGCAGAAAAGATATGCGACAAATAAATGACCCAAAACCAATTATCTTCTTCCTGATGCATATACTCATCTCATTAAAAGTAAATAATAACTTCTGACAATTTTCTAATGACATGGGTTTCAGCTCTGCTTGACAGTGCCACGTAGTTATTTGGGTGGTGTATAAGCTAACAGACCGCTGCCTCAATTACTGAAGCCGAGTGTCACCTATCAGCTCAAAATCCTTTAACTCACTTTGGTAGTTTTACAAAGAAGAGAAAGCTTATAAGGAGTGCATGGCGATTGTGAATATGACAGCTCCGTGACATCTTTGGTTTCGCACAGCAGTAATCACTGCCGGGTAGCTTTCATTTTGTTGGGGTACGACGATGCCGCTGATGCTGTGCCTCTATACCAGTACATTGGTGTGCATTTCACTGACGACGGAATGATGCCAGGCTGAGTCAACCACACAAGTCGAGCTGAGTCCATGAAGCAGCCAACAGGGTTTGAACTCGGGACCCAAAGATCCCAAGGCAACCACCATAACCACTAAGCCAACACCAGGCTTATATTCCTGTGGTGAGACGGTTGCTCTGAAACAACTTGTCTTCTCTTCCTGGAAGGCAAATCAAACCAAAGGCAATCTCATTGTATTCCAAAAAGTCCACAACAAGTGTGTGTCCATTCTCAGCAGAGCCAGAAAACAAGATCTGTCCAACCTCAAGAATGAATTTTCAAACTTGTCTCCCTCCTCTGAAACCTAGTGATGCCTTTTCAGCCTGTCGATGGTGTATGCTTCCCTTCCATCCCTTCTCTCTCCAAATGCCACCACAGCCGACTCCGCTAGGGAGAGGGTTGAATGTCTCAATTCTGTGTTTGCTTCCAAATCTTGTATCCCCAACCCCTCACTCTCGGTACCCATCCTTCACTGTCGTACCCAACTGCTCCTGGACTCCATGTCTTTTGCAGCTAAGAAGGTAGATAAGGTTCTTTCAACCCTCGACTCTGACCTTGCTCCTGGGCCGGACGGCATCAGCTCACGTGTCCTAAAATCATGATCTGCTACTCTTGCGCATCCTCTCTCTGCCCTTTTCACCCGATCATTTGCAGTGTCATCTTCCATCTGCTTGGAAATCCACCAACATCACTGCATTACATCAAAATGTGCAAAAACTGATCCCCTTAACTACAGACCAATCAGCTTACTTCCAATCAGCAAACTCAGGGAATCGATGGATCCAGGGAGTGGGGTGGGGGAACCGAATGTTGCCATGGCCCGCCATTCTCTGACCGCACTGTTAACGACCCAAGTTTGAGTAGTGAGTTGTCCAGCATTGTAGCTGAACAAAGTCCGAGCATTATCGTAGTTGATCTGAGTTCAACTGGCGAGTCCCTGAGCACGACCGTCATCAACACAAATCCGATGAGTTCTGATGTTCGCGAACACAATTTGCTAGGCCAGTCCCAGATCGTTTTATCATCCCGAGTCGGCGATTGCTCGAGTGCTGCCTTGACCGACGACATCGGGACCTATAAAAACTGTCGTCACCTTCCAGATGACATCAAATTCACTTTCCTGAAGCTAAATGTTACTCCAAGCACTAGTTTCAAGCTCCCTGCTCAGCTGTACAGAGAAAAAGATCGAACGTCACGATCACGCACATTCCGCACAGAATGGTTGACCATATACAAGGGATTGGTTTATTTACCTGATTGTTCGAGATAATTTTGCCTCTACCATGCTCTATTTGGTGTGGAACAACTTGGTATCCGAGTGTCGCGTCCCCTCACTGATATGGCACACGCTACAAACTGACTCGCTGATCATTTTGGGAAAGGAAAAGTTCCTGCAAAAAGTAGTCACCTGAACTCTCGGGAACACGCTCTATCCTTCACCAACATGATGGAGCGAAAAACTTTGGATGTTTGGGAGACTGTGAACAAAACTTTTTGGATACAGACTCAAAAAACACAGAGAACTTTTGAAATCAGTCATAAGGTGGGTACTGTTCTGAGGCCGACAAAATGTTGCACTCTGAGGGTATCGACATGATGCCTAGTGTACGGCAGCTTGGAGGAAATGCAGGTAACTTTGATGTGCTGGTGAAATTTAGAGTGGATTCTGGTGATTCTATAATCGGGAACCACATCAGTAGTTGACCCAAAAATGCACAATATGTGTCCAAAACAATCCTGAATATCATCGATGTTCTGAAAACGTACACTATTGACAAGCTCGTAAACCAAATCCATGATGCCAGCCAGCATTTATGGGCTCTGGGCTGATGTGGTGGAGAAAGTGGACATCTCTAACAAAGAACAGCTCACTATCATAATCTGTTTTGTGGACGATAACGACAGAATCCTTGGATGAGCAGCTGCTATCATCACAAATGAGAACAAGCCAGCCCAGTATGGAAATTGCAACAGCCATTGTTTGAATCTTGCCTTCGGAATGTCGATGGAAAATGTGTTCATCAAAAAAACGTAATGGATGTGTTGTTATTTTTTGATCATAGTCTTGCCTTTTGTCTCATCTTGGCTGATACCAAGACTCCTGTGCATTTGTCTTGCCTCCACCAAAACTCTGAGCCAGAATTTGCAAGCCCATTATCAAGATGTTAATGTTATCAGTGCCTACCGTATGGTCAGAAGTCATAAATACAGTTATAGTGCTGCCCAAAATGAGATGTATGAGAAATTCAACGAATGATTCACCCAAGCAGAAAATCAGGCAGTGAAGGTGGATGTACAAGATTCCATGCCATGAAGCTCGTCGGCAAACAATTGAGGGTGAATATTTTGGCCAATTTGCCATCAGACTCTTACAAAAAAGCTTTGTCCCTACCGTTCCTGGATCATCTTCTCGCACAACTGCACTACCGCTTTGAAAGTCCAGCCAGCATAATCGTGAAGGCTCTCCTTGTTCCATCATACATAGCAGATGCGGCACCCTCGGTCAATATTTGGAAGGAGGGCATAAAAGATTTCTACTAAACATAGAAAAAAGGATCTTGAAGGAGAAGCTGAAGTTCAGCCTGAGGTTGAGATGTGGGTTGCGAGGTGGAGGAGCACCCGAGGGCCAGATTGTCAGAAATTCGCATCTGGAGCAATGACTGGAGCTGCTGGCTATGATAATGAAACAGAAGACCAATAAGGAACCCGAAAAAGTAAAGAGCAAAGATGGAGTCATCAGATGGAACCTGGATAGGATTTGGGGTTTCAGCTGCATCTCAAACCCATCCAGGTGCAGCCAAGTGAGCCTTACAGAAACATTGCTGCTAATATTCACTTCTCCTTGGAGAGATAGATACAGATACATATGAAAGAGAGAAAGAACATACATATGATGCTCAAGATTCTGTGCACAATTGGTTGGACATCTTGTGAGGTCGAAAGAGCAAACAGCGAGTTACTTCTGTTGAAGACCAATCTCCGCTCGACTCTGGGTGGAGACTGCATGAACGGGCTCACTCTCTTACATATCCACTATGACATGGAAGTCAACATGGAGGAAATTGTGAATATGTTTGCCGCAAAACATCCTAGAAGAGTGAGCCTAACGTGTTATGGGCAGATCTATGCTTCTCTTGGCAACTGCTCCTCTTCTCAGCAATATGGCAAATACTCACCTTCAAGGCAGATCTATACTTTTCTTGGCAGCTACTGATGAGTACTGATCTATACTTCCATTGGCAGCTACTGATGAGACATCTTCTAGATGATGAGTAGTTGCCATCATCTCGGCAATATGGCAACTACTCATCATCTCGACAATATGGCAACTACTCGTATTCTCGGCAATATGGCAACTACTCATCATCTCGACAATATGGCAACTACTCATATTCTCGGCAATATGGCAACTACTCATCTTCAAGTCAGATCTATGCTTCCATTGGCAACTACTCATCATCTCGGCAATATGGAAACTACTCATCATCGAAGCAGATCTAGGCTTCTCTTGGCAACTACTCATCCCCTCGACAATATGGCAACTACTGATCTTCAAGGCAGATCTATGCTTCTTTTGGCAACTGCTCATCTTCTCAGCAATATGGCAACTACTCATCTTCAAATCAGATCTATGCTTCTATTGACAGCTACTCATCTTCAAGACAGATCTATACTTCTTTTGGCAACTACTTATCTTGGCAATATGGCAACTACTCATCTTCTGGGCAGATCTATGCTTCTCTTGGCAACTACTCTTCTTCTCGGCAATGTGGCAACTACTCATCTTCTCGGCAGATCTATGCTTCTCTTGGCAACCAGTCATCTTGACAATAGAGCAACCACTCATCTTGACAATATGGCAACCACTCGTATTGCCAATATGGCAGCCACTCATCTCGGCAACATGGCAACTACTTGTCTTCTTGGCATATCTATGCTTCCATTGGCAACTACTCATCTCAACAATACGGAAACCACCCATCTTCTTGACAAGATGACAACTACTCATCTTTTCAACAATATGGCAACTACTCATCTTCAAGGTCTTCAAGGCAGATATATGCTTCTATTGGCAACTACTCATCTTCTCAGCAATATGGCAACTACACATCTTCTTGGCAGGTCTATGCTTCTTTTGGCAATTACTCATCTTCTCGGCAATATGGCAACTACTCATCTTCAAGACAGATCTATGCTTCAATATGGCAACCACTCAGCTTCTTGGTAATATGGCAACTACTCATCTTCTGGGCAGATCTATGCTTTTCTTGGCAACTGCTCATCTTCTCAGCAATTTGGCAACTTCTCATCTTCAATGCAGATTTCTGCTTCCATTGGCAGCTACTCCTCTTCAAGGCAGATCGATACTTCTCATGGCAACGACTCATATTCTCGGCTAAATGGCAACTACTCTTCAAGTCAGATCTATGCTTCCATTGGCAACGACTCATCATCTCGGCAATATGGAAACTACTCATCATCGAAGCAGATCTAGGCTTCTCTTGGCAACTACTCATCCCCTCAACAATATGGCAACTACTCATTTTCAAGGCAGATCTATGCTTCTTTTGGCAACTGCTCATCTTCTCAGCAATATGGCAACTACTCATCTTCAAATCAGATCTATGCTTCTATTGGCAGCTACTCATCTTCAAGGCAGATCTATACTTCTTTTGGCAACTACTTATCTTGGCAATATGGCAACTACTCATCTTCTGGGCAGATCTATGCTTCTCTTGGCAACTGCTCATCTTCTCAGTAATATGGCAACTACTCATCTTCAAGGCAGATCTATGCTTCTATTGGCAACTACTCTTCTTCTCGGCAATGTGGCAACTACTCATCTTCAAGACAGATCTATGCTTCTCTTGGCAACCACTCATCTTCTTGGCAATTTGGCAACTTCTCATCTTCAAGGCAGATCTCTGCCATATTACTGAGAAGATGAGCAGTTGCCAATGGAAGCAACTACTCCTCTTCAAGCAGATATATGCTTCTATTGGCAACTACTCATCTTCTCAGCAATATGGCAACTACTCATCTTCTTGGCAGGTCTATGCTTCTTTTGGCAATTACTCATCTTCTCGGCAATTTGGCAACTACTTGTCTTCTTGGCATACCTATGCTTCCATTGGCAACTACTCATCTCAACAATACGGAAACCACCCATCTTCTTGACAAGATGGCAACTACTCATCTTTTCAACAATATGGCAACTACTCATCTTGAAGGTCTTCAAGGCAGGTCTATGCTTCTTTTGGCAATTACTCATCTTCTCGGCAATATGGCAACTACTCATCTTCAAGACAGATCTATGCTTCAATATGGCAACCACTCAGCTTCTTGGCAATATGGCAACCACTCAGCTTCTTGGTAATATGGCAACTACTCATCTTCTGGGCAGATCTATGCTTTTCTTGGCAACTGCTCATCTTCTCAGCAATTTGACAACTTCTCATCTTCAAGGCAGATCTCTGCTTCCATTGGCAGCTACTCCTCTTCAAGGCAGATCGATACTCCTCATGGCAACGACTCATATTCTCGGCAAAATGGCAACTACTCCTCTTCAAGCCAGATCTATGCTTCCATTGGCAACGACTCATCATCTCGGCAATATGGAAACTACTCATCATCGAAGCAGATCTAGGCTTCTCTTGGCAACTACTCATCCCCTCGACAATATGGCAACTACTCATTTTCAAGGCAGATCTTTGCTTCTTTTAGCAACTGCTCATCTTCTCAGCAATATGGCAACTACTCATCTTCAAATCAGATCTATGCTTCTATTGGCAGCTACTCATCTTCAAGGCAGATCTATACTTCTTTTGGCAACTACTTATCTTGGCAATATGGCAACTACTCATCTTCTGGGCAGATCTATGCTTCTCTTGGCAACTGCTCATCTTCTCAGTAATATGGCAACTACTCATCTTCAAGGCAGATCTATGCTTCTATTGGCAACTACTCTTCTTCTCGGCAATGTGGCAACTACTCATCTTCAAGACAGATCTATGCTTCTCTTGGCAACCACTCATCTTCTCGGCAATTTGGCAACTTCTCATCTTCAAGGCAGATCTCTGCTTCCATTGGCAACTGCTCATCTTCTCAGTAATATGGAAACTACTCCTCTTGAAGGCAGATATATGCTTCTATTGGCAACTACTCATCTTCTTGGCAGGTCTATGCTTCTTTTGGCAATTACTCATCTTCTCGGCAATTTGGCAACTTCTCATCTTCAAGGCAGATCTCTGCTTCCATTGGCAGATACTCCTCTTCAAGGCAGATCGATACTTCTCATGGCAACAACTCATATTCTCGGCAAAATGGCAACTACTCCTCTTCAAGGCAGATCTATGCTTCTTTTGGCAACTGCTCATCTTCTCAGCAATATGGCAACTACTCATCTTCAAATCAGATCTATGCTTCTATTGGCAGCTACTCATCTTCAAGACAGATCTATACTTCTTTTGGCAACTACTTATCTTGGCAATATGGCAACTACTCATCTTCTGGGCAGATCTATGCTTCTCTTGGCAACTACGCATCTTGTCGGCAATATGGCAACTACTCCTCTTCCAGGCAGATCTATGCTTCTCTTGGCAACCACTCATTCTCTTGACAACATGGCAACGACTAATCTTCAAGAGCGATCTATGCTTCTCTTGGCAACCACTCATCTTCTCGACAATATCCTAACTCCTCATCTTCTCAGCAGATCTATGCTTCTCTTGGCAACCAGTCATCTTGACAATAGAGCAACCACTCATCTTCTCAACAATATGGCAACTACTCATCTTGTCGGCAATATGGCAAATACTCATCTTCTTGGCATATCTATGCTCCATTGGCAACTACTCATCTTCTCAACAATATGGAAACCACTGATCTTAAAGGCAGATCGATGCTTTCTCTCGACAAGTACTCATCTTCTCGGCAATATGGCAACCACTCATCATCAAGGAAGATTGATGCTTCCATTGGCAACTACTCATCTTCTCAACACTATGGAAACCACTCATCTTTTCAACAATATGGCAACTACTCATCTTTTCAACAATATGGCAACTACTCATCTTCAAGGTCTTCAAGGCAGATATATGCTTCAATTGGCAACTACTCATCTTCTCAACACTATGGAAACCACTCATCTTTTCAACAATATGGCAACTACTCATCTTTTCAACAATATGGCAACTACTCATCTTCAAGGTCTTCAAGGCAGATATATGCTTCAATTGGCAACTACTCATCTTCTCGGCAATATGGCAATGACTCATCTTCAAGACAGATTTATGCTTCAATATGGCAACCACTCATCTTCTTGGCAATATGGCAACTACTCAGCTTCTTGGCAATATGGCAACTACTCATCTTCATGCAAATCTATGCTTCTCTTGGCAACTACTCATCTTCTCGACAATATTGAAACTACTCATATTCTAGGCAGAACAATGCGTCTCTTGCATAATATAACATGTAGATGTTCACTTTCAAGTTCTCTGCAGACTCTTTGTTGTATAGTATTGTGAGGGTTCTCAGTATTGTGATTTAGCATGACTAGTCCTGCCAGTTAATGATGTTCAATATTTGTATTTTCATTTTTAATTAGGTTGTGCAATGGCAATGTATAGTGTGTGTGTCAGTGTGTCTCCATAACTGCAAAACCATGAAACCTAGCAGCCTGAAACTTTGCACGCATACTAAAGGAACTCTAAGGAAGTGCAAGAGTGAAAATTGGGTGTTCGGGTTAATTTGAACAACACTTTTGAAGATAATTAACGGCCTTATTCTGAACAACTCTCCGGGGTCTAAAGCCGCCATGTTTTTTGGCCTGCTCAACCATGCACTGACTTGGAGCAGGCCACAATGATTTCTGAACATTTTAGGGTTTTTTTCATTTTCTTCACTCATATCATCGAATGCCTTTTCATCATAGCTACAAACCGCTGCATTAATCGCTTTTGTAAGTACTATAGTTTTCAAATTTGGAGCTTATAGCGAAGCAATTTCATGCATTATATCCCTAATCGATTTGCAGCAAGCAAAATGTTTTTTGTCTATTTTTGGTATTTCAGTGCTATTTTAAAAAAAATTCCCCAAAAAGACAGCTTTCATTTCCTATTTATTGTTTTTACTATTTTGGAGATTTTGGTGGTTCCTTTTTTTTTCACTTTTTCCCTGACTGTTTTTTCTTCATCATTTTATTGATATTTCTTCACTTTTTTTCCCATACTTTGTTGTTTTACACCAGATTTACTGCTTTTTTTTTTTTTACCTTTTCTGTACTTTGTTTTACACCAAAGTGGTTGCTATTTTTTCACTTTTTTCCACACTTTGTTTTTTTCACACCAGATTTGTTGCTACTCTTTCACATTTTTTCTGGACTTTGTTTTACACCAAAGTGGTTGCTTTTCCCGATTTGTTTTGTTCAAAAACTGCCTATTTAAAAATATATATTTCTTCTATTTCCTATTTTTTAGTTCAAAACTGGCTATTTAAAATATATTTTTTGCATGTTTTTTTATTTTATATAGCTTGGTGTTGGCTTCGTGGTTCGGGTGGCTGGTTTAAGATCCCAGGGTCGTGAGTTCAGCTTGTTGAGTTTAGCCCAGGGCCTTGTTGGCTGCTGAATTAATACCAGGCGGGGTTGACTCAGCCTGTCATCCTTCCAAGGTCAGCAAAATGAGTACCAGTGTACTGGTAGAGGAGCACCGCATCAGTGGCACAGCTGTGCTTCCATGAAATGATAGCTACCTGGCAGCTAATTTGCCATACACCAGAGCAGAACATATTTTTTTTTTGTATTTATTTTTGTTCCAAAACTGGCTATTTAAAAAAAAAAAAAATTCCTCCTATTTTTTTTTTTGCTCCAAAACACTAGTTAAAATGTTTTTTTTCATTTGGACAAAAAGGGGAAAAAAAATGTTTGGAAATTTTTTTTTCTCCTATTTTTCCCAGTTTTTTTTTTTTGACAAGGGATGATACGATTTTCCACGATCCACTCTCATGGTCTAATTAAAGTATATAATCGAAATATTATTTCGGTTTTGAGGATCGGATATCGGCCGGACTGAATAAGTGTTGAAATCTGTTGTGAAATCGAATAATTTAAAGAAATAGCGAGTCTTATAACTAAGCTGATGTACTTATTTACTTTAAGCAAGCAAGTTGACATTCCCTCCTTTTCCACACGTACACAAGAAAATGTGAAATTTCCAAAGCATTAAACTTACCTTTTTCTACTGTTTGGAGAATTGTATTGAGTGAACAAACGAATTTTGAATGTGCCAAAATTAACCAACTTCACTGAGCTATATGATTTAATGTATTCACTGCTTCATCTCGTGCCCTGTTCCCCCGAGGGACTATTTATCCATAGCGTCTGCCAGATCTGTGTATATTTTCAGAGGTTTTGTGAGGTGCTCTGCACAGAATCAAAGCAAATCTAGTGAAAAACGGACATTTTAAAATAAAGTTTTATAACGTTTGCGCAGACCCTGACCCGATGTACCACGTGACATGCACAGACAAGCAGGCAACATGCAGATTATCTGCAATGATTATGTCATGGGTGATTAAACTTTGCAATGTCTCCAGGGTTGTTCCACGTGAAAGAGCAACTCTTTTGTGGATAAAGCCATTATTTGAATGAATACATTTTATTTCATTAACTGCTGGGAGCGCGATGAAGACCGGCTTTAAAATTCAAGGCATCCGATATGATATGCAGTTACAGCCTGGGCAGCCATTCCTTATCGACCATTTAATTGGAGTGCTTGCTTGAGTGTTTTAAGTCACTTGCAGAGTGCCCAACAGTCGATAGCGGTACCACGCTACGTCATTCTGTGCAAATTGTTCAGTCACGCCATGTCATCCTGAGAGAGTGGTTCATGCCTCACCATCCTTTGCGAGTGGTCCCTGCTCCATTGCTTTTCTCTGGACCCACCCGGGCGTTGATTTTCTCCGGACGCGTCACCGGACGCCGGATGATTTTCTCCGGTAAGTTGTGGCGTACCCAAACCCTAACAGCTAACCCTAACCCTAACCCAAACCCTAACAGCGCCCGGGCGTTCCAGGAGTATAAAACATATCTAGGAGTATAAAACAGCAGAGATACCTTTTGTTCAAGGTTGACGAAAGATTTTTCATAAAATGTCTACTATTATTGGAATTTCCCATGATGACGCCAAGTCTGTGGGTGTATCACCTCGTCATCGCAGACAAGTCGGTGGTCTCTCTCTCTTCTAACGCCGACTTTTTGGTCTTGTACCTTCTCTTTCGGTGCTTCCCACCCCCCTCCAAGTTTTCTGTAGGGCTCACACGGTCCACAATCAATTCTCCCCTGGTGAACTACCTAAATCCAGGATCACTACTCACCTCCATGCATTCGTTCCTCTTTTTTTTTTTTTTTCCAGCTTATGGAACCAACTTCCACATTCTCTTCAATTTCGTTCTTCCCTCTAGGTCTTCAAGACAGCTGTTCACCACCATCTCAGATTGTCCCCAATCCAAAACCATGATCTTTTCCACTCTCGATAATCCCTCCTTCCCCACCCAATCCTCATGCCAAATTTCCAGTTTTCCTTTCTGAGAGTTTCGTTCTGAATCTATCTTGTCCATCCGATGCCTTCTCTCCTGCCCCACATTCCAACCCACACCCATTGTTTGTCCAAGTCTCCCTGTATCTTGGCTTTCAACTCTGCTGTTAGTGTTTCCCCCCTTTCTCAACTGTTCATTTTGTTATGTTGCGTCCTGATCCGTTCAGTGCACTAGAGTTAGCTGTTCCATGAGCCCTTCAGGTGAGGGAGATATTGGATAGGGAACTGTTTAAATAATTTAAACTGAATTAAACCTCATTAAATGTAGTCAGTACAGATTTATGAAAGGGAGATCAAGTTTAATACATATATTGCAGTTCTCAGAAGTAGTGTCTGATTGGGTGGATGAGGGAAAGGCAGTGGACATAGTATATCTAGACTTTAAGAAGGTATTTGATAAGGTACCACATCGAAGGTTGTTCGCCAAAGTGAGGGCTTGTGGAGTGGCTGGTCAGGTAGCTAATTGGATTGTAAAATGACGTTGTGGAAGGAAGTAAGGAGTGGCTGTGAGTGGGAGGATGTCTTGCTGGGAGGATGTAAGTTGTGGCGTACCTCTGGGATTAGTACTCGGACCATTACTATTCATTATTTACGTCAATGATTTGGATAGTGGGGTGAAGTGTCGGCTTTCCAAATTAGCAGATGACACAAAGTTTGGAGGCAAGGTGGATAGCAGAGGGTGAGTTGATCAGATTCAGGAAAGTATTGATACTTGCATAGATTAGTTGATGTAGTTTAACATAAACAAGTGTAAGGTGCTGGGAATCGGTAAGAATAATGAAAATAGGGATTGCATGATGCAAGGGGCAATGTTGGAGTGTGTCACACGGGAGAAGGATCTGGAGGTGGTAATAGATATGGGGAGGGGGGGGGGGAGGAGGTGTAAGCAGACAACATCCGAATCCATACTGAGTGTTTTGGAACCAAGAGTGCTCACGAAGGTTCTCAGACAGCTCTTTTCACCCGTTTACTCAAAATGTCACACCAAGAAATGCCATGCATTCTCCCACCACCATGTTTCTCCAGTCCTTATCTTGACAGTGATGGGGCAATGGGGAAGGTTCACCATGTTGGGAATGCACCAATTTGTCATCGGAAGGCCAGCTGGCCCAGCAGCGGCCGCTAACCTTCGGTAAGAGGAAAGAAATTGTTATGAGAATCCCGATGCCATGTTCGCCACTCTGCACTCAACTAACAACCATCTCGGAGCACCCGAATGACACAAGCATTTTGATACGTCATGAACAGTGCACCATTGCATCACACTTGAACCAAGGAAGTCACACTTTGTAACTGCAGACGTTTTTCATCAATAACTGAACACGTTTAACTGTCCTCATCTGGTTCTCGTTTAATCCCAATCGTTATTATTTGAGATGTATCGTTCTCCTTTAGCAACCGAATTAATACACGATTGATTCGTCCATTGAGTTCTTGTATTTTGGCAAGAAGCTGTGTCCTAAACCTACGACGAGTACATAATCGTATGTCATCGCATCACCATGGATCATTTCCAAAAGGATGTGACATTCAAACCCATCATTAACCCTCCCCAAGTCCAACTCTTTCCAGGTTTCTAGTTTTTTCCCTTCCATTTCTGTGATTGAGAGTTAGACTGTATCCACATGTTAGCTCCATGTGTCCTCCCCTTGTCCTCATTCTTCCCAATGTCCCCTATCCCTCCAAGTGTCCCTCTATTTGGTCTCTCATCCCTACTGTTGGTGTCCCCACTCTCTTTCTCCTGTTCTTTTCGTTTTGTATTACATCCTGATCCGTTCTGTGTTCTCGCTCACCCCACAAGCCTCGACTCTATATACAACAAGGAGCCGATGCTCTCAGTCCCCTGCCTTTTGGGTGGTATAAGGAAGAGATCTGGATAAAATGAAAGTGAAATCTCGAACCATTTTTGAAATATCGTGTACACGGGCCAGGTTACTGAGATGAGTGCCATGGTAACATAATTTAGCCACGTCTGGGTGGCCTTAAAAAGGACCCTCAAAAATTTTCATACTGGTCAGATGTGGCATTCCACATATGCAATTATGACGTCATAATGAAGGCACCTATGATGTCATGAAATATCACACTCATTCCCCATGAGGGGTACTTGCTGTCTGCCAAGTTTCAACTTTTTTCCTTGGTGTGGTTTCAGATAGAGGTCCAAAGTTTTTCCGTTTTTCCAATATGGCTGCCACACCACCGCCGCTGCTCGACATCGGCCAACAGTTGGCAGCCATGATGGCCCCAGCTGATGGCCAAAGTAGATGCGGGTAAGGCCAAGCAGGACCAAATGGCAGCCGAATTAAAGCCCAATGAGACCGAATTAAAAGTTCATGGAGCCAAGGAGGACAGAATGACAAGTGTGCTTAGCTGAGGCGAGGGTTGCTATTCAGCAGTAAACGATGGTCGGCCAAGTCAGATGAGAAGGGTTTAAGGCCGAGATAAAATGTATGAGTCCGTGGAAGAGATAACTTGGGAAGTATCTTCAGTCTCTGCTCCCTACCTCTGAAGAGAAGTGCTTGGGGAGTAGTGGAAGAGATAACCGAGTAAAGGGGGCACAGGTAAATTAAGGGGACATAGAATAGGACAAAGTTAAATGGATATATATATATATATATATGGATATATATATATATATATATATATATATATATATATATATATATATATATATATATATATATATATATATATATATATATATATATATATATATATAAAAAGAGAGGGCCAGAACCAAGGGGAGTAAATAAAACGGTGATCGAAGAAATAAAAGCAGGAATACCAACAGAGAAAGACATTATACCAGCAGCAGAAGAAGAAATAAAATGTGTGGTAGAGGAGGTGCCAGGATGGATGTGCGGTGTGGCCCCCAAGAGGCACAGGACTCCGTCGAGTGGAGCGAGCAGTCTTCACAAGGTTCGTGGACATACCCAGACGTGCTATGAAAGGGGAGCACATCCTCCAACTATTAACTTGCAATTGGTCACTCACTTTGACACAGATACAAATTTTTATTCCGGACACTCGGAATTTAAAAAGCCACATATATCGAACAACCAGTTTCAAATAGAGAACCTCACCGCCATTAGAGCATTTATATTGTATCAGATGCGTCAATACAAGGAAATCTAACACAGGTGGAGGCTATTCAGCCCATCATGCCTGGGCGAACACGACACCAACTCATCTACACAAAATCCAAAGAAGAAAATGCAAAAATTTTAAACTAATTTATTATTATTATTATTATTATTATATATACTTTCAATTTTCATAGTTCTTGTATTTTTTCTTTTTCTTTTTCTTCCCCTTACGGGAGGGGGCATGGGCTTGGTTAAAAACATACAACATCAACCACACAACACCCCTTGACAACACCCCCACCAACAGCACTCCGTACACAAGCACACAATCACCCATCAATGTTCAAACTCCATAAAAGTTTTATCAACATCCCCATACCCCTCTATCTCCATGACTTCAAGGTACCGATCCAATTCTAATTTAAACTTATCTACTGTTTCTGCTGCCACTACCTTTCCAGGGAGACCATTCCACACATTAACTACTCTCTGAGTGGAAGTCCCCTACCTTACTACCGTCTTAACTCTCCTCTTCTTTACTCCCAGGCTATGGACCCTGATCCTATCACTGTCGACTCTGCTGAATAATTCATCTGTACTTATTTTTCTCTACCTTTCATTATCTTAAACATTTCCACAATATCTCCTCGTAACCACCTCCTTTCTGGTGTATAAAGCCCTGTCTCCTTCAGCCACTCCTCATTGTTGAGTCGAGCTCGGCTTGGAATCAATCTTGTAGCCCTGCATTGAACCCTCTCTATGGTATCTATGTCCTTCCTGAGTTGTAGTGACCAAAACTGCACACAATATTCTAAATGTGGCCCTCACTAATTCCTGTGCAATGTTAACACCACCTCTTTTGATTTATAAACGATTCCCCTCCAAATACAACCGAAAACCCTATTTTCCCTACCTATAGCTGCCTGGCACTGTGCTACCTGCTTACCTCCCGTATCTATTACCACCCCCCATATCCTTCTCCTGTGTGACACACTCCAAAATTACCCCTTGCATCCTGTAATCTCTATTTCCATTGTTCTTTCCCATCCCCAACACCTTACACTTGTTCAGGCTAAACTACATCTGTCAATGTTTTGCTCAATCTATGAAAGTATCAATACTCTCTTGTATCTGATCACCACCCCCTCTGCTATCCACATTACCTCCAAGCTTTGTGTCATCTGCAAATTTGGAAAGCTTACTCTTCACCCCACTATCCAAATCGTTGATGTAAATAATGAATAGTAATGGTAAATGTGAATTGTTGCTCCCAGCTTGCTGGCTCGATGACAGAAGACACCATTTGCATTTTTGCCGTCTCCATCCCCACCCCGTTTAGAATCCCGTGCGGGCACAGGCAACTTGCTGGTCCAGATAACAGAGGAATGGATGGGGGCTCCTATTTTGGTGTGTGTTGGGATGTATGCGGTGTGAGGCTGAGCCCCCATGTGAGCTGCCTGTGATCAGACCTGATGCCGTACTGTGGTGTGCACCGCCGACACTGAACAGCCAGTGTGCGAAGCGACTTCGGTGTATGCTGAACCAAGAGCGCGAAAGGTCGAGGTTACGCTGCCTGTGGATGAGGGAGCGAATGTGATGAATGTGTGGCACATGATGATGGTGTGAGTAGTATGGATGAGGAGGAACGACACAAGGGATGTGCCATTAGAGACAGACTGGTCAAGGTTAGAACCAGAGTGGCTCCCCAAAGACTTAAGGGAATCGGCTCTATTTGAGTCAATGGGCGAGCAGGGGGTGAAGCATGGTGGAGCACACATTCGTGCAACCCTTTGGAGTATAGTTGGAAACTGAAGGATGTGCTCCCTCTGGGTCTTGAAGAGAACCAGGGGAATTTTAAAAACCAGTACCTGGGGTTTGTGGTGCATGGCCCCCATAAGCCTTTCAGAAAAGGAGGGGGCACAAGACAAATTGAGGAGAGGTACATGTCCCCTGCGAGCCCGATAAAAAAGGAGGGGGAGACACGAGATCTATTATATCGGTGTCCCCATGAATATTGGCGCAAGGGTGAGGGCACCAGGATGGTCAGCGAGGCCCCTCGGAGAGCTCACCCGAACGGTGGATGTGGTGGCCGAAGCTGCGCGGCTTTGTGGAGGTTCCACAGAGGCCTCAGGGTAAAGGTCGGGCACAGTGACAAGATCGAGAAAGCGGCAGACTGTGAGGATAGTGTTGGAGAGTGTCAGCTGTTATGTCATGAAAATAACTTTTGTGTATGTTTGTTAAAGGCAAATGATCACTTCATTATGTATTAAGGTATGATAAGGGTCTGAAAAAGAAAGGGTGACATTTTTTTCCTAAAACGTGGCACAATTTGGGAATTGTTTTCCATAATTATATTTTATGGGAGCCCCCCCCCCATCCCCACCAAGTCAGTGAAAGCTCAAAATCACCCAGTTCAGTTCAGGTTAAATTTATTCCAAAGCAGCAAGATGGAGATATTACATACTTGTTCGGAACGTACTCTGCCGTAATTAGAAAACACAAGACTTAGCTCGGAGATGATGAAAATGCTACTACAGGGGGAGGGTGGAGGTTCGAAACATGTGGATGTAGAACTTGTCATGCCTGTTGGATTGTCGGGAGCACGACGAAGTCTCCTGCTACATTGCCACTTGGAAGCAGGGTAAAACGATCCTGCTTGGACAGGAAGGTACGAGATGGGCACCAAACCCAACAATAAGGAAACAGGAAGGTACCAAACATTAAGGGCTTTTTCCATCTTTTCAATAGGAGGATCACGGGACTGGAGCGAGATATTTGCGCTTTTCTGGTAGCAACCCTTGCATGGATATTTGACTCACATTAACACGCAGTTGATTCATTGATCCCATAATGGTGGCCCACAGATGCCGACTTTTACTTCTTGCCGACATAGCAAACAACTAAATTTCTTCACACAATGTCGTAACCTTTCTCAGCCTTTCGGCATGGCTAAGCTTGTCCATCATTTTACGTTTGGGCACCATTATTTCCTGTTGTGCGTCTCGAGCGTGTAGATCTAGTATTACAGTATCTCCTGATGTCATTTCCTGTTGGATGACAATTCATTATTAAACTTAGCTTCGTTCCTGCATGCCTGGCTGATTATTACAATTAACGGTGCACGAGAAACAAGAAAACGCTCGTAATGGGAAGTCATCATACATGCGGATGCAAACGAGGACTTATTTCAGCTCAAAAAACCGCGATTGGTCAAAATTAAATCCCGCGATAACTAAATCGGACACAATAGGTTGCCTGCGATTGGTCGAAACCTGTGACATTCGACCCCGTGATATTTGAGGGTTCACTCTACTATAAGAAGTTATAATCATCAACTGTACTCTGAACAAGTAAATAAAAAGGTTCTGGATGTGTATGATGACAAAAAATACATTTTAGAAAACGGAATTGACACCCTCCCTCATGGATACAAGTGTTAAAATATTTGAGAGTTAAGATGTATACATAAGTGCGAATGAAAAACAAAAAAGATAATTGTATAAGTGTTAAGATATTTAAGAGTTAAGGTATATACAAGTGCTAAGAAAAAAAAAATTGGTTTGGGGGTATTTTAACAGTCTACTGACACCTTTTTATGAGTTTATTAATGATTGAACTCGGCAATAACCAGACCAAGGAATGGAGAAAATCACAACCTTGGTAGTGAAATGTAAAACATCACAAATGTGAAAAATATCAAATAAACTTTCTTGAAGAAATAACCAAAACAAAGGTTGATAAAACAAATAAGCAAATAAAGTTAATTATGAATGAATTTAAGGATGTAAAAAAAACATAAACATCCTTGAATGGAAACAAAACTTTGATGGTTGCCAAAAAATAAACGGAAATATAATTCACTAAATGTTAAGATGATTTGTGCCTCACGAAGAGCTCAGAGCAGAACGTTAAGAGAGGTTTATCACAAAGATATTTAACACAAGAAACAAATCCCAACATACGATTTTTTATGACATTCTCAATGGTGAAAAAAGCCACAAGAGAATCAAACACTTCCATAAACTCCAAAACAAACAGGTATTCATCGGCTCTCTTTTTGAAATCAATGACCAGAGACCATTGGTCTTTTTAAGTAATTAATGAGTGTAAAGATGGGAAGATGATAAGATGGAGAGAAATGGGGGGTTTTTGATCATTATTACATCATTATTGTCATCATTACTGTCGAGCTTATAAGGGGAGAAGTTGGATTTTGGAAAGGGATTTTTGGCAATGGTCAGTTTTGGGACCTGTTCACTTACATGTAAGATTTTGTCCCTCAATTCTAATTTTGCAACTACTCTTGTTGCTCGAATCAATGACGTACTCGCTCGCTGTCGCTCTCTGTCGCTATTTTAGATGAGTCTTGCAATTGCCATGTTCACTCATTTTATCGTTCTATTTCTTCACTGACGTTGCTGCAATGCCATTCACAAAGGTGAGGTCAAATTTTCGTCTTTCTTTTGTATGGGGGTCCCAGATCATGAATTTCAGACCACAAGGAACAAATTACTGATACGCCGTCATTAGCAAGAAACCAAACGCGATTTGTTTTCCACTTTTCAAATGGACCCTGCTTGACACAGCCCTCGATTAATACGGCCTGCTCATCTTTAGGCCTATTCATGTTGGCCGTCCCCTTCCAGGCTGCCGCTGCTGCTTTCCCCCGAACATGCTCTTTTGGGGGGTTTCTGCTCAGCTGGTAACTGGCCAGGTAATTCTTCAGGTTGGTTCTTCAAAAAAACAACCTCCAATTGATGTTTGCTGTCACTTTGTTTTTTTCTTATTCCTGGAATTACTTCCACAGCGTACAAACTGTGCACAAACAATAGCATACACTTTTCAGTAAATTTTTCATTTCATGAATATTGTGCATCAAACAACAATTATATTGATCAATATTTCTTTCATTTCTTTATCTTCAACAATTAGTGTCCCTGTTAGTGAAACTGAAATGCCTCCAAACTAGAACACCAAGGAAGAATTAATAAAAAATTCCCTTTTCTCGGCCACATCCATGCATGCAACCCCTGAGGTCATGTAGAGTTCACCGGAGTCATGAGGACGAGGTTGTGTGATGTCATTCATTCCACGAATGGCGTTGCCTTGGCTTAACTATAACCAGTTGTTGATGTGATTTGTGTACGTTCTGCGAACACACGTACATTGTGTTACTGTCACATTGGGAACATTTTTACAACATAATGCATCCGGGGTATTAATTAACCTCCACGGCGTACAAACTTTGCACAAACAATAACATTAAGCATCTGAAAATCCAAAGCCCATCCATGTCTGCTTTGTATTCGGACCTCTTTCTCTGTATGCTAAACATGACAAAAAGATCTAAAAAAAAAAATACAAATTTTTTGGCGATTTTAAGTGACTTTGACCTTTTGACCTCAGAAGCAATAGGCTTCAGTGACCCAATATGCAAACCCTGCTCAAATTTCGTCACTTCGATGGAAATTAACGATTTTATGACCTTGACCTTTTGACCCTCTTGAAAGAACACGGATTACACTCAATTGGGTCATATTCAGTTTCTGACGTATTGATATGACTAACATACTGATATTTTATACAACCTTGACCTACAAACTTTTGATCTCAAAAAACAAACAAACAAACAAACAGTTAGCTTCGAGCTTTTGATTCGTGAACCAATTGAGTGACCCAATATGCGAATTCTTAAAATTTCAGGTCAATCAGATGAAAATTGATAAAAGTTACGGCCGGATGCACGCACACGCACGCGCACACACACTATTACCAAATCCCTTCTCCCACTGCGTGTGGGACGGGCTAATGAAGTGCTTTTCGTATTGTCCCTTGGAGTCAGACGTCTATTGTCCTTTTGTAATGGAAATGAGTAAATGTCTCAATATCCTGCCGACTCATCCACTACATGGTGGAATTGAAAACAGAGTTTGTCCCAAAAAATGTGGAGATAATATCTGCAGCTTCAACATCAGTTAATGTTATTTTGACTATTTAATAATTTTGATGTAACCATTCCTGGATACGTTCATGCCAAAGCAGAGGGGGACACGGAACTCAAACTACTGCACAGAGACAAACATTGCACAGCCGGGGACTGGGGGGGGGGCCTAACAGGTCGGTGTGAAAGGACAACGAGTGACGGGGAATGAAGGTATGTTCGGGCTCTTTGTAGGTTTGGTAGGAAACGAAAGATGCAAACAACCAGACCAGGTGGTGTGATCGGGTTATTGAGTGTCTGCTGTGGTCTCTGAGTCTGTATGGTCTCGGGTTCGAACCATGATTGTCATCCCAACGATTTACAATGGGACGCACTGCTTCCTTGCTTGATGCTCAGTGTTTAAAAGGATAGAACACAGACAAACATCAATAGGTTGGCAACCATTGCGCAGGCTTTAATGCATCCAATGGCCTCTTCTTATGTCACAGTTCCTTGTGAGGGAACACATACCAACATATACCATCTTACTATAATTCACCGTCTTTCTGTCTGTTCCCAGGTACCGCAAAAACGGCTGAACCGATCGCAACCATATTTTGGGTGTGTAATCCTGGGACCCCTTGGAGTAAAATAGGCATAAATATAATAACATGACCCGCTTGACGGCTCCCATAGGGATCGGGTGTTTCTAGTTATATTAAATATGAAGTCATCTACCTCTGTAAAACAGTGTATTAGTCTGTTCCTCTTCTTAAGGATGATTTGAGTAGGGTTTTAAAGGCTCACCTTTTAATATGACTGTGTGTTCTCACTCTGGTCTATTTTTCAGGAGAAAAATAACTCGAAAAACATTTTCCATAAAAGAGTAATCATGTCTCTTCTGTTGGAAATGTAGACGGAGACTTTCCAATAGACCTCAAGGGTGGTGTACGGAAGCGTTTTTTAAAATAACTAGATACAAGGCACAGGAAGGTCAAATTCACTGCAGGTGATGTGGAACGTGCGAGTAAAACGAGTGTTCATTTACCTCTGTTGGATGTCTAATAAATAAAGAAGATAGAAGCACACCTCACGCTAGGCCGAGGCTTCAGACTTTGGCACGCTCACGAGGCTGTGCGATGGTGGCAGCCGCAAGGCAGCTCATTTTGAGGTTTTTGCCTTGTACTTCCTGTGAGAATTGTCGTGTTTGTTGAGTGCATTTTTCTTTTCCCCATCATGTCTATTTGTTTATATTATAATTTTGTCTCGTTCGTCCTGCATTTTCGTTTGTCTTTTTCCTTCCTTCTTTTCCCCCAGCCTTCCTCCTGTCTGGAAGGCTTCGCTCACCAAGCAGGAAGGAAGCCGTGTGCTTCTCCCTACTACCACTTCCCTCCATCCCCCTTCCCCCTCTTTCCAAGTGTTGTCACCACCCTCCCCAGGATTCCGGCATGGTGAGCAGGCACTATAACTGCATCTGGTTCCAGTATACGAAGCAGGGACCCGTTCCACCAAGCAAAATATTTGGTCGGATGGTATTGTTAGGTGTGCTGGAGTTTAAGGCTGAGGATTTTTACTGCCTCATCTCCTTGGTCTGTGGATCCGATGTGTCCTTACCGACTTCTGGAAGGCTTGCCGGGTTCTGGGTGTGGTGGACTTCCACTTCGTCAGCTGGGTCTCTGGCTGATTGGGCAGCCGAGGCTCTCACTGACTATGAGAGGATCGTGACGTCCACCTCTACAATGAGAGCGTTCTTGATTATCTATCTATAATTCCAGCAGTGTTTGTGTGTGTGTGTGTGTGTGTGTGTGTATGTGACCGCTGTTTCTTGACAACCACTGGTCCGATCTAATTGAACTTGCCAGCTATATTGCTGGGGACCTGAGGATGTGCCTTTTCAAGGTTTGATATTAATCGGACAAGTGCTTCCCAAGTTATGGCCATTTATTTACCAAACCAATGACAAGACACGTTGCTGCGTAGGCGTGGCTGCGTAGGCCGGTGCGTGGCCGGCTGACGATGACGTCACATGCCGTGCTGGTTACGATGGGGATCGGTGCCTTAGTTACCGTGGCGTCGGTGTGGCAATGGTCAATGGCAGTGAATGTCTTGGCAAGCAAAGACAGGGAGGTAAACTTGATTTTAATTTGGATTTTAATTAACTCTGTGTGTGGAAGTGTCACAGCAGTTGTTACTTCAATGCGAGCGATAATTCGTGGAATGCATGTGAACATTCGGTACGGGCACGCACCGCTTCCGGATAGTGATGAATTACTGTATTCTAATAATTTCTCGATTTCTTATGCACATTTATAGATAAACACAATGCCCCAATCCAGTCGTCGTTTACGAGAGCGGAGGAACGGCCTGTGTGGTTGTTTGAAAGTTATTAATTTTTTTTTTTTTTTGGTTTGCACGTACTGCCACGGACGTACCGGCACAGACTAGTGATATAAAATAGTGATTCTCCATACATTTTGATGTGAAGACCCCATCACAGTTTATCTGAAATGGTTTGAATATCTGGACAGGGGCTCACCAATATCGCATCAAGTTCCAGATTGAGGACGATGGCACGGTCACCCTCATTCCTAATGGGATTGTTATTGGGATGGACCGTGGGCAGTTTATTGTATGTGGGGTAGCCAAAAGTATGTGGCAGGTACGGTCAACTGGCCAACCTTGTTGCGAGGTGCAAAGAACAGTTTTGCTCACAGTGTGGCCAGTTGGAACATTTGAGGGAGCACTGCACCGAACCGGTGCAGTGCAACCTCTGTGGTGCCCCAGGGCACACCTTGTGCTCCTGCCCACAGAGCTACGCTAACAGGATACGTGCATCTGCAGACAGGGGTGGGGGTGTCTGCCTTGCCTGTCTTGTTGTCCTCCCATCTCACATAAGAGGAGGGAGGAGAGCAGGGAGGAGGCTGCAGTCTCCTTTTTCCAAACACCATAGGACCTTTTTGTGGTTATGTCAGGTGCTAGGCCCACTGAGGTGGTCGGGGGGAATATTGTAGAAAAAGTGGTTGCTCTGGTGGTGGAGGTAGAGGGCACAATCTCCATCTAAGAGATCCTGCTGCCAGGGGTTGAAAGCTGGCTCCTCTTCCGCAGATGCGGATATGGACACAGGAGAATGGACATTGAATAAGCACCGGAAGAGGGGCCGGCACAGCAAAAGACCGCCTTCCCTGGACAAGGCCCGACAGGGAATTTATCATCGCGGACTAACGCAAATAAGCCTGTGGGGCATATAATCCCCCGGGCATTAGACGGCCCATCCAGGCCCGGGGCAGAAGGGGGACACGACATGGCTCACTGCGAAGGATGTTCCCTCAAGTATCCCTTCCCTGTTCCTTCCCGTTCCCGCTGTTGCTCCAAGAGACCGAGTTCCCCACCCCTCATTTTTGTTCCCCCTCCGGGAGCAGCGGAGTTTGTGGGGATTCGTGGGGTGGGTAAATTATGGATTTGTTTATTGATTTTTGGTTTTTGTTGCTTTTGATATCTGGTTTGATTCCTGCTTAATCATCTTGTTTCTGATTCTTGTTTTTGATTCTTCGTTTGATTCTTGCTTTCAGATCTTTTTTGCTTTTGCTTCTAACTTTTTGATTCTTGTCTTTTGATTTCTGTTATTGAGTTTATTGCAGAGATGTTTTTGGGGGTTTTTTAGGTTTAAAAAAAGGTTACAGCCATGAAACCGTCAAAACAAAATGTCACAGAAGAGAAAGACAGTGGGGTCACATTTGTACATGTCATGGTTTAAAATAACACTTCTTGCTATGAAACATCATATCTTCCATTCTTCTTAAATATTTTGTATTAAATAATTCCAACTTGTCATTTTTGACAGGCTTTTATACTAGAAGACTAATAATTGATAATGAACAGTGGTATTAATTTATATGCACTGATCCATCCATTGGGACCATACTCTGTGCAGAGCGTTGGTGCTGCCTCAGCAGTCTCCTTGGTTACTGGACACAATCCTGGAGGGGTCGCCACTCCGACACAGGATACCAGCAAGCTGGCACTCATTTTTCCCACCTTGGAAGGATGACAGACAGAGTAAACCCCACCTGGTATTAATTCAATTCCCGAGTGGGATTTGAACTCAGAATCCTAGACAACCCAAACCCACCAGCCGAACCATTAAGCCAACACCAGGCATAGATGCACTGATACACAATGATAAATTAACAAAAAGAAAATTCTTCTTCCTACAGAGGGAGGTAGAGAGGTGGATATTGAGAGAGGGAAACAGAGGGGTAGTGAGGGAGGAAGGTAAAGCGAGTGAGACAGGGCTGGAACTAGGAGTTCAGACCTCCACTCAACTAATGAGAACCTGAACGGGGATAAGGAAACTTTCTGTAACACCCTCTCAGTGGTTGTAAGCAAAGTTCCTCAACACGAAATGCTTGCGGTGATGGGCGATTATGAATGCCAAACCAATGACGTCACAATGAGGGAGTTGAAGACGTTATGGGAAAGGAAGGGATTGACCGTGCCATCAATGGCAGTACACGACTTTCGAAATGACATAATCTGCCCCAAAATGCTCAGCGTGCATGTGCAGAAACTCCCGTCAATGAAGTCCACGGGGCGGCCGAACGTATATTGTGCATGCCAGATAAAGATTGTAACATTAAATGGCTCACAAAGCTTTTTAAAGAGGTCGAAAATATTTGGGAAAGCCCCTGTGGGAATAGGGTGTGCCTCAATCTGCACAAAGAAGAGTTGAAGAACTTTCTGATCAATTCGTCCAAAAAGTTGGTTTCTTGCATCACAAACGATGTAGAACCACCTGACGATGTGGGTTCATGCAAGGCTTGTGGACAGCGCGTTCTACCCACACTCCCCGATCATCCCTCCAAGTAACTGGACTTTGATGGCTGACAGGATAGCCTGGAGATATGCACACTCGCCTCAAAGCTATCTAGTCTGGATGTGAATCCTGACCCAGCTATAAACTGTCATCCCGCTATTTCACAGGGAATGGTGGTTCATCAATGTGTGCGCTGTCCCTCGGATGGACATTGAACTGTGTCCCATCTGCCGGCATTAGTTGGTGGACGTTAAAGATCCCATGGTGTCCTTCACAAAGAGTGTGTGAGTTATCGCTGGCACTTTGAATAAATTACAAATTCCTGCCTTAACGAGCAGAGGGCACTACATCAGCAGCATAGCCATGCTATCAGCTAATGATGCTACCCCACAGCCTTGTACTACACACAAACCACCTCTTCAATATATGAACCTCTCTCCCTCCCTTTTTCGCTCCCCCTCTGCCTACCTATCTCTACATCCACCTCTCTGCCTCCCTCTCTCGCTACCCATCTGCCTACCTATCTCTCTCTACATCCACCTCTCTACCTCCTTCTCTCATTACCACTCTGCCTACCTCTGTCTTCATCCACCTCTCTAACCTTCCTCTATCATGACCACTCTGCCAACCTCTCTCTAACCTCCTTCTCTCCTTACCTCGCCACCTCTCTGCCTGTCCCTCTCTCTCTATCCACATCTCTATCTCTCTCCCGTGATTGATCTATAGCTAGGCTATGATGCCAACACAGCGACCCTATGAGATCGCATTCATATGAAATGCACTACGTACATTGCCAAAAAGTATGCGGACACCCTTTCTAATTAGTGGATTTGGCTATTTCGGCCACATCCATTTCTGAGAGGTGTATAAAATCAAGCACACAACCATGCAATCTCCATAGACAACTTCCAACGTCGCACCGTCATAGGATGCCACCTTTCCAACAAGTCAGTTCATCAAAAACACTCACTTCCGAGTTCCAAACTGACTCTGGAAGCAACGTCAGCACAAGCACTGTTCATCGAGAGCTTCATGAAATGGGGTTCCATGTCCGAGCAGCCCCACACAAGCCTGTGATCAACATGCACAATGCCAAGCGTCGGCTGGAGTGGTGCAAAGCTCACCGCCATGGGACTTGGGAGCAGTGGAAATGCGTTCTCTGGGGTGATGAATTACGCTTCACCATCTGGCAGTGCAATGGATTAATCTGGGTTTGGCGGATGCCAGGAGAACGCTACCGGCTAAGCGCATGTAAGTGGTTACCACCCCTATTTTAGGGCATACCCTGACTTGAGTGGCATTTTTGAAAGTCACAAGGACTACTACTGGTCATTAAATTTGGTTCATTGCACAGACAGTGTTCCATTGGACCTTAAAATATATAGGTTCATGGGTCTATGATGTATATTATTGAACCTACAGGATTTTTATTGAATATACATGCCCAGTATTGGCCTTTTTTCTTGTTTCACCTTAAAATATGACATACATGTATATTAGACCATGCAAAAATACAACATATAAAACATTCCATATGAAATTTCTCATCTAATCAAAAGGTTGTCACCCACCGTCTGAGAAAATCAGCATTTATGTCGGTCAGTGGTGGATTCGCATGATGTATGCACATTCGGGCATATTTTTATTTTTTCTTGTTTTATTGCCCTTTCTTTTAGAGCCTGGGACTATGAAATCCCCGAACAAAATGACTAGTTTATCAATAACCCATATTTACGTGTCTTAAATTATTCAACTTATTACCAATAATCAATGTAAAAAAAATTGAGATGATCCGGGTGGATACTGAATTATACCGGCTTGACCGAACTTTCCAACCCAAATGTCCGACTGCACGTCACGTTTAAAAAAAAATGCTTTTATTCTTCTGTGCATCAGATTATTTTCACTAAAATTTATTTACAAATGGGGCACAGTGATATAGATATAATAGTATGTATATAAAAAAAATTGAAAACATGCATGGCTTTGGTTTAGAGTATTTTTGCATTTTTGTCCGGCTGCACGTCGCAATTTTTTGAATTTGATAAAAAAATTAACTTTTTAAAAAAAATTTAAAATATTTTTCCACGTATTTAAAAAATATTTTATTAATTTAGAAGGCAGTTAAAACAGTTTTGGAGAATTTAGAGAGCTTTTTGTTACTTCCAGAATTGATTGAATTTAAAATTTACGTCCAAGAATTTGTTCGATAAATCTCTCTTTTAGTGCTTTTCAGCATCTGACAGTCACTGAATAGAGCAGTAATAAAACTATTATTTCTTAATAATCCCAGAAATTGGTATTTTGATTATTAGATTAGTTGCGAGAATAAGTTACATACTATGACCTTCATTTATTTTGCCAAAAAAGAAAATAAAGAAAAATTAGGTAATTTCATTGAAAACTCGCAAAACCATCAGAATAGGAACCCCTTCTTCAAAGTATCATATTTCGGTATATATATATATATATATTTAAGCTATACGGTTTTTTGTTCTGAACTCAGTTAGACTTACACTTTCAGGAAAATGCAGTGCGAAAGCAATGGAACAAACTTCATTTTTTGACATTTTTGAAACAGAGTAGTAACTACTCACATGCGCTTAGCCTCCCTGCTCGAATTGATCGAATACAAAGTGCCAACTGTAAAGTTTGGTGGAGGATGAACAATGATCTGGGGATGTTTTCATGGTTCAGGCTAGGACCCTTAGTTCCAGTGAAGGGAAATCTTAACACTACAGCATATAATGACATTCCAGAAGATTCTGTGCTTACAACTTTGTGACAACAGTTTGAGGAAGGCCCTTTCCTGTTTCAGCATGACAATGTCCCTGTGCACAAAGGGAGGTCCATACAGAAATGGTTTGTCGAGATCGGTGTTGAATAACTTGACTGTCCTACACAGAGCCCTGACCTCAATCCTACTGAACACCTTTGGGATGAATTGGAATGCCGACTGGGAGCCAGCCCTAATCGCCCAACATCAGTGGCCGATCTCATGAATGCTCTTGTGGCTGAATGGAAGCAAATCCCCGCAGCAATGGTCGAACATCTTGTGGAAAACCTTCCCAGAAGAGTGGAGGCTGTTCCAGCAGCAAAGGGGGGGACCAACTCCATATGAATTCCCATGATTTTGGAATGACATGTTGGACGAGCAGGTGTCCGCATACTGTTGGCCTTGTCGTGTATGGACATGTGAGATGTTTTGGAATTGATTTTTCATTCAGACCCGGCAGGACAGTGTGGAGGATACACACTCCCATCCGAGAGCTGTTTCGCTTGGGTTCAAATCCCGACGCAGCTTTCAACTGCATCCTGGTGTTTCCAATGCAGACAGATTCATCAATGTCCGTTCTATCCTTTGGGTGGACGTCAAACAAGCAGTTGATGGACCTTTAAAGATCACCCGCCCGGTGTTCCCCGTCAAGGTCAGGCGAGTTATCACCGGCACTCGAAACAAGTCAATTCCAACTTGAAGTAACATTGGATCAGAGGCACAAGCACCGCCCACAAAACGATTCCAGGCACAGTCACGTGGGGTAAAATTAAAGAAGAAGAACAGCAGGCGGACGGGAAGAAGGGCCGAGGCGGTGTATGAGCAGAGATGACAGATTTTGTGTTGTTTAGGAATTTTTCAAGTCGATGTTCCGTATTTTGTGGCATGTAAATCTGTAAACTCCAATTAATATTCTATTAATTAATATCCCCTGTGTTTATCTTCCTTCCTCTGTCAGAAGGGGGCGTTTAACGAGAGGGGGCGGGGCGTTTCCGAATTATTTGGCGGGAAGTGTCGCTTCGCTCGAGCGATAATTGTGCGGTAGCACGCTCCATGATGGTGTAGTCAGCAGCAATGTTTCTGCTTTGAATCGAAGTCCGTTAATTAAATTACTCTTTGTTCGTTTAACATTGTTTTAATTCGGCTTATTTTCACAGTTTACTGGTAGATTTTCTTTTTTTGATCTGAAAACGCGAAAACTGTTTCGAAGTAGCGTAATGACGTCAGAGCGTCCGCTTTTTCGACACTCGTCGTGGTGGGCTTGAGCTGCTGTGGCATTTATTTATTGTTATTTTTTGCCGTGCTTTGCCTTGTTCAACAACACACCATATTGTTAGGTTTCGTGAAGAAAACCAGTGGACATGTTGTCTGTGGAGAGCCTGGCGAGCCAAATGGCAGGTGAGGCCAGGGGTGGGTTTGTGGATTTGCCTTTGATGTTGTGATTGCTGAGGTGAAGGTTAAAATGATGTATGATATATATATATATATATATATATATATATATATATATATATATATATATATATATATATATATATAGAGAGAGAGAGAGAGAGAGAGAGAGAGAGAGAGAGAGAGAGAGAGAGAGAGAGAGAGAGAGAGAGAGAGAGAGAGAGAGAGAGAGAGAGAGAGAGAGAGAGAGAGAGAGAGAGAGAGAGAGAGAGAGAGAGAGAGAGAGAGAGAGAGAGAGAGAGAGAGAGAGAGAGAGAGAGAGAGAGAGAGAGAGAGAGAGAGAGAGAGAGAGAGAGAGAGAGAGAGAGAGAGAGAGAGAGAGAGAGAGAGAGAGAGAGAGAGAGAGAGAGAGAGAGAGAGAGAGAGAGAGAGAGAGAGAGAGAGAGAGAGAGAGAGAGAGAGAGAGAGAGAGAGAGAGAGAGAGAGAGAGAGAGAGAGAGAGAGAGAGAGAGAGAGAGAGAGAGAGAGAGAGAGAGAGAGAGAGAGAGAGAGAGAGAGAGATATAGAGATATATGAGATATATGAGATATATGAGATATATGAGATATATGAGATATATGAGATATATGAGATATATGAGATATATGAGATATATGAGATATATGAGATATATGAGATATATGAGATATATGAGATAGATAGATAGATAGATAGATAGATAGATAGATAGATATCTCGAATGGACATTGTATCCGTGGAAGAGGGTGAAATGTTAATGAGCTCACCTGGAACGAAGTTCCAGGTGAGTTAAAAAAATCAAGGTATTTGCTTTCTTCTCTGAAACGACACACACACACACACACACACACACACACACACACACACACACACACACACACACACACACACACACACACACACACACACACACACACACACACACACACACACACACGATTTCAATGAGATTTGACCACAACCTTCATCACCCGTGATGCACCAAAGTTTGTTCAGGGCGTTAACAAAGAATCCATGGGGATTTACTTTCTTCCTTGTTACATATTTTGTGGGTCGTCCACACCTACCAGTGGTTCCCTGGTTATCACATCCAGCCACGACCAGGTGAGCGCCCAGGGGTATTGAGCCCATGGTTTATGCCATCAACAAACTTTGGTACATATACGGTGTTGAAGGTTGTGGGAAAGTTTCATTGAAATCACACGTGGAGTTACAAGTATTTGTGGACGGACGGACGGACGGACTCCCATAAGCTCGCTCGAACGATGTTCCAGGTGATATTGTTATGAATTTGGAAGCTTGCTGCACACACCAGCCAGGTCCTTTCGATCAGTTATATCGGTAAGTACATGTGTATAGTTAGAATCCATCCCCTGCCCTGTGTCTAATGGGAAATAATTGTACGTGCGCTGTGGGTTATTTTATAGATAGGATTTTTACATCACTTACAACAACGACCATCTTCGCTTTCACAACAACAGCACACTGCTCACGGGAATTCTTCGCGGCGAGCGAGCACATGTGTGGGCGGAGTTTAATGTCGGCATGGCGTCCCTCTTTGGCCAATCGGCAAGGAGCGGGCGTCTCACCCGCCCCGTCTCCCACTCAACACCATCGCCATTACGCACGTGATCTTAGATGAGGAGTTAGGCGGAGTTACAAACGCCTCCGATCGGGACTCCACCCAGAAGAGTGGGAGTTGCCCCGCCTACCGTGGGCCTGTCCAATGGGAGACGGCCAGGGAATCGCGCAATGGGTCCGACCAATCAGGAGGTGAGTGGCCAGGATAAGAAGCGGCTCCCTCCAAAAGAGTGGTTGTCGGGACGAGGGTGGAGTGTGGTTGTCGGGACGAGCGTGGAGCGTGGAGTGTGGTTGTCGGGGCGAGCAAAAAGAGTTTGCGTCCCGGGTGTCTCGAAGTGCGTCTATCTGGGTCTGCGGCAGACTGCATCCCGCGCATCGGAGGTGTCTCGTCTGGCGCGTTGCAGCGAGCGGTCGACCGTTTCATCGGGGGTGATCACCTCGTCTCGCCTCCTCTGGGTTCGGCTTCCCTGGTCCGTGCTTTTGGCGACTGGAGCTCCGGGAAGGTAAGGAACATCGAGCCGCGTGAACGCGGCCAGGTAGCCAGCATGTTATCCTTACCTCCACCTCACCTTCCCGAAGAGCTCGGGGTATCAATAAAGGTGCAGCCATAATTTCTTCTGGGTATTCGTGTGTGCGTGTGTGTGTCTGTGGGCCCCGTCTGATAAGTAGAATTGTTAAGTGCTTTTTGTTTCACATTATTTGCCTTGCTTAGTCGTGATAAATCTGCTCTGTGTTCCCTCCCAATTATTCTTCCCCTCGTCCCCCGATTATTGAAAATAAATTCCCCTCTTGTTCAATGTCCCAGCTCGTCCTTGTCCTTTCTATCCTTGGTTTGCCACGCTGCGAACGGGAATTAGGAGGCTTCATTGTTGCCGTAATCGTGCAATCGGCCCGGCAGGAATCTGGTACCCTCCGCTCGGGGTACGACTCGGATCCAGCTCGGTAACGGCCCGGATCGCGCAGATCCTGCCTCGACTGAATTTCCCCGGTAGTTTGGACGACGTGGGTATTTAGGTATATTGAAATTGGCAATTGACCCTATCCTAAGTGTTCGGCCTATTGGCAATCTTCGGTCCGATAAGGGACCCGTGACCTTTCGGATTTATCTGAAAGGTACGACCTCGATTCCGGGTGTTCGGTGGAGCCGACTCTAATGCTCCACCTCGCGGTCGTGCTCACCACCGAAACTCGGCCCCACAACAATATGAGCTAAAAATGTCATGTCACGAATTTACAAATAAATTTGCAAAATAAATGCTGGCATTCTCATTGGTGTAAATCATGACAACGGCAACTTGCGCACTTGTCATTGGTCAAACAAGCTTGTCTCCATAGTGACGCGGGGTGAGGTGTTTTGAATGACCGTGACGTTAAGTATTTTTAATAACATGGTGTTCACATTGCAGTGAGGTGTTTTTATTAACATGGTGTTCACATCGCAGTGAGGTGTTTTTATTAACATGGTGTTCACATCGCAGTTAGGTGTTTTTATTAACATGGTGTTTACATCGCAGTGAGGTGTTTTTAATAACATGGTATTTACATCGCAGTGAGGTGTTTTTAATAACATGGTGTTTACATTGCAGTGAGGTGTTTTTAATAACATCGTGTTCACATCACAGTGAGGTGTTTTTAATAACATGGTGTTCACATCACAGTGAGGTGTTTTTATTTACATGGTGTTTACATCGCAGTGAGGTGTTTTTATTTACATGGTGTTTACAACGCAGTGAGGTGTTTTTATTTACATGGTGTTTACATCACAGGGAGGTGTTTTTAATAACATGGTGCTCACATCGCAGTGAGGTGTTTTTATTAACATGGTGTTCACATCGCAGTGAGGTGTTTTTAATAACATTGTGTTCACATCGCAGTGAGGTGTTTTTAATAACATGGTGTTCACATCACAGTGAGGTGTTTTTATTAACATGGTGTTTACATCGCAGTGAGGTGTTTTTAATAACATGGTGTTTACATCGCAGTGAGGTGCTTTTATTTACATGGTGTTTACATCGCAGTGAGGTGTTTTTAATAACATGGTGTTCACATCACAGTGAGGTGTTTTTATTTACATGGTGTTCACATCGCAGTGAGGTGTTTTTATTAACATGGTGTTTACATCGCAGTGAGGTGTTTTTAATAACATGATGTTCACATCGCAGTGAGGTGTTTTTAATAACATGGTGTTTACATCGCAGTGAGGTGTTTTTAATAACATGATGTTTACATCGCAGTGAGGTGTTTTTATTAACATGGTGTTTACATCGCAGTGAGGTGTTTTTAATAACATGGTGTTCACACCGCAGAGAGGTGTTTTTAATAACATGGTGTTCACACCGCAGTGAGGTGTTTTTAATAACATCGTGTTCACACCGCAGTGAGGTGTTTTTAATAACATGGTGTTTACATCGCAGTGAGGTGTTTTTAATAACATGGTGTTTACATCGCAGTGAGGTGTTTTTAATAACATGGTGTTCACATCGCAGTGAGGTGTTTTTATTAAGATGGTGTTTACATCGCAGTGAGGTGTTTTTAATAACACGACGTTTACATTGCAGTGAGGTGTTTTTATTTACATGGTATTCACATCGCAGTGAGGTGTTTTTTAATAACATGGTGTTTACATCGCAGTGAGGTGTTTTTATTAAGATTGTGTTTACATCGCAGTGAGGTATTTTTAATTACATGGTGTTCACATCACAGTGAGGTGTTTTTATTTACATGGTATTCACATCGCAGTGAGGTGTTTTTGTTAACATGGTGTTTACATCGCAGTGAGGTGTTTTTAATAACATGGTGTTTACATCGCAGTGAGGTGTTTTTAATAACACGAGGTTTACAATGCAGTGAGGTGTTTTTAATAACATGGTGCTTTCATTAAGATGGTGTTTGCATCGCAGTGAGGTGTTTTTAATAACATGGTGTTTACATCGCAGTGAGGTGTTTTTAATAACATGGTGTTTACATCGCAGTGAGGTGTTTTTAATAACACGAGGTTTACAATGCAGTGAGGTGTTTTTAATAACATGGTGTTCACATCACAGTGAGGTGTTTTTAATAACATGGTGTTCACATCACAGTGAGGTGTTTTTAATTACATGGTGTTTACATCGCAGTGAGGTGTTTTTAATAACATGGTGGTTACATCGCAGTGAGGTGTTTTTAATAACATGGTGGTTACATCGCAGTGAGGTGTTTTTAATAACATGGTGGTTACATCGCAGTGAGGTGTTTTTAATAACATGACGTTTACATCGCAGTGAGGTGTTTTTAATAACATGACGTTTACATCGCAGTGAGGTGTTTTTAATAACATGACGTTTACATCGCAGTGAGGTGTTTTTAATAACATGGCGTTTACATCGCAGTGAGGTGTTTTTAATAACATGGTGTTTACATCGCAGTGAGGTGTTTTTAATAACATGGTGTTTACATCGCAGTGAGGTTTTTTTTTAATAAGCTTGTCGACGGGGCGGGTCCCGCCGGCCGGCTTGTTGACGAAGCGGCTCTTTCACTGCGGGGGGGAGGCACGGCTCATTCACTGTGGGGGGAGGCGCGGCTCGTTCACTGTGGGGGGAGGCGCGGCTCGTTCACTGTGGAGGGAGGCGCGGCTCGTTCACTGTGGGGGGAGGCGCGGCTCGTTCACTGTGGGGGGAGGCGCGGCTCGTTCACTGTGGGGGGAGGCGCGGCTCGTTCACTGTGGGGGGAGGCGCGGCTTGTTTCGTTTACTCAGGCGGGCTGCATGTCTCATTTGATGAGAAGGCAGAGCGAAGTGAGTGGTGGTTGGCGATGGGAGTTCTGTGATGAATGTGAAACACGGCTTGTTTTGTCAAGTTGGGAGGAATGGCTCGTTTAATGAGTGTGGGCAGGGTGAGGTACTGCTACTTTTGTAAAGTTCTGGAGGACTGACCAGTGAGGTGAGGTGTTTGGAGAAGCAAATCTTGTGTACTGGGAGTGATGTTAGTGCTCCCCCCTCCCCTCCCCACCTCATGACGATTGTGTTCAGTACACCAGTTGCAGTGCCCTGTGCGTAAGGTAACATGGTTTATTGTTGAAATGTTGGATGACTGCCATAAGCACAGATTACCTGCACATCTTGGTGATATTATAAATAGCTTCACAAGTCGATATTCATTTGATCGCAAGTTTCACACTCATTGAAGTTTCTTTAACTTTTGTTTTGCTTTCATCAGCTGCTGAGCCATGGCCTGAGAATGCCTCCTTGTACCAGCTCCCAACAGGTGAGCAGTTGTGTGAGAGGGTAGTGACACCCTGCCCCGGTAGTGACACCCTGCCCCGGTAGTGACACCCTGCCCCGGTAGTGACATCCTGCCCCGGTCGCTCTTTCATTATCACTGAAATAAGTTACTTTTTTAAACTCCACTGATATTTTTGTTTTCTTTGGAGATTGCACCAAGAAAATACTTTTGATATTCTCATCGAATATTTTCTCACTCTCTGTGTTCGTTGATTTATTCATTGATTCACTGGTTCGTTTTTTTTCTTTTTTTTCTTTCAACCATACAATTCCATACGCATTATGCGTTTAACTATCAATGTGGCCACGTCTGTGCTTTAAAATTTTTTTATTTTTTTTTACATCTTTGACCTCGACTGACACCAATGTTTCCTTTTCAGTAGGAAAATAATTTCATTTGCCCGTCCTTCACAAACAAGCTTTTACTATCACTTTACATTTACTACGATAAGTTTGGAGTTAATAACCTTCGGCTGCATGCTCGCCTTCACGGTAGATCTGTGAAAGTGCATGTGAAGTGCAATTCCCAGCCGCTGCCATGTCTCTTTCGCAAAGGCTCCTTGCTTTGAACAGCCATAGCGTTTTATTAAAATATTGTCACTTACACTTAGTGACGGAAACGGGCCTTGTCAGCGCCTGGTGCTGCTTATACGTGTAATAAAGCAGGAACTGACATGTGATGCTTTGCTCAATATTTCACTGACACACTGATAATCCACCTGCCTGGAATCTTTTAAATGGCCCAATGGTCGGCTTCTTGCTATTGTACTTTTGATTATATTTGTTTCGACTTTTAAATCTTTATACATGCACCCTGTACGTGCACCCCATAAATGCACTTTTTACATGTTGATTGATGGTTCACTTTTTCAGCACTCACTGAGGAGTTATCTTCATATTTGTATGGGGGGGGGGGGGAGGGAGGTTGAGGGTGTTGGCCAATTTATAGCAGACATGATTCAAGAAAGTTAGAAGAAGATCTGAGTAAACGTTGAGGACATACAATATGGATCAACTTTTAACTACTCATCCCAACTATGTCTTCCTCATATGTGGTGATTTCAATAGTCAGCATGCATGTTGGCTGCTGGGTGTTGGTACCTCTCTTATCAGCCATGGCATTTCAACAAAGGACTTCTGTGACTCCATGTCACACTCAATCTGTGAACTTTCCAACCAGGATGTCTCCCAGTGGCAACGATTGAACTTTCAAAATTGTCTCCCTCCTCTCAAACCTGGTGGCACCCTGTTCAGCCTCTCTGTGGAGTATGCTCTCTCCCACCATCCCTTCTCTCTCTTCAACTGGCATCACAGCCGACTCCACTCGTGAGAAGGCCGATTGCCTCAATTCTGTGTTTGCTTCCAAATCTTGTGTCCCCAATCCCTTGCTATCCATACCCGCCTTACACAGTCACACCCAACTGCTCCTGGACTCTGTATCTTTTGCACCTGAGAAGGTGGACACGTTTCTGACCACGACTGGACCTGACAGTGTTGGCTCTTGTGGCTTAAAAACCTGCTTGTCTATTCTTGCATATCTTCTCTCTATCTTTCTCACACTGTCATTTGACCAAGATCATCTTTCATCTAAATTGGCTAACATCATCACACTTTTTTTGTTCGACATGAGAGCCATTCCATTCAACCTCGCCAAAAATGCAGTTACAACATTATGTCTCTCAACCCACGATATGCCGTCAAAACCCTGTTCAAACCTCGTGCCATTTCCCAACAGATACTTCGTTTCAACCTTCTCCGTACTTAAACCACAACTCCACATCCTTCGTACGACCGCCACAACGCCTTCCTAAAAATCCCCACAATAACCGACGCTTCAATCACTTCACCACAACTGCTCCAAACACTTCAACCACCTCCCCACAACTGCTATGAACGCCGCACAGTCAGCATCCCGGATGCTCACCACTGTCATTTGAGGATATCAGGGAACCATGGACGGATGCTTGTGTTCCATTGCGGATGTACCATGTGTTCCAGCACCATTGCGGATGCTTGTGTTCGGAACATTTTTTCATGTAGCTTGAAGCGCAAGTATGTGCTGGAATTTGTTTAACGTCGTCTGAATAGCCCTGGTGCTCCACTCATTCACGATCCCCATTTGGTACCCAGCACACATTCATAGCCGGAAAGTGCTCCCAGAAACCCACGCTCCTTGTTGATCTTGGAGCTCCGTCGCATGGCCGAATTCAGGGGCGAATGAGGCCATTTTCAGGTTTGGAGCCTTGCAGGGGCAGGGCTACTTCTTGGGAAAGCGTCCATGCACCAATTGGGGCGTTGGGAAATGCCTACTGATCGTCCTGTCTGACTTTGGGCTCCTCCCTTACCAGATGTCTATAAAACACCCTGCAAAGTCATTGAAGAAGAGTTATAAAGTGGTTGAGTAGCGAGAGGTTGGTTGAGAGTCTGAGGTAGTTGCTGAGGTCTGTGTGCTGAGGGGACAGTTCTGACTTGATCAACTGTGTGAGGAGGAAGGCGTTACAGAGTATGCAGAGCAGAGCGCTGGGTGGGCGAGTGAATGAAATGCCAGACCAATCGTAGATATCCGATTGTTAGCTTTTACATTTACAGACCTCGTCACACGTCATTGTTAAGTCTTCCTCTTGCACGTTCTGTCTCTTGTCTTCTGTCTCATCTGCTGTGGATGCACGATAGCTAAAAGAGCAATCCCACAGACATGCATTCTCATTTTTCCTTATCTGCACCCACCTGCATTTAATTGCACCTCATTTGCACCCTCCTTACTCATGTACCTTGGACACCCCCAGTTTCCTCCCCCCACCCCTCCCCCTCCTAAGCGACTGGGAAGCGTGGGCCCATCAGCCACGCCAGGTACCATAGAGATCATCAACTCCTCATACTTTATCTTTCTTTGATTTCTAATTTGTGTGTGTGTCTGATGACACCTGTTGTGTTGGTGTAAATAAGATTGTAGAAGTTCCTTGTTTCGGGTTAGGTCTACACTGTCTTCTATTATCCTTTTTGTAAAGGTTTCCATTTCACATGTTGTATAATAAATTGCTTATATTAAAAATGTATCCAGCTCTTTCTGTCTCTTTCTCCATTGGTCCAACCTAGTCTTACACACAGGTTATCCGCGAAGTTCTGCCCCACTAATTTGCTCTTATTAGCTGGTGCATACTCGGCAGCTCTGTTCGGCTGCACCTGATACGTTAAGTTAACTCGGGTATGTATCGAGGGCATGAGACCCCCCTTGATGCTGCCAATCCACCAGAAACAGTAACACGCGAAGTAATGCGAACCCTGCCAAGATTGACGGTACCAATCGGCACTGGAGGTTGCTCAGCAACCCGCCGGTGTGCAAAGTTATCTGTGCCTCGTGGCTCCAGGACCGGGTGTTCGGGAGGAACCCCATTGCTTCCCCTCGTGGTCAAACTCGGATCCTGGATCCATAACAATATCCTTTACACAAACAAACAAACAGACATACAGACTGAGGTGAAGATATTACCTCCGTCCATCGCAGATTGCAGAGGTAAAAAGGTGCAAAAACTGATCCCTTTAACTGCAGTGCTAACTGCTTACTTCCAATCATCAGCAGGGTCATGAAATCAATCATTGCAGTTGATAAATCTTTCCTTTTCTCCAATAACCTCATCTCAGATCACCAATTCAGATTCAGACCAGGTCACTCTACCATAGACTTGCTGCTTCTACTCTCTCTACAATGTATGGAGACCTTCAATGTCAGACATGAAATCAGGGCTGTCTCTCTGGACATACCTTGTGCTTTTGATAAACTATGGCATCCTGCCTTACTCTCCAAAATCTCTGCCTCTGGCATCCAAGGCCAACACCACACTTGGTTTACTGACCTTTACTCTCCCAGCTAAAGTATGACTCTCAACGGAATCCTTTAATCTCTTCTCCATGTCAAGGCTGGAGTGCCTGAAGGCAGTGTTCTGGACCAAGTCCTATTCCTGATCTCCATCAATGATCTCTCTGACTCTGGAAAATCCCCTTCATATATTTGTTGATGACTCCATCTTCTGCCATGACATCCCCCATCCTTCATACAAGCAGGCTGCAGCCTCTTCCCACTCTTCAGACCTTGAAATAAATCACAAGCTGGTCAAACACTTGGAATATGTCTTTCAATCCTGAAAAAATCTCACACTCTCACTGTCTCTCTCCGAAAGGACCATCTGGCAATCCCCTTCCCCCACCCTCCACATCTACTTTCTTAACAATCCTCTTGAGGAGGTTCAGCCATTGAAACTCCTGGGTCTCACCATCAGCCATAATCTTTCTTGGGCAAACTACATTTCAAAGTTTTCTCCAAAGACAGCCGCCGGCTGGGCAACCTCCGTCGTACAAAGTCCTTCCTTGGCACACCTGAACTCCTATCCACCTACAAGGCCTTTATCCGCAGCTTGATGGAGGACTACTCTCCCCTTTGGGCTGGCTCCCATACCTCACATCTTGCTCAGCTTGACGCCATGGAAACCAACGCCTTCGAAGTTTATGGAATGTCACGCGACGAAGCTGAGTCTATGGGTATCATTTTCTCATCGGAGACAGGTCAGTGATCTCTATCTTTTTTTTTCTGGTCTTGCACCCTCTGCTGTTTCAGTCCTTTGTCCCCTCATCCCCCCACTCTCCCCCAGATTTCTGCACGGCACATGTGGTCCACCATCAACCCCCATCTGTTTAAACTCACAAAATCAAGAATCACCTCTCACTTCCACTCATTGGTTCCTCTTTTTTTCTCGCCCATGGAATCGACTTCCACAATCTCTTAAATCTCATTTTTCCCTCCAGGTCTTCCAGGTATATGTTTACCACCATCTCAGATCATCCCCCATTCAAAACCATGATCTTTTCTATCCCTGTTACACCCCTTCCCCCCCAGCCCACCTCCCCCACCGAACTTTTTTTTTTTCCAGTTTATCCTTCCTGAGAGTTTGCTTCCATGTTCATCTTCTCCACCCCATGCATCCCACCCTACCCTTTATTCTTATCTGCATCCCTTGTTTGTCTGTCTTTGTCTATTTTGTCCCTCTGCCCTGCTGTTGGTGTCCCCCCTTTTTCTTCAGTTCCTTTTGTTCTGTTGTGTACGAATCCATTCTGTGTTCTAGCTCTTCCATGAGCCTTGACTTTGGAAACATTCAATATATATTTTTTAATCTACTGTCGTGGCCAAAAGTATTGTCACCCTTGTACTTTTTTTTCAAATAACTCACAATTTTCTCTAAAAATAAGTTGAAATTGACAAAAGTATTTGATCTCCACAATTTATTATTTCACTGTTAATATTACAGAACCCTTGTTTTTCATTCAGAACTTCGTATATCCTTTTAAATGAGAAAATAAAAAGAAATGGCATTGACAAAATTATTGACACCCTCGACTTAATATTTGGTAGCATGGCCTTTGGACAAAATAACTGTTGACAGACACTTCCTGTATCCATGAATGAGTTTCCTTCACATTTCTACTGGTAGTTTGACCCACTATTCTTGTGTAACCTGCTCCAGTTCTCCCAGATTTGAACGGTGCCTTCTCCCAACTGCTGTTTTCAGATCTCCCCACAGGTGTTCAATGGGATTTAGATCTGGACTCATTGTTGGCCATTTAAGAACAGTACAGCGTTTTATCTTGAACCATTCCTGGGTGCTTTTTGAAGTGTTTGGGGTCATTGTACTGCTGCAAGACCCATGACCTTCGATGGAGACCCGGCTTTCTGACACTGGGTTGAACATTGCGCTCCAAAATGTCTCCTTGGTAATCTCCTAATTTCATGATGCCATGCACACACTCAAGGCACCCAGTGCCAGAGGGAGCACAGCAACCCCAAAACATCACTGAATTTTTTTTTTCTTTGTGCACATGACCTGACCCTGGGTACTCCCAACAGGTATGCAAAATATGTTGGAGATCGGACCAGCCCTGTTTTTTTTCTATGATTATCTGTGATTTTCAGAAATACATACATCCACACTACATACATACAATTGCCTTATTTGATGTCATAGGATGGGATTGTTCATTTGATGAATTGTTCACTAAAATGTTGCATTATCTTTTTGAAGATGATCAAATTCTGCTGTCAGATGCTGCATCCTGCTTGGCTGTGCAGGTATGACATAGTTATGTAAATAAATATATATTTTTTACGTTTATGTAAGGTTCATGAAGGAGCTGCAACATAAATCACATATATCACAAGCATACACTGTAAACTCACCATAACAGTATAAAGTGATCCATCATACCATCTCGGGTTTGTTCTTACAATGTTCTGCTGGAACAGAGTCGGAGGTGCACCTGTGCCTTGGGATTGTATCTGATCATAGTATGGAGATCCATCGGCGATGAAGAGGCGATTCGTGCGATTTGTAAATCCCCATACATCCTTAAAATGTTTTTGCATCATGTATGGTGTTTTAAACTGCAACATTGATCAGATCTTTGTGACTGGCATCATCTGAAGGCTTTTTTTTTTGCATTGTAAGGTGATGCTGCTGCCTAGAATGTTTTCTTTCTATTCTGCTCACGTGTACACGAGATGGCACATTCGTCAAAACGGCATGCATGCTGTGCTCATTAAAGCATAGCATCGTCATCGGATGCCTTTCTCGTTCACTCACGCGCGGTTCATCGCAAATTAGATTGAAATGGGGAGACGATTTTTTATTTCATTTATTTGATTTCAAATCTGTAAAATCAAATACTTTGAAGCAATGGTCTTTATCAGGAAATCAACATTTCACAATAAATTAGCATTCTGCCAGACATTCTGCTATATTTGGAGTAAAAGGAAAATGTGAATGGGCTTTAGATTTGGTATTGGGAGTGACCGGGTGTTTCCACCGACACGACAGATGCTGTGTGAATCGGTGGAGCCATCGTGAAAGGCAAATGAAACAGACGAATGGCAGGAATAAATATGGAAGGAAAATGATTTATTTAAAAAAAAAATTAAGAGGGGACAAGTCTGTAGACGACGATGGTTCTCGAGCGGTATTTGACGATGTAGATTGTTTCAGAAGTCAAGGATGAGAAAATGTGATAATGTTTGACCAAGTTATAAAAATGATCAACATGATGTGGTACGAGTGACAGGTTATTAGCTGCAAAATGTCGAAAACCCGGTTTCGTTCAACAACTTTAAAAATTTGACCTTTGCATAACCTTTAAAGGTCACAAAACAATGTTGTGGGCATTAAAATAAGGAAACAGGATACGTGCTATAGCTTATTGGAGTTAGTTTGTCGAAGAAGGTCGAAAACCCGGTTCGATTCCCACAACTTTGAAAAATTTGACCGTTGTGAACTTTAAAGGTCAAAGGTCAAGGATTATGACCTTTGGTGCAAAACTTCCTCTGGAACATTCCAGGAACAATATAACATCATATCGGCTATATGGCATTTCGCACTCCTCGGATTAATTATCCATACTTTGATGAAATAAGCGTAAAAACAAACTTGAAGGGGGCGCCACGGGCAAGGTGTTCGAGATAGAGCAAAATGGTTTCAAGACTTTAGGTGGGGAATGACTTCAATATTATGCATAAAAAATGTTGTCATCCCAGCTCTCAAAATTCGGGCGGTCGTATGATTTTTATGTCAAAATTCGAAATTTTCTAAGTTTGTGACCTTGTGACCTTGACCTTGGGACGAAATTGAAAAATCGAACTCCGTGGGGTGCAGGTTTATGCAGGTGCCATTGGGCGAACCAAATACCGAAACCACTGCCAGATTCGACAAACCCCTCGTGGAAGATGGATTTTTATGTCAAAAATCGCAATTTTCTAAGTTCGTGACCTTGTGACCTTGACCTTGGGACGAAAATGAAAAATCGAGCTCTGAGGGGCTATGCAGGTGCCATTGGGCTAACCAAACACCGAAACCCCTGCCAGATTCGACAAACCCCTCGGCGAAGATGGATTTTTATGTCAAAATCGCAATTTTCTAAGTTCGTGACCTTGTGACCTTGACCTTGGGATGAAAATGAAAAATCGAGCTCCGTGGGGCTATGCAGGTGCCATTGGGCTAACCAAATACCGAAACCCCTGCCAGATTCGACAAACCCCCTCAGAGAAGATGCAAATTGTAATCGGCTACCCCCTAAAAACACAATTCACTATTTTCTAAGTTCGTGGCCTTGTGGTCTTGACCTTGGCATGAAAATGAAAAATCGAGCTCTGTGGGGCTATGCAGGTGCCATTGGGCTAACCATATCCCGAAACCCCTGCCAGATTCGACAAACCCCTAGGAGAAGAAATTTTTAACGTCAAAATTCGCAATTTTCTAAGTTCGTGACCTTGTGACCTTAATCTTGTGACGAAAATGAAAAATCGAGCTCCGTGAGGCTATGCAGGTGCCATTGGGCTAACCAAATACTGAAACCCCTGTCAGATTCGACAAACCCCCTAGGTGAAGATGCAAATTGAAATCGGCTACCCCCTAAAAACACGTTTTTTGGGGGTGGCTCTGACCATAATGGGCGCACCAAGCCCATTTTCAGGAAAACACAACTAGATCATGATATAAACCTCCCACCAAAATTTTATCAGGATCGGATCAAAACCCACAGAGCTATGCTCGGGACAGACAGACAGACAGACAGACAGACAGACAGACAGACAGACAGACAGACAGACAGACGGGCAGACAGGCAGACGGGCAGACAGGCAGACGGGCAGACAGGCAGACAGACAGGCAGACAGGCAGACAGGCAGACAGGCAGACGGGCACACAGGCACACAGGCACACAGGCAGACACACAACAATAAAGAATATAGTGGTCACTTATTTTTTTCGTGAAAATATTTTTTCGTGAACCAAAAAGGCAAAAGATAAAAATTTGTATACAAGGCCAAGGCTTGTGTTTGAGCTAGAACATGGAATGGACCAGGGCACAACAGAGCAAAAGGAGAGAGAGAGAGACGGACACACGGACACACAGCAGAATTGAAGGACAAAATAGAGCGATACTTGGACAAACAATGGGAGGCAGAAAAGGATGCATGGAGAGTGGACAAGACAGATACAGAAGGAAACTCTCAGGAAGGATAAACTGGAAATTTGCAAGAAGGTGGGCTTGAGGGTGGGAGTGGTGGTTGGGGGGGGGGGCAAAGAGCAGAGGGTGCAAGACCAGAAAGGCAGCAGTAGAAGACAGAGACCACCAACCTGTCTGTGTAGGGAAATTTATAGTCCCATAGTCTGCTTTATTGTGGGAGATTTCAATGATTTTGAAGACCTTGGTTTCCACAGCATCAAGCTCAACAAGGTGTGAGGCAGAGGCACCAGCTCAAAGGGGAGAGTAGTTCTCCAAGCTGTGGATGAAGCCTTGTAGGTGGATCGGAGTTCAGTTGTGCCAAGGAAGGACTTTATGATGGAGGATGCCGAGTTGGCATCCTTTGGAGGCCAACTTTGAAATGTGGTTTGCCCAAGAAAGATCATGGCTGATAGTCAGATGAGAGTTTGATTGCCTGAACTTATTTTAGGATTGTTAAGAAACGATATAGGAAGGTTTGCCAGATGTTTCTTTCTGAGAGTGAGAGTGTGGCATTTGTCAGGATTGAAAGATGTGTTCCAAGTGTTTGACCATCTTGTGATTTTTATCAAGGTTTGAAGAGAAGGAGAGGTTGCAATCTGCTTGTCTGAAGGATGAGGACTGTCATGGCAGGTGTTTGAGTCATCACCAAATCGCAAAAGAGCATTTTCCAGAGAGTCAGAGATTGTTGATGAATATCAGGAATCGGACTGGAAGGATTTCATATCAACCCAGAACACTACATTGGGGCACTCCAGCCTTAATTGGCAGTGGAGATAAAAGGATTCCATTGAGAGACTACTGGATTTGAGGAAGTCGGTAAGCCATCTGTGGAGTTGGCCTTGGATACCATTGGCAGAGAGTTTAGAGAGTAAGGCGGGTTACTGTCCAGATTGTATCAAAATTTCAGACTGTCGAGATATGTCCAGATAGATGGCCCCAACATCATGTCTGACATTGAGGGCTTCCATCCATTGGTTGGTGAGTCGAAGCAGCACATCCAAGGTGGAGTGACCCTGTCTGAAACCAAAATGGTGATCTGAGATGAGGCAGTTGGAGAAAAGGAAAGATTTCATATCAACTGTGATGATGGATTCCATGACCTTGCTGATGATTGGAAGTAAACTGCTGGGTCTGTAGTTAAGGGGATCCATTTTTGCATCTTGGTTATGTAATGCAGTGGTGTTGGCTCATTTCCAAGCAGGTGGAAGATGACCTCCGGCAAATGATAGGGTGAAAAGGCCAGAGAGAGGATGTGCAAGAGCAGCAGAGAGGGGTTTTAGGACACGTGAGCTGATGCTGTCCGGTCCAGTAGCAGAGTCAGAGTTGAAGGTTGAAAAAAAAAACCTCTTCTCTACCCAATGAGATGCAAAAGATACAAAGTTCATGAGCAGTTGGATACGCCAGGGTAGGTTGGGGGACCGAGAGTGAGGAGTTGTGGACAAAGATTTGAAAGCAAACACCGATTTGAGGTTTTCATATTCTCACGAGCTGAGTCGGCTGTGGTGCCATTTGAAGAGAAAGAAAGGACGGAAGGGGAGCATACACCAGAGAGAGCCTTAACAAGGCGCCACCGGGTTTTATACGAGGTGGACAAGTTTGAAAGTTCATTCTTGAAGTTGTACAGATGTTGTTTTCTGGCTCTGCTGAGAGTGGACACACTTGTGGGCTTTTTGGAATGTACGGAAATTGGCTTTGGTCGGATTTGCCTTCCAGGAAGGGAAGGCAAGTTGATTCA
>NC_140963.1:142889544-142952544 GCF_056783735.1 Eptatretus burgeri
TGGGGGGATACAAGTCAGACAGAGTGGGGTGGGGGCAGTGGGGGGGGAGGCCGGAGAGAGGAGACAGTAGAAGACAGGAAGACTGCCGACTTGCCTGCCGTGATGGAGTGAGTGATCCAAAGACTCAGCCTCATTGCGGGAGATATCATTGATATGAAATGCCTTGGTTTCCACAGCGTGAAGCGGAGAAAGGTGAGAGGCAGGAACACCAGCCCAGAGGGGAGAGCAGTACTCCATCAGGCTGCGGACGAAAGCTTTCTATGTGGTCAGGAGCTCAGGTGTGCCAAGGAAGGACTTTGCACGAACGAGGATGTCCAGTCGGCGACTGGCTTTGGAGGCCAGTTTGGAAATGTGTCATTCCCAGGAAGGATCATGGCAGATAGTGAGACCCAGGAGCTTGAATGAAAGTACTTCTTCAAGAGGATTGCTGAGAAAGTAGATGGGGGCAGGGGTTGGGGATGGGGGGGGGTTCCAGACGGTCCTTTCGGAGATGCACAGTGAGAGTGTGAGATTTGTCAGGGATGAAAGACATGTTCCACGTGTTGGATCAGCTTGTGATTTTATCCAGATCTGCAGAGAGCAAAGAAGCTGCTGCTTGCCAATCTGAGGGATGACAGATGGTTCGGCAGAGGGTGGAGTTGTCAGCAAAGAAATGAAGAGGATTTTCCAGAGTCAGAGAGATTATTGATGAAAACCAGAAAAATAACAGGGCCCAGAACACTGCCTTGAGAAACTCCAGCCTGGACAGGAAGAGGGGATGAAAGAACTCCATAAAGGGCTACACGCTGGCTGCGATAGGAGAGGAAGTCTGCAAGCCATGAGTGGAGATGTCTTTGGAGACCATAGGAAGAGAGTTTGGTGAGCAGGGCAGGGAGCCAGACTGTGTCAAAATCATGTGATATGTCTTTGGATATGGCTCTGATTTCATGTCTGGCATTGAGTACCTCCATCTGTTGTTGGAAGAGCAGAAGCAGCATATCCAGGGTAGACTGACCTGGTCTGAATCCAAATTGATGATTGGAAATCAAGCCATTGGAGAAGATGAAGGATTTTTTTTTTTTTTTTTTTTTTTTTTTTGTTTTCCTTGGTCGAGGCTCGTATGAGAGCTAACACACAACTCACAGCAAGGAGGCATGAGACAAGAGGGGCGGAGGAAGGGACAAAACATTGGGGAACAGACACAGGTGAACTGTGGAAGGGAGAGGGATGGGGATGGGACGGGGAACATGGCGAGGGGAAGATGGACATTAAAGGGACTTTCAGGAAGGAAAGCAGGAGAATTGAAGGAAGTGGGCTTGGGTGGATTATCGGGGTAGAAAAGATCGAGGATTTGGATGGGGGAGATAAGAGGTGGTGGTGAACAGCTGTTTTGAAAGCCTGAAGGGAAGAATGGGAAAGAATAGAGTGAGGGAAGTTTATTCCAAAGGCGGGAAAAAAGAGGAATGAAAGAGTGAAGATGAGCAGTGATTCGTGATTTTGGTAGTTTTACCAGAAGGGGGTTGTTGGCGGACCTTGAGCGCCCTGTGAAATGTGGTTGGGACAAATCGCAGAGAGAGCAGGGGGGCAAGGCTGGAGAGGAGTCGGTAGAAGACAGAAAGACCACCGACCAACCTGCGGTGATTGAGTGAGAGGCCCAAAGACTCAGCTTCATTGCGGAGATGCCAATGATCTTAAAAGCCCTGGTTTCGACAGCGTGAAGTCGAGAAAGGTGGGAGGCAGGAGCACCAGCCCAGAGGGGAGAGCAGTACTCCATCAGGCTACGGACAAAAGCTTTGTAAGTGGTCAGGAGCTCAAGAGGGCCGAGGAAGGACTTTGCACGTCGGAGGATTCCCAGTCGACTGGCTTTTGAGGCAAGGTTGGAAATGTGACTTTCCCAGGAAAGGTCATGGCAGATAGTGAGACCCAGAAGCTTGAAAGAAAAGACTTCTTCCAGAGGATTGTTGAGAAAGTGGATGGGGGGGTTTTGTAAACGGTCCTTTCGAAGAGACATGGTGAGAGTGTGAGATTTGTCTGGATTGAAAGACATGTTCCACGTGTTGGACCAGTTTGTGATTTTATCCAGATCTGCAGTGAGCGAAGAAGCTGCTGCTTGCCGGTCTGAGGGATGACAGATGGTACGGCAGAGGGTTGAGTCATCGGCAAAGAGAAATAGAGGATTTTCCAGAGAGTCCGAGAGACTGGCTGATGAAAACCAGAAAAAGAACAGGGCCCAGAACGCTACCTTGAGGAACTCCAGCCTGCACAGGAAGAGGGGATGAAAGAACCCATTTAGGGCCACACGTTGATCAAGTACAGGAGAGGAAGTCTGCGAGCCATGAGTGGAGATGGCCTTGAATACCATGGGAAGAGAGTTTGGTGAGTAGGGCAGGGTGCCAGACTGTGTCAAAAGCACGTGATATGTCCAGGGATACGGCTCGGATTTCCTGTCTGGCATTGAGGACCTCCATCCATTGATGGGAGAGCAGTAGCAGCATATCTAGGGTAGAGTGACCTGGTCTGAAACCAAATTGATGATTGGAAATCAAGCCATTGGAGAAGAGGAAGGATTTCATGTCTGAAGCGATGATGGATTCCATAACCTTGCTGATGATTGGGAGAAGGCTGATTGGTCTATAGTTACAGGGATCTGTTTTTGCACCTTTTTTATGCAGGGCAGTGATGTTAGCAGATTTCCAAGCAGATGGCAGATGACCTTGGGAAAATGAGAGGGTGAATAGAACAGAGAGAGGGTGAGCAAGAGCAGAAGAGCAGGCTTTGAGGACACGTGGGCTGGTGCCGGCTGGACCGGTTGCAGAATCTGACTCGAGGTTTGAAAGCAAGCTCTCCACCTTGTCAGGAGAAAAGGATACAGAGTCCAGGGACAGTTGGGTGCGACTGGGTAAAGTGGGTAGAGATAGTGATGGGTTTGGGACACAAGATTTAGCTGCAAACACCGAGTTTAGACATTCAGCTTTATCACGTGTGGAATCAGCAGTGCGGCCATTTGAGGTAAGGGAGGGATGGAGGGGGAACATACACCAGAAACAGATTTGATTAAACGCCACCAGGATTTTGAGGAGGGAGAGAGGTTTGAGAGTTCAGACTTGAGATGAGAAAGATGTTGTTTTCTGGCTCTCCTGAGGGCAGCTACACACTTGTTCCGAGCTTTGTGGAAAGAACTGAGATTGCTCCTCAGTTGGGTTTGCTTTCCATGAGGCAAAGGCAAGTTGTTTCAGGACAACTGCCTCGCCACAAGCTTCAGTAAACCAAGGGCGGGAGGAAGGGTAAGACAACTGAACACGAGAGGGGATAAATCTGTGCATGAGGGAGAGCAAGTTTCTTTGAAAGAATTCCCAGGATGAGTTGATGTTTGAGAAAGTAGTGATAGGAGACCAGTCTGTAAGTTTGATGGCTGCTCGAGACCCTGCCAGTCGGCTTGAGTGAAATGCCAGACTCGACGGCGGTGAGGTGGTTCTCTGATAACAGCCAGAGAGATGTCCACTTTGACAAGGACGTGGTCAGAAGAACCAATTGGAGCGAAGGAAGAGCAGCAGATATTGTCAGGGAAATTTGTCAAAATCAGATCCAGAAGAGATGGAGTACCATTGGTTGAGATCCGGGTCGGGAAGTTGACCGATTGAGTCAGTCCCAATGAGTCACAGAAAGCTTTTGCTGATGTCCCATGGCAGGTGAGAGAGGTACCCACACCTAGCCAACTGGCGTGATGACAATTGAAGTCGCCACATAAGAGGAAGAGAGAGTTTGGATGAGAAGATAGAAGATGGTCCATGTTTTCGGAGAGTGAGGTGTAGATGGAGTCATCACTGTTCGGTGGACGGTACAGTACACATATAAACATGAGGTGGGAGTGGAGGGGAAGCCGAAGCCAGAGGTATTCCTGGGGGTGTGGGGGAGTGAGAGCAGTGCAGGGAGAGTGAGGAATAGAGTCTTTGATGAAGAGAGCAACACCTCCACCAGGACGAGGCTCAGGTCTGTCATACCGTAAGAGGGAGTAACCAGGGAGAGATACTTGGGAGTCAGACACGTCTTGGGAGAGGAAAGTTTCTGTTAGGCAGATAATGTCTGGTTTGTCAGTGGCAACCTGCATGGAAAGATCTGAAAGGATTTAATGTCTAAAGTCATGGTGGATTCCATAACCTTGCTGATGATTTGGAGAAGGCTGATTAGTCTGGAGTTGCAGAGATCTGTTTTTGCACCTTTTTATGCAGGGCGGTAATGTTTGCTGATTTACAAGCAGATGGCAGATGACCTTGAGCAAATGTGAGGGTGAGTAGAACAGCGAGGTTGAGCAAGAGCAGAGGAGCAGGTTTTTAGGAGACTTGGGCTGATGCCGTCTGGACCGGTTACAGAATCTGAGTCGAGGTTTGACAGCAAGCTCTTCACTTTGTCAGAAGAAAATGACACAGAGTCCAGGCACAGCTGGGTGCGACTGGGTAGGGTGGGTACAGAAAGCTATTGATTTGGGTCACATGATTTCGAAGGAAACATGGAGTTTAAGCATTCAGCCTTTTTACGTGCAGTGTCAGCTGTGTGGCCATTTGAGGTAAGGGTGGGGTTGGAGGGGGAACATGCACCAGAAATAGACTTAACAAGACACCACCAAGATTTGGAGAAGGGAGACTGGTTTGAGAGTTCAGATTTGAGATTAGAAAGATGATGTTTTCTGACTCTCCTGAGGGTAGACACACACTTGTTACAAGCTTTGTGGAAGGAACTGAGATTGCCTTCAGTTGAATTAGCCTTCCATGAGGTGAAGGCAAGTTGTTTCAGGACAACTGCCTCACCACAAGCTTCAGTGTATGATGGGCATGAGGAAGGGTAGGACAACTGGAGACGAGATGAGATAAATCTGTGCATGAGAGAGAGCATGCTTCGATGAAAGAATTCCCAGGATGAGTTGATGTAGAGATGTGAGACCAGTCGAAGTTTGATGGCTGCTTGAAGTCCCTGCCAGTCGGCCTGAGTGAAATGCCAGACTTGACGGTGCTGAGGTGGTTCTCGAATCAGCCAGAGAGTTGTCTACTTTGACAAGCATATGGTCAGAAGAACCGATTGGAGCGGAGGAAGAACAGCAGATATTTTCAGGGGAATTTGTCAAAATGAGATCCAGAAGAGATGAACTACCATTGGTTGAGATCCGGGTCGGGAAATTGACCGATTGAGTCGCACAAGTCTTTTGCTGAAGTAACATGGCAGGTGAGAGAGGAACCCACATCAAGCCAACTTGCATGGTGACAGCTGCAGTCACCACATATGAGTAAGAGAGAGTTCGGATAAGAGGATAGAAGTTGGTCCATGTTTTTGGAGAGTGAGGTGTAAATGGAGTCCACTGTTGGATGGTACAGTAAACATACAAACATAAGATGGAAGTGGAGGGGAAGCCGTAGCTGGAGGTATTCCTGGAGGTGTGGGGGAGTGAGGACAGTGCATGGAGAGTGAGGAATAGAGTCTTTGATGAAGAGAGAAACTCCTCCACAAGGAGGAGCCTCAGGTCTATCATATCGGAGGAGGGAGTAACCAGGGAGAGATACTCGGTAGTCAGATGTCTTGAAGGAGGAAAGTTTCTGTTGAATGGATTATGTCTGGTTTGTCAGTGGCAACCTGCATGGAAAGATGTCAGGTTTGAGTGAAGGCCTCTTATGTTTGAGGTCCACACTGTTAAGGAAGAGGTAGGGGAGGAGTTTTTAGGTGCAGGGGAGGGGAGGGGAGGGGAGGGTAGGAGGAGGGAGGTGGGGGGAAAGGTAAGGAGAGTTTTTGAAAGAGTGTGGGGGATTGCAGAAGAGCTTTGGGAGAGGGCCGAATGAGGAGGAGAAAAGGCTCGGTGGTGATGGGTTGAGGTGAAGTGGGGAGGAATAAGAGAGGGGACAGAGGGAAGTTGATGATTGGAGGAGGTGGAGTGATGAGGTGGAAGATTGTGAGGGGTGGCAACTTTGGGAAGAGGGAGTGAGGGAGAAGCTTGGAGAGAGAAGGGTGAGGGGGAAGTTTGTGAGAAAGGTGGGAACGAAGCTTGGAGGGGCAAGAGTGAACGTTGCTATGCAAGGGAGGGTTGAGAGGGAGGGGAGACAATGAGAGTAAGCACGGCCAAAGGGCATGAGGGCAATGGAAGAGGTGGGGAGATGGGAAGGATGAGACCTGGCAGTGGTATGGTGAAGAAGGGAGCAGGCAGGGGAAGGTACAGTATTTGAGGGGTTGGGAAGAGGGGGAGATGTGAGAGGAAAGAAAGAGCATGTTTGAAATTGAGAGAATGAGATATCTGTTCAGTTAGAATGGAGCCCACAGTTGTTAGAACACCACCCAGTTTGGGACAACAGCGGAGAAGCTGATACTGAAGCAGGAGATAGTGAAGAAGTGCCAAGTGTGGAGGTAGGATGAGGGACAAGATGGGAGGGGTAAGGAGAGGGGATAACAGATGAGGATTTGGAGGAGGTAGATTTAAGGAGGTGGGATGAATTGGAACCCCACCTCGAGTGAGATTTTCCACAATCCCACTCGCATGTCAATCTGTTGTTTGCTTGCTGACCTTTCTACCTCAGTCATTCAGCCTTCTATGAGCCTGCACATACAATAGTAACAGCTGTTTAACCGGGCTGTGGATGATAAGCCTTTGCTGCACCTGTGCTGTTATGAATTTTGCATCAATCTGTTTATAATGGGTGGAAACCTCAACAAACCGATAATAAATGAACTACTTTTTATCACTTTAGATTGGTGGCATATCTACTGACATCGTTTTATCCTTTGAATTTCCATAATGTGTAAGAATGGCACACCACCTCCGTGCTATGCTTTGGGGGCATTCATTTAGTGCCCAAAGGAAAGCTTTGGGTTCACATTGTGAAAATGCCTCCAAACTCTAAATTCAATCATATATCCTTCACTGCTTGTTGAAGCCAATTATAAACCAGTTTGGAACCAGTTTGACCTTTTTGAAGACCACTTTTGGAACTATTTAAATACAATCCCACAAATGCTCCATGATGTGACATCAATTTTTTCCTCCCAACATCCACTTAGGTCGAACAAGGAATAGTTGACAAACGTCATTTTCAGAAAGGGTTGGTTTGCAGAAACATTTAGACCCCTCCTCATCATGTCGTGATATAAAACTGAGATGACATCTGGGGAATGTAGGAGCCATGCTGTTGATGAAGACCTCTTAGCATGTTTTAATTGTGAAAAAGAGACTCCAAAGGGCAACCAGAGGTCAGGCCGAAATATCAAACCTGTGACTCGGTTGGGCAGCTTGTGGCAGTGCTTTGACTAATTGGACACCAAGCTGGCCCTCTTGTAAAGGGAGCGCATTAATCAGGGAATAATTGTACCAAGGAGGGTTGCCTTTGTGTGACTCGCTCCCTTTCTCCCTCTCCCCCCTCCTCCCCCTCCTCCTCCTCCTCCCCCCTCCTCCCCCTCCTCCTCCTCCTCCCCCTCCTCCTCCTCCTCCCCTCCTCCTCCTCCTCCCACTCCTCCTCCTCCTCCCCCTCCCCCTCCTCCTCCTCCTCCCCCTCCCCCTCCTCCTCCTCCTCCCCCTCATCCTCCTCCTCCTCCTCCTCCTCCTCCTCACTTTATCATCATTGCTGTTCTTTTACCATGCTTTGGTGATGATAAAACAGTTATAGTTTCTGTGTAAATTGATCAGGAGCAACTTAGCTGTGGTGGTGAAGTGGCTGTCTGAGTAGTTGGAGCAGAGAGTGTGCATTAAGTGATGTTTGAGGGGTTTGAAATGGGTCATGCTTCCTCACATGCCCGTTGTGAACTCTCAGTGACCGTGGGGAGTAATTGGGGAGCACGTTTACATGCCCAGGCCTATTCAGTCGTGATGGCTTGTGTGTTCATTGATATTGAGGAAACAGTGCTCATGCTGTTTATGGTTACATTTGCATTCTCTGTCCCACACTTGGGCCTGCTTTCTTTAACAAGCCTCAGTCATGCGGGCCCGCTTTCCTTAACAAGCCTCGGCCATGTAGACCCACTTTCCTTCACAAGCCTCGGTCACACGGGCCTGCTTTCCTTCACACTATATCAACCAATTTCCTGTTTCCATCTGTTTTGCTTCGATAAAGGGTAAAACAAGAAACCTTGGCACCTTCTCGTCTTTCACGGCGGATAGATTGGCCATCTTCTTCTTGCTTTTATTATTTTGTGCCGCCCACGCAGACCCCTAATTCTACACCTGAATTGGCAACTGCATACTTGGTCACGTGGCCCCGCTTTCCTTACGTGGCCTCGCTTTCTTTTTCTTTGGACCGCTTTCCTTTCCACGGGCTTTCTTTCACAAGGGCCCGCTCTCCATCAGCAGCCCTGGTCACAAGGGCCCGCTCTCCATCGGCAGCCCATGTCGCAAGGGCCCGCTTTCCTTCGGCAGCCCCGGTCGCAAAGGCCCGCTCTCCTTCGGCAGCCCCGGTCACAAGGGCCCGCTCTCCTTCGGCAGCCCCGGTCACAAGGGCCCGCTCTCCTTCGGCAGCCCCGGTCACAAGGGCCCGCTCTCCTTCGGCAGCCCCGGTCACAAGGGCCCGCTCTCCTTCGGCAGCCCCGGTCACAAGGGCCCGCTCTCCTTCGGCAGCCCCGGTCACAAGGGCCCGCTCTCCTTCGGCAGCCCCGGTCACAATGGCCCACTCTCCTTCGGTTGCATCTTTCTTCTGCACTTCAAAAGCCATCTCCTCAACCTGCTCTCAAATATGCACATATAGCCAACCAGTTTTAATGTTATCTCATACTTGGCCGTTCTGCTTCAGTTTGGAGGGTTGTGAAGTGAAAATGCATTTGTGTCAAACTGTCTTTTTCTGTCTTTGTCTCGTACACTTCCTCTTTGTGGTTGTTGTTGTTGGTCATGTAAGGGGAGAGCATTATTTTTGTAGTGCACACGGGAGGAAGGCAGAGATGGTTATTCATCGGTCGAGCTGCCCCTCACCTCGTCGCTGCCTCATAATTAGTAGGACCTGCAGTGAGTGGGATGGGGTCAGGTGACGGAGAAAGGTGAGTGTGTGGACGAACTGGTCCAGGAATAATTTGAGGGAAGAGGAGGGTGGGAATTTCCGTCAAAGTTTAAGTTGTAACCTCCAGGGTGAAATGTGTATAATAATATTCTCCCGGGTATACGGTTCGACAGTGGAATGTTTTTATCTTGTAATTCACTAGACAGCGTTGTTCCCGTTGTGACAGCGGTTGATGAAAAAAAATCATTTAAAAAAAAAAAAAGATGGCTCCAGCGAACTATACCGCTGAGGTTGTTTGCATTGATCAAACAATCCTGAAGAGTATTTGACTGAATTGGGAATAGATTTTTAAATAATTTTTTCGTTGCCTGATTTGAACGAAACTTGGTACTGCACACCGCAGGAGAATGGTGAGAAAGGTGGCCCTAAAATTTTTTCGCTATCTTGTACCATTTTGGCTGTATTTCAGGAACATACATACATACATACATACATACACCATGAGAGATTTCGTAATATTCTAGCATAGTACCCGCCCATGGGCGGGTACAGTTATCTGTTGAACGGCATTGGTCCCGTCTCGATCGGATGAAATTGAGAAATTAACGTTATCCGGTGACCTTGACCCCGTGACCTTTGACCTTGACCTTGATCCCCTTATGTCCGTTCCCAAGGATCACATATGCCAAGTTTCATCTCATCCTATCCAACGGTCTGGCCGTCTATAAAGGACAAACAAACATGAAAAATTGATGTTTTAGTCAATTTATGACGTCATAACTCGAAAACCGTAAGTCGGAAGTGAATGTCGTCAATCAACTGTCATTTAATTTTGATTATCTGTCGAATGGCGTTAGTCCCGTCTCGATCGGATGAAATTGAAGTTACCTGGTGATCTTGACCCCTTGACCCCCGTGACCTTTGACCTTGATCTTGCCCCCCCCCCCCCCCCATGTCCGTTCTCATGTCCCAAGGATCACTCATGCCAAGTTTCATCTCATTCCATCCAACGGTTCGGCCGCCTATAAAGGACGAACAAACAAACAAGCAGTCATAGACTGTTACTTACGAAATCGTCAACTTGACCTCTGACCTTGTCTAATAAAAGCTGTCTCTCGAGAAGGTAGCGACGCAAACCAGAAGTTTCTACGATGATTCTGTACCAAACCATCAAAAATCGAATGTTTTGGATGTTTGACCTCACCGTGACCTTGGCCTTTGACTGATTTTGACCAAAATCTAGCCACCACCCTCCTGAATCACGTGGTGTAATTTGACATTGGTAGCTTCTTCCGTTCTCGAGTTATAATTTTTTGGATGTTTGACCTCACTGTGACCTTGACCTTTGACCGATTTTGACCAAAATCTAATCGGCACAAGCCATCACCCTCCTGAAGCACGTGGTGTAATTTGACATTGGTAGCTTCTTCCGTTCTCGAGTTATCTGTACCAAACCATAAAAAATCGGATATTTGACCTCACTGTGACCTTGACCTTTGACCGATTTTGACCAAAATCTAATCAGCACTTGCCATCACCCTTCTGAACCACGTGGTGTAATTTGACATTGGTAGCTTCTTCCGTTCTCGAGTTATCTGTTCCAAACCATCAAAAATCGGATATTTGACCTCTCTGTGACCTTGACCTTTGACCGATTTCAACCAAAATCTCATCAGCACTTCCCATCACGCTTCTGAATCACGTGGTGTAATTTGACATTGGTAGCTTCTTCCGTTCTCGAGTTATCATGCCAACAAACAAACAAACAAGCAGTCATAGACTGGTACTTACGAAATCGTCAACTTGACCTCTGACCTTGTCTAATAAAAGCTGTCCCTCGAGAAGGTAGCGACGCAAACCAGAAGTTTCTACGATGATTCTGCACCAAACCATCAAAAATCAAATGTTTTGGATGCTTGACCTTTGACCGATTTTGACCAAAATCTAATCAGCGCTAGCCACCACCCTCCTGAATCACGTGGTGTAATTTGACATTGGTAGCTTCTTCCGTTCTCGAGTTATCTGTACCAAACCATCAAAAATCGAATATTTGACCTTTGACCGATTTCGACCAAAATCTAATCAGCACTTGCCACCACCCTCCTGAATCACGTGGTGTAATTTGACATTGGTAGCTTCTTCTGTTCTCGAGTTATCGTGCCTACAAAAAAACAAACAAACAAACAAGCAGTCATAGACTGGTACTTACGGAATTGTTAACTTGACCTCTGACCTTGTCTAGTAAAAGCTGTCTCTCGAGAAGGTAGCGACGCAAACTAGAAGTTTCTATGATGATTCTGTACCAAACCATCAAAAATCGAATGTTTTTTGGATGTTTGACCTCACCGTGACCTTGACCTTTGACTGATTTTGACCAAAATCTAATCAGTGCTAGCCACCACCCTCCTGAATCACGTGGTGTAATTTGACATTGGTAGCTTCTTCCGTTCTCGAGTTATCATTTTTTGGATGTTTGACCTCACTGTGACCTTGACCTTTGACCGATTTTGACCAAAATCTAATCAGCACAAGCCATCACCCTCCTGAAGCACGTGGTGTAATTTGACATTGGTGGCTTCTTCTGTTCTCGAGTTATCTGTGCCAAACCATCAAAAATCGAATGTTTTGGATGTTTGACCTCACCGTGACCTTGACCTTTGACTGATTTTGACCAAAATCTAATCAGTGCTAGCCACCACCCTCCTGAATCACGTGGTGTAATTTGACATTGGTAGCTTCTTCCGTTCTCGAGTTATCTGTACCAAACCATCCAAAATCGGATATTTGACCTCACTGTGACTTTGACCTTTGACCGATTTCGACCAAAATCTCATCAGCACTTGCCATCACGCTTCTGAATCACGTGGTGTAATTTGACATTGGTAGCTTCTTCCGTTCTCGAGTTATCGTGCCAACAAACAAACAAACAAACAAACAAGCAGTCATAGACTGGTACTTACGAAATCGTCAACTTGACCTCTGACCTTGTCTAATAAAAGCTGTCTCTCGAGAAGGTAGCGATGCAAACCAGAAGTTTCTACGATGATTCTGCACCAAACCATCAAAAATCGAATGTTTTGGATGCTTGACCTTTGACCGATTTTGACCAAAATCTAATCAGTGCTAGCCACCACCCTCCTGAATCACATGGTGTAATTTGACATTGGTAGCTTCTTCCGTTCTCGAGTTATCTGTACCAAACCATCAAAAATCGAATATTTGACCTTTGACCGATTTCGACCAAAATCTAATCAGCACTTGCCATCACCCTCCTGAATCACGTGGTGTAATTTGACATTGGTAGCTTCTTCCGTTCTCGAGTTATCGTGCCTGCAAAAAAACAAACAAACAAACAAGCAGTCATAGACTGGTACTTACAAAATTGCCAACTTGACCTCTGACCTTGTCTAATAAAAGCTGTCTCGAGAAGGTAGCGACGCAAACTAGAAGTTTCTACGATGATTCTGTACCAAACCATCAAAAATCGAATGTTTTGGATGTTTGACCTCACCGTGACCTTGACCTTTGACCGATTTTGACCAAAATCTAATCAGTGCTAGCCACCACCCTCCTGAATCACGTGGTGTAATTTGACATTGGTAGCTTCTTCCGTTCTCGAGTTATCTGTACCAAACCATCAAAAATCGAATGTTTTGGATGTTTGACCTCACCGTGACCTTGACCTTTGACTGATTTTGACCAAAATCTAATCAGTGCTAGCCACCACCCTCCTGAATCAGGTGGTGTAATTTGACGTTGGTAACTCGAGAACGGAAGAAGCTATCATTTTTTGGATGTTTGACCTCACTGTGACCTTGACCTTTGACCGATTTTAACCAAAATCTAATCAGCACAAGCCATCACCCTCCTGAAGCACGTGGTGTAATTTGACATTGGTAGCTTCTTCCGTTCTCGAGTTATCTGTACCAAACCATCAAAAATCGGATATTTGACCTCACTGTGACCTTGAACTTTGACCGATTTCGACCAAAATCTAATCAGTACTTGCCATCACCCTTCTGAATGACGTGGTGTAATTTGACATTGGTAGCTTCTTCCGTTCTTGAGTTATCGTGCCTACAAACAAACAAACAAACAAACAAACAGAAACGGAAGTCATCAATATACTTACGAAATCTTTAGATTTCGTAAGTAACAAACGCACAAACACACAAACAAACACACACACAAACATTTTACAAACATACACACAAATCTTTTAGTATAGTAGATAGATTTGGACAATGCCTGTCGACTTTTGTGTTTGAATACCATGCCTTGCCATGTGTGTTAATCTGAATTTCTGCTTCCATGTGATTTTCCTGACATTGTTTGATTTCTCCTGGCAAGGTAAAGTTCCCTTCATCCATGCCGGAAACCACGTGGTCTCGGAACTTGGGCCCATCGTGCAGTTTGTCAGAGCCAAAGTACGTGTGTTTATCCATACTTTTTCTTTTATTTATATAAATTTTATGTATGTTTTGTATACATTATCGAGGCTCGTATGAGAGCTAATCTTCATGTTTTATAATTTCTGGACAGTAATGGAGACTTTGTTTAATTGGTGTGGAGGTCCTGTGGTTGATAATCTCATTTGGTAGTTTCAGATGGTATGAACTCATGATGCTGAGGCCATTATAACACCTTTTCCCACTCGCCAATACTTCCTCACTCGTTGCAGGGTCATTCACTTAGTGAGTCTCTTAACGAGCAAGAGAAAGCTGAGATGAAGGCTTATATGGAGTTGGTCAACAACAGTTTACTGACTGCAGAGGTACTGTTTTTGTTTTATTACCGGTTAAGGGTGGTAGGGGAAGGGGCCATGGGTGAGATAACATCACTGAAGGGGAAGAACATTGCATTGCATTGGATTATGTTGTTATTGTACTCTTGATGTTATTGTATTTATTATACCTTCGCAGCTGAAGGTTGGAGGCATCTTTATGTATTGTAATAGTCCAGCTGTTTGACCTGGTTGCCCAGGCTTGAATCTGAGTGAGTCGCTTAGCAACCACGGCAGTTCCCCGCCGCAGAGATTTCCTGTCGGATCTCGTGTCCAATGTTGCGTTACTGTGCAGATTGAAATCTATGTGCCAGGCGAGTGGTGTGCCGGCAATCACAGGACAGATTTTACATTTGGCCGAGCGCACCAATGATCTGCGTGATTGCTGGGATCTCTCGTGGTACATGACCGTTAAATTCGTTGCAAATATTCCAACTGCGGGGTGTACTCATGTGCGGGTTATATGGAATTTCACCATGTAGTACCTGAGATAACCACAGAGAGGGCCAAGTTAAATTCTCAAGGATTAATAAAAAGAGGCTTTAAAAAACAATTTTTTTTTGCAAGTTTAATTGTAATATCTTTAATTACAGTTCTTTCGCATGTTTTGCGCACACACACACACACACACACACACACACACACACACACACACACACACACACACACACACACACACACACACACACACACACACACTTATAATTCCAAAGTTATTTAAGGTACCGTTAAGTCATCCACCGTAAAGCCCACAAAGTCCTCATCTTCTGTGTCACGATGAAATAGCTTAAACATCTCTGAGTCTGCAAGTGTGGGGGTGTGTTCATTTCTTTTAGAGCGCTCGCCAATTGGCCTAAGCACTCAAGCAAGCACTCCATTTGAAACCATTGATGATGAACGGCTGGCTTGGCAAGCGCTAGCTGCTTGATAACTAAACACACCCCAGATCTGTCGCAATCCATGTCGTTATCACTTTCGTTCTCTTCTTCTCCAGAAATCAGCCCACTTTTTCGTCAAATTTCAGTTTGAATGTGGCTGTGAAACTTTTCTGTTTTCTCTTACTTGTACTGACAGCAGACATTGTATGACAGCGTATTGTCCATAATGGTGTGGAAGATTTTGTGGAACAATATAAACTTCAGCAGCCTGCAGGGTATTTATATTATACTGCTTTCAGTTTTGGAAGACCCTGAAGAAGACTGGAGTTCGATCCAACACAGAAAGGAACCCTGGAGTTTCGATATCTCAGTAGTATTTTGTTTAGCTAAATTACCTTTCCCCTCATATCAGTGGACAGGGAAATGTGTTGAAATTGTGTAGCAGGTTTGAATTCCCTTGGTAACTCTTTTCTATTTCTCCTCATCTTTTATTCCTTCTTATTCTTTCTCTTTCTTTTTATTCCTTTATTCTTTCTCCTTATTAATCTCTCTCCTTCTGCGTACCTCTTTACTGTGCATCTATACACACAAACAACACGCTTTACAAAATCAACATTACATTACAATCGCATTCCATTACAAATCAAATTGTCATCGGAATAAAATGGTGTGGACCAGTTGGTGCGAACATCTTCAACGGGAGAGAGCATCGGAACAAAGCACCACAGGTGGGCGGGTCTGCCGTCGACTCTGACATGGAGCAAAGAGCGCAGCCAATGGGAGCCACCCTTCAACATCGGCATGTCAACGAGGATGCTGCTCGAGAGATACCCATCCCCAGACTGCGCCTCTGGTAAGACCTTGATAAGTCCAGGCATTCCAGAGCTCGTGGCTGTGTTGCGTCCAGGGAATCTTAAGTGACAGAGAAGTCATTCAGGAACGAGCCAATTCGCTGTGCAGCCGGGCTCTTTCGGGAGTGAGTGCGAACGAGCCACGGAGGGTGTGCTGCCAAGCTACGGAGCTCTATTCCCTGGACGGACCGGCTATTACACACTGATTTCCCCTCGACTCGTTCAGAGCAGGGATACTGATATGCATTCACATTTTCCTCTCCGCATTACGAAGCATCCACCACATTTCTCCCAACATAGAGCATTACATCACCACCCTCTCTTCTTTCCTCTGTCCCCTCCTTTTCACGTTGTGACCACGTATGCCTGCAGGCTTGCATCGGGTGAGTAAGGGGTCGCGAACAAGCTCCACCTTTTTATCTATCTGTCTGTCATCCTTACTTATCTGATTTCCCAAAATGAATGAGGTGCCTGTGCCTGTCTGTAGCTTCCATGATGAGGTGATTATATAAGGTGCTTACATGCATATGGGTAAGGCATTTGTGACACTGTGACGCTTTCATCTATGACCTTTCGTTTCCAACCTGACTGAGTGTCTCTCCTCACCATTGGTTCAACAGAGTATGTAAATAGAAAATGGGAGTGTTGCCCCGCTGATTCGCTATGGTTATGGTGCAGCCGACATCCCACTCAAAGTTCCGCTCGGCCGTTCTTAATGTATATAGAAGTGGGGCACTGAGTGCACAGTTCCCTATTTGGGGGGTTGACTTATCGGGGAGGTAATGTGGGAATTCGACACGAGGACCCTACCTACCTAAATTATTCGTATCAGATGGCATCTGTGGTTGCTTAGCAACCCCTCGTGACGAAGTTATCTGTGGCTCGTCGGCTTAATGGTCAAAGTTCGGGAAGCGGGTCCGAGAGAGGCCACTTGTGACCCAGCCAGCAAACCCGTAACAATACATTACTAATGGATGAGTAGCGTGGTTTGTGGTACTATCGGTACCGGAAACCACGCTGTTTTTAACGTATCGGTACAGTAAACTTTAATTATAACAACAACCCTTTCTCAACATATTCATTTTAATGTCAATTGGTTATTTACTACAGTTGTATTTGATAAGAGCCGTTTGTTGGCCTTTGACAACAAAGCTATGTTCGCTGCTGGAAATATGGAGACCGTGTCTCTCCTAGTCATGTGGAGAGGAAAGTTTTAGGTGTGTTCATTTACCAATCAGCAAGCTAGCGCTTGCCAAGGCGGCCATTCCTTATCAATGGTTTTGAATGGAGTGCTTGCTTGAGTGCTTAAAAGCCACTTGACAAGCGCTGTACAAGAAACTTGGTAACTGAACACACCCCCACACTTGCCAACTCACATCCCCACACTTGCTGACTTCATGCAGCCTTCCTGCAACTTAAAACCTGGCATCTTCATCGTTGTTCTGATGCTGCGCCCCTTTATCACCTCAGGCCCACAAGTCATCGATGCCGCGCCCTGTCCCTCCCATTTTGCTCGCCATTGATCGTCGGTCCGATCGGGGGTGGTGCCGGCCTTGCCTGACCCCTCATCTCACCGAGGTGGTCCTGCGACGAGCCCCGAATAATCACGGTGCCTTTTCTCACCTAAACTAAGGGTTGGAGGCATAGTGCTGTGCAAAAAGGGATGCATTTACACAGAAAAGGGTCTGAATAAAACATCAAGTGAAGGCTCGTAGGAATGAGGGTTGTTAGACACACACTGGTGTGGGCCTGATATTTCTAGATTTACGAATTAGCGATGAATCTCTAAAATGACTTTTAAAGGTCTCAGGTCAGGTCAGGTATGGGAGCATGTGCCAGAACAGCGCGTCGCTGCGTCCACTTTCCGCCGGTACTCCAGGGGCCTCCGTCTGGCCATCCCCCAGGCAGATGCCAGGCCCATCCCCATCTCCTTGAGATGATGGTCAACCTGCTGCAACCATGAGGCACGTGGTCGGCCCACTGGCCTCCTCCACTCATGAGACTCCCTCGCTGAGAGAATCTGGTGAGCAGGATCAGCGTCAGGAAAGCGAGCCACATGTCCATACAGCCGCAGCTGACGCTCACGGACTATGCAGGTAACAAATCTCATCCGAGTCTCTCTCAGCAACCGCTCGTTGGACACAAAATCCGACCAGCAATAGCCAAGGATTCTCCGAAGAGACCTGGTACCAAAGGAATTAAGTCTCCGTCTCAGATCCTTGGTCAAAGTCCAAGTCTCGCACCCATAGAGCAAGACTGGAAGTACCAAGGACCTGAAGACTGACTTTCGTCCTCCCGCACAGGTACCGGCAGCGCCACACCCCATGATCCAGTGAATCCATGACTCCCCAGGCCCGACTCCAGACGTCTATTGACCTCCGGCTCACAACCTGCGGAGACATGAATATCACTGCCAAGGTAAGTGAATCTATCCACGACCTCAACATCCTCACCACAAACAGACACAGACAGGACAGCAGCATCCAAGATGTCACCGAAAGCCTGGATCTTTGTTTTGACCCAAGAAATCCAGAATCCTAACGGCTCCGACTCCTCATTCAGCACCTCGAGGGCCCCCAAGAGGATGTCTAAAGTCTCCGCAAAGATGACTGCATCATCTGCAAAATCAAGGTCCGAGATCTTGACATTGCCAACGATGCATCAGTAATCCTGATCTCTCCGACATCCTCCCAAAAATCCAGTCCATACAAGTGCTGAAAAGTGTGGGGGCAAGTACACATCCCTGACGAACTCCAGTAACAACTGGAAATAAGTCAGAGGCGGTACCACCACACTTCACAGCACTCAGTACCAGAGTAGAGTTCAGACATCAGATCGATCAGTTTCGGTGGCACCCCACGAAGAACAAGAATCCTCCAGAGGACATCCCTATTCACTGAATCGAACGCTTTACAGAGATCAACATAGGCTGCAAGCAGCCCCTGCCGAAACTCTCGTCTGCGTTCAGTGAGGACACGAAGAGCAAGGATACGGTCAATCGTTGACCTCTTTGGTGTAAAGCCTGACTGCTCTGGACGCTGGTGCTCAAGCAGATGGTGGCGAACCCTATCAAGAATTATCCGAGCAAAGACCTTGCCCGGCACTGAGAGCAGCGTCACCCCTCGGTAGTTGTTGCAGTCTTGGCGATCACCCTTCCCTTTCCAGAGAGGGACAACAAGGCCCCTCTTCCAGTCAGTTGGGGATGATGCCTGTGTTCCAGGCAGAGCACAAAACTGCATGCAACGACGCGAGTGCAGCATTTCCACCAGCCTTGAGAAGTTCAGCATGGATGCCACAGATCCCTGGAGCTTTGCCCCGTTTCAACTGGTTCACCGCAGCCCGTGTTTCCACAAGCGATGGTGGACCACAGTTGATTCGAGGGTCAGCAACAGGGATTGTAACACCCTTGACGTCCAACTCGACAGCTGGGGGATCAGCCTGGTACAACCGCTCAAAGTAACCGGCCCAGCGAGCCTTCACTTCAGACTCCTCTGTCAAGAGCCTACCACTCTCTGCTCGAACTGCAGTGCTCCGAGGGATGGGCTTGATGAACGTAATGCGCGACCCCTGTAAGCGGACGAGAATCACCTGTCCACAGGTGATGCTCTACCTCCTCACAGATTCCTCGCACATAGGCCTCCTTGTCCACCCTCAGTGCACGTACAGTTTTACGCCTCAGCTCCCTGAACAGCTCAGCTCTGCCATTCAGCCTGGCCCTGCGACTCTGGTCAATGGTATCCAGTGTCCCTTGAGAGACAAAATTCTTCTTTGCCCTGCGGTGAACTCCAAGGCATCCACCGGCAACATCAAGGACGGTGGTCTTGAAGGTGCTCCACAACTCTTCAGGACCCCCCAAAGCACCCAGACCCCCCAAGTGTCCACTCAGCCTGTTCGCAAACTCCTCAGCTACTCTCTCATCCCTGAGCTTGGCAACATCCAGCCTAGGCTGGGATGGTACCATTCTCCAGGATTTAAGGTGCAGCTTTAGAGTTGCTACAACAAGCCTGTGGTCAGTATTGAGGAACTGAGCACTCGGGTAGACCCTGCAGTTCTGGATCATCCTCCAACGACCGTCAATGAGGACATGGTCAATCTCCTTTGCCACACCGCCAGCGTTGGAATACCAAGTCCAGCGATGAGCTTGCGGGCGCTGAAACCATGAACCAGCCACCCTAAGTCCATGACTTCTTGCAAAGTCAAGGAACTTAGTGCTATTCTGGTTCATAGTTCCTGACCCATGGGGACCAACACACACCTCATAACCATCCCTATCAGTTCCAGTCGATGCATTGAAATTCCCCAAGACGAGAAGTGTATCTCGTCTGGGGCAATGATCAACCACAGACTCGAGCGTGGCGTAGAATGCATCCTTCACGGTAAGATCACTCGCCTCAGTCGGAGCATAAATAGAGACCAGGGAAATGACACCTAAGGAGTGACGAATCCTTAATCTCATAATACGCTCGTTGACCGGTGTTACCTCAATTATCATTGGGGTCAGCTTATTGGACACAGCTACAGCAACTCCTTGGGTATGGTAACCATCAGAGCGACCAGACCAATAGTAGGTGTAACCACCCACCATTATCTCACCGCAATCCGGTCTCCGAACCTCAGAGAGAGCTGCAATCCCGATGTCCAAACGCTTGAGCTCAGATGATAACAGAGACAGGTGATCATCCTCTCTTAGGGATAGGACATTCCAGGCACCCACCCGAAGGGACCGCCTCAGGTTAACCCAAGGAGACCGCCGGCCTGGTGGACGACACCTCAGCACCACTCCGACACACTCTCCCGCAATCTGACCCAGGGATGTTTCCCGTGGTTTCCCTCCTATCAAAGACTGGGGGTCCCGAAGGCTTTGCCCCAATCCCATCATCCGGTGAGCTGCCCTGCGAAGGGAAGCTGCACAGGAGGCCCCACGGAGTGGGTTTTCAGATTTTTTTGCGTTTTTGCGTTTTGCGGAATGAAGCGTTTTACGGTGGCTGGAGTGCAAATCCTGCCACCAACCTCCAAATAAGAAGTAACCCAACTGCAGGAGGACGTCCGCAGACACAGTTGGGCACTAGATATGGATGGCCGTTGGCTCACAAGGAGCTCCTCCGCCCTTTGACAGGTTTTGTTTTTAATCCTGCTGGGTGTCCATATCCAAACACCCTCCTCACCAGAAAACCTGGTGGGGGAGACGGTTTAGTCGCCGACAACCCGACCATGGAACAGGTTAGTACAGGTTTACATGGTACCTGTAGCAGGTCACAGATCGAACCTGACCTGACAAAAGGTCTCATGTCACTCAAAAGTACTGAAATTGCATATGTATATGTGCTATTGGAGTTTTTCATCGTGATTTCTGATCTGACAATTTTTTTCACAATACTCGTTCTGTAAAATGTAAAATTAAAAAAACAAACGCCCCTAAAAAATCTGCCGAAATCTACTGAACGACGCGTAACCCACATGACGTCATCTCCAGAACAACAAAGGCTGCACGCAAATTACTCGGGTTGGTGGTCTACGTGATTGTGTTGGCTTTCTATGTGTTTCCACATTCGATTGATCGACTAAAACGCTTCGTTCATTTCTGCTTTAAAAAAAAAATCAAACATTGGGTTTTGAATAATGGATGATATGGACTTTGATTTGTCTGGTAGCGAGAGTGAATGTGAGAGAAATGAAGGATTTTGGTCTGAATCAGATGGAGAATTGTCGGATAACGTAGTCACGGGAGGTGAAGTTCAGGCAGCTGGAAATGGAATATGGCCTTACTAGTTCGAGCCTGAAGCAGGACAAGCAGAGGAAACTGGCGATGAAATTCCCGGAGTTCATGATGATCGGGAGGACATCGAAGGAAGACTTGGCAATAACAACTGGGTAGACTAAATCCTATTCGTAATTCAATAATGTAAATTCTACTTGCATACTGCTTGATATCAGAAATATTTTAGTGGCGTGACCAGCGCAGCGGGCATGTTGTTCCGCAGCGAATGAATCGCAAGCAAGGCCAGCCCATGTCATCGGCCGTATCTCTCCGCACATAAAACAAAGCAATCTCGCTGTCCGGATACAATGAAAACTTGTGTGCAGAACACACCTTGCGACACAATTGTCTGGAGTAGTCCGATAAATCTGATGTTCTGTTGCATTTTTATTTATTGTATTCCTACTGTCGTAATGTAGCGCCAGTAGAAAACAATGAAGAAAAGAGAATAATAAAAGAAAGTTACAGCACGTCAGTTTTATCGGACTAGTCGGATGGACGACGGATTTATCGGACGACATTTCTTTTGATGATGGGTACTGAATCAGGTTTCAGCCTCCTCAACTTCTTCAAACTGAACAGCAAATAGAGCCCGTGATCAAAGTCACTGTCTTCAAAGTGGGCGCTGCAAATGACGCTCGTGTCGCTGGGGCCTTTCCAGTTTCCCCTCGTCAGCTTCACTTTAGATGTCCATATTTTCCGAAGATTCTCATGTTTCGGAAATACATGAAGGCTTACACTGTCTTTGGTTGTATTGCTGCATCCTGCAACGATACATCTTGCAGGCATTTTCGAAAGTAAGGCTAAAACTCTTAAAAACTTTCGCGAAACAATCACAGGAATTAAGACGATCAGTGAGATAGCAAACGCATGTGCACAATGCATTTGTGCGTACTTTATACGGCGCGCGACATCTCATCAATCGACTCTGAGCGAGTCGCATTCTGGAGATGACGTTAACGGTCACGTGACCTGCGGTTCACTGAACTCCACTTTGTTGAGGGGGGGGGGGCATAGCAAGTTGTGAAAAGCACTACAAATGTTCAAAATATTGGTCTAATGATCCCATTGTTGATTTTAAAAAAGAAACATGGGTGATTTCTTCACTAGGAAGGTCATGTTAATATATAAATAACCAGAAACTTTTGAATTACATGGGACCTTTAATTACTTCACGCTTATTCTAAACACTCAATATGAGAATAACTTCACGATATTACATGATGGTCTGATTTCTTCAAGCACTGATTTGTTTTTTCCTTCTTGTAGTCCATGGAATTTTTAATACTGTCGGACCTCGCTATTCGCCGACCCCGTGTATTCGCGGTTCATAAAGTGTGACCTGCTTCAACATATTAAGCATTTATTAACCCCTATGAAACATATCCACAACAATATAAGAGGATAATGCCGTCTGCCTGTCCCCTGCTGAAACACGGAATCGCTCCTCGGGGAGAAAAAAAAATTAAGTCAAAGCTGCTTAAAAATTGATCCAAACCTTCGGGGGGGGGGGGTGGGGGGCGGAATTCAATCGGACAAAAAATTGAACCCGGTCAGTATAACGGCCAACAGACCACCTCCTCGAACACTCCAGAAAATAATATGTATTTTTCCTTGTTAAGAAATATATAACCTCCCATTTTTGAGCTTTCAACCAGTGCAACAATAACAGGCTTCCGGTTATTTTTATTATTATTTATTTTATTTATTTTTACATTGTGCTATTTTTACCATGGGCTTCTGCTGATTCTTTGTCATTGTATTTATTTACTTGTATTGTTTTTGTACTAATTAGCACTGCACTGCAGTTGGTGGATGGCACGGGAGATGGGATTTTTCAATTATGTGTGTGTTGGCATTTATATTCTCGTTACTTGGTGAAAAATTTTTTTCGCCAAGTATGTTGGTCTGAAACATTTGTCTGTCTCTGTGTCTGTCAGGCACACGATTTTTGGCCACAGTTTTCAAGCAATTGTTCTGAATTTTTGTCTTTGCAAGTGACCGGCCAAGAACAGCAATGCTTAATTTTGATGACAATCCAGATCCGGATCCGGATACGATAATTTTTTAAGTGATTATTCATCATTGAGAGATGGGGTCAAAAACGATGTACTGCATAGCATGATATCTAAAAAAAAAGTTGTGCACGAGTTCTGACAAAACGAGGTGGATGAGTTGGTTCGGTGATAAGAACTGAGCCGATTTGATCTTGGTTAAGGTCCGGATTCAGATCCGGCAAAGAATGGGGATAGAATTCGATCAGTGGGATAGAAAATGTAAACTCTTCAGACTGGTGGAGGTATGTGCTCTACCCTGTGCTGTTCCATTTCACCACGTGTTACTCTATGAGTGATTTTTATTTTTTAATTTTCCATTTGTTACTTACGAAATCTAAAGATTTCGTAAGTATATTGATGACTTCCGTCCTCTGTTTGTGTGTTTGTTTGTGTGTTTGTTTGTGTGTTTGTGTGTTTGTGTGTTTGTTTGTAGGCACGATAACTCAAGAACGGAAGAAGCTACCAATGTCAAATTACACCACGTGATTCAGGAGGGTGATGGCTAGCGCTGATTAGATTTTGGTCAAAATCAGTCAAAGGTCAAGGTCACAGTGAGGTCAAACATAATTCCGTGAATTCATGTGGAGAAATGGAGTATTTTTGCTTCGTTCGACGTTACGAGTTCGTTTTAACTTCGATTTTAATTTTGTCTTCGGTTTTTGCGATCGCTTAGGATGCTTAAAACTCGGTTGTCGAAATTCTGGTAAAAATCGGATGTTTTGGAGACGTTTTAAGATTGTATAAAAAATATTTCACTCGACGCGTCATGGGTCGTCACGTGGTGCAGTGCTCTCAAGCAGATGCATCGTTGACTCGCGTATGGTTTTGCGTGTGCGCGCTGATGGTGTTTTCGATAAAGATGGTGTTTAAAAGTCATTTTTTTTTATCCCAATAAAGGTTATCGTTGCATGCCTGACTCACTGGGCCGTCGGATTATGTAAATATTGTTGGTGGATGGCCGAATATTACGGTTTTGTGACTGATAAAATTATATAAAAAATTGCGTGGAGAAATGGAGATTTTTGCTTCGGTCGACGTTACGATTTTTGATGGTTTGGTACAGATTCATCGTATAAACTTCTGGTTTGCGTCGCTACCTTCTCTTGAGACAGCTTTTATTAGACAAGGTCAGAGGTCAAATTGACGATTTCGTAAGTACCAGTCAATGACTGCTTGTTTATTTGTCTGTTTTTCTGTCTGGATTCTGATGAAATATGATGGGCAGGCTGGGTGTATGACGAGGACGAATTGATTCAATTTTGGTGAATTTATTTTTAATTTTGTAAATGGTTTTTAGTGACTTTTCACCATTGAGAGCTTAGGGCCAAAACGATATGCTGTTGGACCCCGTTATTACTGGAGGATATCTTGCTGGTGAATGTCGGGGCATTTTTTATTTCTCATTATTTATTTGTTTACCTGGTCTGTGGTCGTGGAAGAGCGATTTACACAGAACAAATCAGGCCAAAACATAAAGGCAACAGCAGGAGAAAGGGGAAACGACAACAGCAGGGTGGAGGGAGAAAGTAGACGGAAACAGAAAAACAAGGGATGCAGGTAATGATTAAGGGTAAGGAAGAACGCAATGGGTGGACAATTAGGAATACGGAAGCAAAATTGTTTTTCACCATTTTGTGATTTTTGTCAAGGTCTGAGGAGAGGGAAGAAGTTTCTGCCTCTCTGTCAGATGCATGGGAGATGTCACGGCAGAGAGTGGAGTCATCAACAGAGAGATAAAGAGGATTCTCCAAATAGTCAGTGTGATCGTTGATGAAGATTGTGAATAATATAGGGCCCACTACACTGCCTTTGGGTGCTCTAGCATTGACAGGGAGAGGAGATGAAAGGGTTCTGTTGAGAGCCACATATTGACTTTGAGAGTGGAGGAAGACAGTAATCCAACAGTGGAGTTGGTCTTGGATTCCACAGGCAGACAGTTTGGAGAGCAAGGCAGGATGCCAGACTGTTTCAAAAGCTCGAGATTTCTCCAGAGAGACGGCCCTGATGTCATGTCTGATATTGAGGGCCTCCACCATTGTTGGGAGAGTAGAAGCAGCACGTCCAAGGGAGAGTGACCAGGTCTGAATCCGAATTGATGATCTGAGATGAGGCTGTTGGAGAAAAGGAATAATTTTATGTGAACTGTAATGATGGATTCCATGACCTGGCTGATGATTGGAAGTAGAGTAAGCTCATTGGGCTGTAGTTAAGTGGATCCGTTTTTGTACCTTTTTATGTTGTGCTGTGATGCTGGCTGATTTACAATTTCCCAGTTGGATATAGATGACTAGGCCTGAAGTGTTTAAAAAATAAAAAAATTTAACCGTGAATCTGCAAAGCGCGAATGTAGAAGCAGGTCACACTTTATGCTCCGCAAAAACGCGGGGTCCACAAATAGTGGGGTCCAACGGTATAGCACGATATCTCAAAAAGTTTTGGACGGATTCGGATGACACTTGGTGGACGAATTTGCTCGGTTACAATAACAAGCCGATTAAATTTTAGTTCAGGTCCGAATCAAGGTCCGGCCTATCAGTGGGACACAAAACATCAACTAATCACTCTGGCGCAAGTATGCGCTTTACCGAGTGCCCTTCTGCTTTTGAACTGTTTTTGTCATGTTTAGCACCCGGAAGAAGAAGAAGAAGAAGAAGAAGAAGAAGAAGAAGTCTGAATGCAAAGCAGACATGAACAGGCTTTGCATTTTCAAATGCTTTCTCGTTTGATTTGTATCTTCACCTCAGGTTATTACCTCGTTGTATCATTGTAACAGGGTGTTTGTTGGTTATTTGTTTGATGTGATTATTGGTGACACTTTTGCCAATGTGGATGCTATTCCATCGCTGCCTGCGCTCGTCACGTGACGGACAAAAGTACCATCGGTGTAAGTTGGCTGTTCTCCCAGTTTGTACCATTGACGCGTCTGTATTGGAGGCCTCTCAATTCGTGCACTCAATCCTGAGCCGACATGTGATGCCCCATCACTGTTCCCCTTTCTGTCCCTGTTTTGTGCAGATTAGGTTCCTTCAAACGTACTCTGGCATGTCCACATGAGGAGAATGGTTGGGAATGAATCGGTTTATCTTATTTCAATTAAACTACCGTAGTCACTTACAGTAATGAATCTATGCAATCCTGTGGGAGTGATTCGTTTTGGGACTTAAAAAACACTTTCTCACTGAATCCACCCGTTTCTCGTTCCACTAGCAGGCCGCACAATAATCCGTTATCCGTGACTTACCAGTCACACATGATAGACTTTTGAGAAACCATTTTTCCACTAATTTCAGGTAATGATAATCTATCAAATGCCTATTACACATGAGCCATTGAAAAGTGACAATTTAGAAATGTATTTGTGTTGAATTTACCTGTTTGGTGTTTCTACCTGAGCACATAGTTCGTGATCCTGAAATCCAAGGTTCATATATCATGGACAGTGTTGATTTGTCCATTGCAAGCTCCACTTGAATGGTTCTCCTTGCTGCATCCCACCGCATTGGGGGCCTGGGATGCGAGGCTTCCTGCAGGCACTTTGAGGTTGTGGGGTTCATTGCCACATGCTAAGCTGACAGTGGGGGCTCCTCACCGTAGATCTGTCTCATGGATGGGGAAGGGGGGGGTCCTCACTACATGCTGGGCTGATAGAGGAGGGGTTCTTTGCTACAGATAGGTCTCCTGTTGGGGGTTCCTCACCACATGGGGCACTGGGAGCTGCTGGTGGGGGTCTCCTTATCAAGCTGTTTGTGAGATGTGGGAGCTCCTCACCGAAAACTGGCCTATTGGTGGGGGGCTCGCACAACAATCTGGGTGATGTGGGTGGTTTAGACGACTATAAGAGTTTTCTAATTGCTTTGCGCCAGCTGCCCTGTCTTGTGCTTACTTTGCTTGCATTAGAGGGGAAGCATGGCTTTTATTTAGTGATGCTTTTTTTGTGTATGTTCATATTACCTTGTTTATTTTACATCTCTAATGACTGCGTTCTTTGCCCCTTCACCACATCCATTCCTTCCTCCCTTCCCCACATCCATCCCTTCCTCCCTTCCCCACATCCATCCCTTCCTTTCTTCCCCACACCCATCCATCCCTTCATCCCCCACATCCATCCATCCCTTCCTCCCCCACATACATCCATCCCTTCCTCCCCCACATACATCCATCCCTTCCTCTCCCACATCCATCCATCCCTCCCCCACATCCATCCATCTCCCCTTCACCACATTGACCCCTTCCTTCCCCACATCCATCCATCCCTTCCTCCCCCACATCCATCCATCCCTTCCTCCCCCACATCCATCCATCCCTTCCTCCCCCACATTCATCCCTTCCTCCCTTCTCCACATCCCTTCCTCCCTTACCCACATCCCTTCCTTTCTTACCCAAATCCATCCATCCATCCCTTCCCTACATCCATCCATCCCTCCTTTCCCCACCCCAATCGATCTTTCCTTTCCTCACCCTCATCCATCCCTCCTTTCCTCACCCCCATCCATTCCTCCCTTCCCCCACATCCATCCATCCCTCCTTTCCTCACCCCCATCCATCCCTCCCTTCCCTCACATCCATCCAACCCTCCTTTTCTCACCCCCATCCATCCCTCCTTTCCTCACCCCCATCCATCCCTCCTTCCCTCAACCCCATCCATCCCTCCTTTCCTCACCCTCATCCATCTCTCCCACAACAGTTGTACATCTTGTGGTGTGACAAGAACGTATCATCTCTGGTGGGTATTTGTTTGTGTGCGTTTGAACCCCTGGTTCGATAGAATGGTACATTCCAGGCATGGAGCAGGATAATTTGGTGCTTTTGCTGCAATGAAACCTTAAACTTGTTTATTATTCTCCTTGATGTATTAAAGCGTTAAATTAATTGCACAATCTGTTCTATTCCTCAACGATGGTTATACAGTTCAGGATGTTTAAATGTTGTTTATTTTGACTTTGAGCCGAGTTGAAATGGTCATGTTTTAAGTGTTACTCTTGTGGTAAACAAGTATTACAAATCCTGAAGATGATTCTTGGAAACCGATATCACACAATGGGATGTGAAAAGCTCCTCTCAGGAATGTTTTATTTTATGCTTTTATTTCGTTATTCAAAGTAAATGCCTGCAGGTTAACGGCGGCGAGCTTTAATGTTATTGTGAATATAACGGGAAATTGTTTCTCGTAATGTTTGCATCACGCGGTGCTGCTCTTTACAAAGCCTTGCACATGTTATTTATTCAGGAAGCATCTCACATTTTGGGTTTTTATTGTGAAGTCATGACACTTAATTTTAATGCTCATTTGGAATGGGGTGGATGGGGGTGTGCCTTGTCGGCACGACACAGCTACCCATTCAACACGCTGTAATGCACTACTACAGCAGTGTTTCACTTTGGCCTAATTGATTCTGCGAGGGCATCTTTGGGTGATCCAGATAAATGTGAACAGTCACTTGTGGGATCGGTTGTAATAGAGACGAAAGAGGAAGAATCATTGAAGGGGATGCTCTCTTATCGGAGAAGGGATGAGGTTCCGGTGAAAACAGGGCACGCCGCTGGTGCGTCCACGAGACCCTGGTGGTTTGATTTCTCCTGCCCGCCTGATGGGTTCCGTGTGTTGGTGAACAGATCAGCAGGCCGCGATATGGATCGCCGTTCCCGTTTCCTCTTGACACCATCCTGGCACGTCAAAAGCAAAGGGAGATCGTACGTAGGATGAAGGCCGTTGGTTGGGCTGAGAAAACGCGTGAACAGGTTGGATGAACGAACTTTTGAATTGTGGGAAAAGGCATCTGTGGAGATGTTGGTTGAATTGGATTGAATACATTTGATATTTTTTAACAAGTTTTTATTTTTGATGATTGGTAATATTTGTGTATTTGTAGATGAACCCATGACACATTTGAAATGCCGTCTCCCATTTTGCCAAGTCTCTCCCTTGATTCATTTACCTCCATTCTAGTTCCTTTTGCTCTTTAGCCCTCCAGCCCTTCCAGGATGTACACATTCTTCCAGTAACCCCCACCTGGTTAAACTTCAAAAATCCAGGCTCGATGCCAAACTCCACTCCTTTGTTCTTATTTTCTCCTGTTTGTGGAACCATCTTCAAGGTGCTGTTTATTCCCACTCCATTCCCACAAAGTGTCAAGCAAGTGGTGTGCCATCAACTCCTCCTCTCACCCCCCCTCCACCCCCATCCATCCTCGTCATCTTTTCTACCCACTTCACACCGAACCCAACTCTCTTACTTACAGGTTATTGTTTTCTTCCCTCTTCTCCTTCCTCTTTCACCTTGATTATTGAGTCAATGGCTCCACTACCCCACTGTCAGTTTGTTGCCTTTTTACCTTCTGTCAACTCACTTTTCCATGAGCCTTGATCTTGGACATAAAAAAGTTAAGATATCACCCCTCCCCCCTTTACTATCTCCTTTGCTTCCATAATCAATTCATGGTTCATTAATGTTAATTGGGTGTATAAAATAATTGAACCTTTCATTTAGTCGTATGTTTCTTTGGTCGTAGTGGGGAGACTGCTTCATAGTTTTACCAGAGATTATATGTTCATACCCGGCTGAAGGCAGCATTAACATGGATTTGGATTCTCAGCTTTTGGAAACCGAGAGAGAGAGACAGATATATGAAGAGAGGGGGATGCAAAGAGAGGGGGGTGCAGAGAGAGAGATGTATGAAGAGAGGGGGATGCAGAGAGAGAGAGAGAGAGAGAGAAAGAGAGAGAGATGCAGAGAGAGACAGAGAGAGAGAGAAAGAGAGAGAGAGAGAGAGATGCAGAGAGAGACAGAGACATATATGAAGAGAGAAAGAGAGGGGGAGGGTTGAAGAGAGAAAGAGAGGGGGGAGGGATGCTGAGAGTGGGTGGGAGGGGAGAGAGGAGAGAGGTGATATATTATATTATATATATATATATATATATATATATATATATATATATATATATATATATATATATATATATATATATATATATGTCATGCGCCACTTAACGAGAGGGTTACGTTCTGAGAAACGCGTCGTTAAGCGACGTCGTCGTTGTGCGAACATCTTTTTTTTTTTTTTCGTTTTCGTTTTCGAACATCGTACTTACACAAAACTACACACCTTGGCTAGATGGTGCAGCCTATTGCTCCTCGGATACAAACCTGTACAGCATGTTACTGTACTGAATACTGTCGGCAATTGTAACACACATACAAGAGAGACGGAAGACACGTTAGTTTTACCTTTTTGCTGTTCATGACGGCCATCGGTGTTGTTAGCAGCAGCTTACAATCTCCTCTCGCATCGATTATTATAGAAAGATGAATAAATAGCGTTTGGATTTTATAAATACGTAATCATTGCATCGATGTTATAATTTATAAATGAAGAAACAAGCACCTGTCAATTGTGATAGATATTTTCGGAACTGTGCGATTGTTTTAACAACATGAAAAGCTTCACCAAAAAGAAATTTGTTTTAATTTCGACTGTAAAAACGATTTATTCGCAGAATTCTTCAATTCAAAGGTAATTTACTTGCTGGAAGGTAAACGTGGAAACATTGGTTCAGTTTGAAAGTCGATTTCCTTGAATCCCGATTAAGCATGACCCTGCTTTTTTCGCGATGACATTTTATGGACCTCAATGATCGCATTATAACAGGGCCACACTGTCGTTTATTATCATTATGAAGTATTATGTACTGTACAGCGTACATAATTGTATGTGCTATTTTTATACGACTGGCAGCACTATGTCGGCAACATCACTCGGCGATAGGAATTTTTCAGCTACATTTTTTTTTTCATTTTTTTTTTTTTTCAGAGCTGGCAGATCCGTCGTATATGCGATCCGTCGTTGCCCGGAACGTCTTTAAGCGGCGCATGGCTATATATATATATATATATATATATATATATATATATATATATATATATATATATATATATATATATATATTGAGAGAGAGAGAGAGAGAGAGAGAGAGAGAGAGACGCAGACGCAGAGAGATTGAGAGAGATCGACTGATGTGATATACACATGGTGTTGTCTACACTCTGTGGTTGACTCTTAAATGTTCTTGGAGCAACTTGTGATGTACATTTAAATGTTCCCCATGAAGCTCTCTCTACCCATGTTCCCCCTGCTGGAAAAAAAAATCTTGTGCTGTTGTTGGGTTACTAAGCTACTCTTTTCCCTCATAAATGTAAAACTGCTCTTTTGATTGGAATGAAACTTTGAGCTCAACCATTGCTTGGATTGTAATTTCATTAATGAATTATGAAATAATCATCTCACAATTTACTTCGTGAGATTGTTTTCCAAGTTGCCTTTGTGAAGAAACTCCGCCAGAATATGCAGAGGGATTGTGCTCAATGAGGTTATAAGTTAGCGATGTAATCTTCATGGAGCTTTCACATTTGCTTGGTGCTTAGTCTTGTTGTTAGCTCTGCTACTAAGGTGAGGAGGTTATGTTTTCACCCCTGTTTGTTAGGGTTAGGGTTAGGGTTAGTTTGTTTGTTTGTTTGTTTGTTTGTTTGTTTGTCTGTATGCAGGATATCTCAAAAAGTTGTGGACTGATCTGGATGAAATTTTCTGGACAGGTTGGGTGTGTGACAAGGACGAAGAGATTAGATTTTGGTGAAGATCCGGATCCATCTACTAGAATTTTTAAAGTGATTCTTCACCATTGAGGGATGGGGCCAAAAACTATATATAGCACGATATCTCAAAAAGTTGTGGACAGATTCGGGCGACACTTTGTGGACACGTTGGGTGTGTGGCAAGGGAGAATTGATTCAATATTAGTGAAGATCCGAATCCGGATTTGGCTTCGAGAAGTGTTTAAATTTTTTAAGTGATTCTTCGCCATTGAGAGATAGGTATAAAAACGTTGTAGGAAAGGTCTGAAAGGTAAATACTGTATAGCATGATATTTCAAACATGTAATGGGCCCGATATGTTCTCGTGGATCAGGCATTACGTGGTGGAGGGATGCGCTCTACCGAGTGCCCTTCTAGTTTTTAAGTGTGGAGGGGTGGGATGGGTTTTGGGGGGGTGGTGGGATGGGGATAGGTTTTGTGGGTGGGGGGGTGTTATGCCTCTCATCAGAAATTAATTAGATTCACAGTTGACTATCTTCCTCTTAAGAGTCCTTTTCATTGGTCGAAATGAAATTCGGGTGGAACACTGTTTTTCATCTTTTACTGGCCCACGGCGTGTGCAAACACAACAAAGACAGGTGTTTGTGATCCATTGTTTTTCAGGTCCATGACGAGGTTGATCAAAGCTGCCGGGCCTTGTCCCAAAGGCTGGGGAACCACAAGTATTTTTTTGGAAGGTAAATTTGTATCCATCACCTCTTTCTCCATTGCTTTTAGCACCCCAATTTCCCCACATTGCTTTCCGAGCCTTTGCCAGTCATGTTTAAGTGGTGTTCTCAAAGCAATGTGTGTTATTAGTCGCTGTAGGTGAGGCGCCGAGAGAACGCCGGGGTTAGAGAAGGCGTGGTGTGTGCAGCACGTCGGAATGGTTTGTGCACAGTCCTTGCTATCAGTTGCCCCGGGCAAGTTAGAATTGCCAATTTGTTGGAGTAGACTTTGTGTGTTTTCTGCTTTCATTATAGTGGTAGCTGCAGGGGATTGAGAGAAAGGAAAGGTATTATGTCATAAATCGGCAGAAATGCTGCTCCGCTGAGGGTTTTCATCCACCCCCATTTTGAACTGGATACACGTACGAGTGCTGTGTGAATGAAAAAAATTCCTTTTGAGCGACGGTCGAGTTTGTTTGGTCTGCTGCGGGACGTTTGCCACGGTGGTGAGGTGAATGCACAGTCGTGTTTCTCTCGCCGGTACTTATCTCGGATGGCCGTGCCCATCGATCGGCATCAATTTCCACGATGAAACAGCCCGGCCGACATGCGCTCATTCGGCTTGCGCTCGCGGTGCTTGGAAAGTTGTCTCTTTCTGCAATTTTTGACTTGAGGCCGGCACGAAGGAGACGTAGATTGTACCCGCAACTGCACTCCGCTTTTTGCATGGCCGTTGGGCTTGTGAACTCGGGGTCAGTGGAGCTCGAGACAATTCTGTTTCTGCAAGCAGCATGGGAAGCACTTCTGGGGGTGCTTGTTTGTTTGCTCACGTGCACAACGATGTGCATCGAGAGCTTCCTTGCCTTGCAACAGCAGCAGCAGCTGCAATGCTGTGGCAATAACATTTTCTTATCCATTGATTGTGCGTTGCTCAACTTCAGCTGGCAGCCTCTTGATTAAGACCTCTTGAGCACACCACAGGGAACCACGCTGCTGACGATTTCCCCTTTTTTTTTTTAGAGTAACCGTTTTGATCCAACACTGATACAATGAAAACCCACCCAATATCGCTACGATATTTCTGCATTAACTACTCACTCCCATCCCCCCCACCCCATTCCTTACCCACTGCCCCTCTCATCTAACTCTTTACTCATACCTTTCACTTTCAACCTCGTACTCACCCCGAAACTCCTTTCCTTACCCCTCCTTTCCTTATGTGCAGCCCAACCGAACTCGACGCACTCGTTTTTGGCCACCTGTACTCGCTGCTTACCACGGACATACCTGGATATTCGATTCCCGAGATAATCCGTAACTATCCAAACCTCACCAACTTCTGCAAAAACATTGACACTCATTTCTTTTTACAGAGCAACACATCGAAGGTTTGATGAGTTTGTGCAGAAATACCTGTGTATTGTTGATTGATCTTTGCACAGTAAACTTTTCATCCCTCTGTGGGCTTGTATTGTGTGCATATCATCCTGAAAACAAATAAAGACAACATGGAATGCCCTGTGCTGGATTGTCTGATCTTTGCAAGGCTGGCGGGGGGGGGGGGGATTACTGGCTCCATTCGCAATAATCCACACGCACTCAGGGTGTTCACATTGAATGACTTGCTCTTCAATGCCAATATGAGGTATTTGTTAATTTGATACAAGTGGATATACCCACCAAAGACTGGTGATGGGATGGCGTGGCATCTTATATGAAGGTCATGGAACAACAACAACAACAACAACAACAACAACAATTCCGAGACTAACAATAAATGGAGATGATGACAATCTCATGACGGTTGGGCAACGTCTCAAAATCCAAGGTTATTTCGTGGAACGATGGCCAACCCGCACATTCGTATAAACACCAAGTAACAAACTGGCACATGATTGGCTCTTCTATGCTCGCTCTCTTTTCTATTTTTCCATTTACGTAGACAGCTCACGAACATTCCTGACAGCCCTCCATCGAGGAAACTACTCATAAATACGAGACTGCTCTCTATCCCAACACTTCAAATAAAGGGCCGCCCAACATAGAGGGGTTAAAACCCGTTGGTACGTAAAGTTGGTGTTTTTTGTTGTTGTTGTTTTGTGCACCATAAACTTTTCTACACCATGACTTGGTTCTCCTGAAGAACACAAGGGTAGTACAGCATGAACACGAGATTTTTTTTGAATGTGCCTTCTTTTCTATAGTTTGGCATTTTCCACAAGCCATGGAATGTCCCTTCTTTTTTCTATTGTTTGCCACACGGCCCATACCATATAAAGGGGCCTTTTCTATGCCCCTGGCATTTTCTCCAAGAATTGTAAACTACTCCATCTGTCCGTCCATCCATCATGCTATCTCCTCCTCAATGGTTGGGCAGAAATACACGAAACTTGGTAGTTGTGATCACCACATGTCAAGAAGGTGCGAGACCAGCATCAATTCGGCCCCGCCTCCTGTGACGGGGTCAAAAGGTCAAATCTATCTATAATTCCAGCAGTGTGTGTGTGTGTGTGTGTGTGTGTGTGTGTGTGTGTGTGTGTGTGTGTGTGTGTGTGTGTGTGTGTGTGTGTGTGTGTGTGTGTGTGTGTGTGTGTGTGTGTGTGTCCACTGTTTCTCGACAACCACTGGTCCGATCTAATTGAAACTTGCCAGATATATTGCTGGGGACCTGAGGATGTGCCTTTTCAAGGTTTGATATTAATCGGACAAGTGCTTCCCAAGTTATGGCCATTTATTTACCAAACCAATGACAAGACACGTTGTTGCGTGGGCGTGGCCGATGGGGAAGGGAAGCTCAGCCGCGTTCCCCATTACGGGTTACAACGTACGGGCTTCCAGAGAGTGATGACTTCGTGTATTCTAATAATTTCTCGATTTCTTATGCGCATTTATAGATAAACACAATGGCCCAAGTTATGATCGTTTTCATATTAGACGGTGCATAAATTTCGGTAACATCAGAGTGCTGGTATGCTCCGAACCAGGAAGTAAAAAATTTTTCTCTCTCTTCTCTTCTCTTTTTGTTTTTCCTTGCCACGACATTGCGAAAAGGTAAAATACGTTGGCGCTTATTGAATAATTGGGTATTAAAACTAAATTGCAAATAATCGTAACTGCGAATAATATGCGAACTTCCGGGCCACGCACGTGCGGGCACACGAGAGCGAAGAAACGGCCTGTGTGGTTGTTGTTTGTTGCTCGCGGTTTGAATATTTATTTATTAATATATATTTTTTTTTTACGGGCACGTACTAGTTCCAAAAAATGCAATAATGGGCACATTTGAAAACATTTTTTAAATGAAACTTTGTTTATGAAATCAACATTGATGAGCACATTAATATATGTATATATATGAGGCGCCGCGAGGAGGAGTGATGTAAAGGACACATCGGCCATTTTGGAGTTGATGCCATATAGCACTATTTTAACCCTTGCCCTATCATCCGAGCCTATCATCATCATATCATGAAAAAATGTCGCTTACATCACTCCTCCTCGCGGGGCCTCATATATGCACATATATGGTTTTTGTTCAATTTGATTCCCGGTTCATGCACCAGGAGGTTTGGACTTGGGGTCACAAGTCAAAATGAGAAAAAAAACAATGTAACTCAAACTTTGATATTGGGTCATTCCTGGTGGAACTTTATTCCATCTTTCAACTTTCCGTCAGGTAGGACGAGTGGGGAATTGCGATGGTGCATCATCGACGACTCCACATTTATTTAATTTTGTTTTTTTTCTGCCAATGCCCGAGCTGTATCTCATTGACATTGACCTAATTTTAAGGTCATGACCTAATTATAGCCATTTTAACATGTTTCACCATAACTCGACGATGTTTTGGCTGATCGGAACTAAATTGCTCTCTCCAGATAGCCTGGAGGAAGGTGCATCTATGGTTAATTTACATCATACCCCTCCGGGTTAAAGGTCAAAGTGAAATGGCAGTCTGAAGAAGAAAAAAAAAGGAATGTGTATTTTTTTGTCGTCACTCAGCTTTGCCGATGCAGAATCTCAGACCGCTTGGCCTTCCATGGTGTTTTTTCATCGTGATCGCATACCTCCTTTGAACTTGTGCACCTGATCTTTGACCCGTGTCCTTGACCTACTTTTTTTTAATTGTGACCGAATTAACAAAAAACACTTTTTTATTTTAAGTTGAACAATTTTCCTCTGATTTTCATGATGTTGAGTTTTCTGGATAGATTGTAGATGGAGACACATTTAATTAATTTACACTCTATCCCTAAATGTTGAAGATCAATGTCATAAGGCAGTTCGAAAAAAAATATAGCCATCATTGGAGGGGAGGCTTACCCTTGGTGATCGCTTTGTGATCGCAGATATGTAGTTTACTTGGTGATGTTGAACATGCGTCGTCGTCGTCGTCGTCGTTTTACGGCCGTTTGCAGGACAATGATATTAGGAGACGTCAGTGCACTTTTTGAAATCATCCAGAAACAATCTTTCATGGGGCGTTTATCGGTACGGCCCATCTATTAATTACATATGCACCGAGGTGTGGATGTGTTTTTATTCATGGCCACTGTTGAAAACAATTTCATTCAAAGTTCTGCGTCTCTTCCGCATCATCTGCCCCCCACCCCCCCCCAACCCTCCTCCACAAGCATGGGCACCATAAATCTCAACAGGAGTTTGTCTGCAATTAATTTCTAACCTCGTTTTTCACACAAAACCGGTTACCAGTTTTATCCCAACCACACTGCCGTGAGTGTGGCCTCCTTTCATGGTATTATTTATGGCCTAATCTACACGGGTTCATAAAATACAAAAAGGATGCTTAATTTGCCTGACATATGGCAGTTGGACAAGATAAAGTGGTGAACGACATAAACTCAATGTATTGTCAGCAGCGTGTGGTAATTGAGCCGGGGTCTTGTGAATCCGTCAAAGACCCCACCCCGGGATCCCACAAGAGGGTCTCATCTGATGCACCGCAGACATCCGGGAGGTTTCCATGTACCATCTGTGATGTGAAAACTGGTGGGTAAGGGTCCTCCCAAATGACCGCCCGGTTTTTGGTGTTGAACACACCGGGGCTCAACCATCCTGAATTCCTTTAGGCGCAGGTTTGTGTTGCTTGTTTTCACCATTTAAGCGACACCACACAGGGATCTTGGTTGCACTACCACAGAGGACTCTTCTCACCTAAACATTGAGTTACCAAAGCCAGAGCAAGCACATTGATTCTGACCCTTGAGGTAATGAGGACCTTCGTCAAGAAGAGGAGACAGTCGGCAGCAAGGCGAAATTGTATGGACCATTAGCAAGGAGATGAGTGGACCACTGCGTTGGTCTGGGCAGCTGCAAACACTGGCTCGTTCTGATAGCTTCCTCGGGAAGGACATTTGCACAGTGGGGAGGTTTTACACTCGGTCGCGTTTGTTTGAGCGAAAGTTCAGTTTTCATCACGAGCGCCCAAATTAATAACAAAAGTACTTACATTACAATGTCTCCGAGAGACGCCCAGACGACCGACACGGGGAACTTCGCAGCCATTATTTGGGAAGCCATCGCCTCAAGCCCGGTGCCTGTGATGTGCATCACGTGACACGAGGCCTCGTCTCACGCTTTGACCTTCAAACAAACCGCGGGAGTGTCTGTGCCGGCGCCGGACTCGGCGGCTCTTCGCCGCCCCATACGAAATGAGTGACCGGTGCTGCGACCGCAAATGAGTCCTTTTGTTTGCTTCCTCCTAATAGTGGCACCAGGGAGCCCTTGTGAGGACTCACACCATTCATCTTGCACAAAGCGGGGGCCAAATTTTACCTTCCAGGCATGAACCTTGCTCTGGGAATTACCGCACACCTCTATGCTTGCACATCCTCCATAACCACAGACACCTCGACACTTGCACATCCTCCATAACCACACACACCTCTACACTTGCACATGTTCCATAACCACACACCTCCACACTTGCACATCCGCCAAAACCACACACACCTCGACACTTGCACATCCTCCGTAACCACACACACCTCGACACTTGCACATCCGCCATAACCACACACACCTCGACACTTGCACATCCTCCATAACCACAGACACCTCGACACTTGCACATCTGCCATAACCACACACACCTCGTCTCTTGCACATCTTCCATAACCACACACACCTCTACACTTGCACATCTTCCATAACCACACACACCTCTATACTTGCACATGTTCAATAACCACACACCTCCACACTTGCACATCCGCCAAAACCACACACACCTCGACACTTGCACATCCTCCATAACCACACACACCTCTACACTTGCACATGTTCCATAACCACACACCTCCACACTTGCACATCCGCCAAAACCACACACACCTCGACACTTGCACATCCACCATAACCACACACACCTCGACACTTGCACATCCTCCATAACCACACACACCTCGACACTTGCACATCCTCCATAACCACAAACACCTCGACACTTGCACATCCGCCATAACCACACACACCTCGACACTTGCACATCCGCCATAACCACACACACCTCGACACTTGCACATCCTCCATAACCACACACATCTCTACACTTGCACATCTTCCATAACCACACACACCTCTATACTTGCACATGTTCTATAACCACACACCTCCACACTTGCACATCCACCAAAACCACACACACCTCGACACTTGCACATCCTCCAAAACCACACACACCTCTACACTTGCACATGTTCTATAACCACACACCTCCACACTTACACATCCGACAAAACCACACACACCTCGACACTTGCACATCCTCCATAACCACACACACCTCCACACTTGCACAACCTCCATAACCACACACACCTCGACACTTGCACAACCTCCATAACCACACACACCTCGACACTTGCACATCCTCCATAACCACACCCACCTCGTCACTTGCACAACCTCCATAACCACACACACCTCGCCACTTGCACATCCTCCATAACCCCACACACCTCGACACTTGCACAACCTCCATAACCACACACACCTCGACACTTGCACATCCTCCATAACCCCACACACCTCTACACTTGCACATCCGCCAAAACCACACACACCTCGACACTTGCACATCCTCCATAACCACATACACCTCTACACTTGCACATCTTCCATAACCACACACCTCCACACTTGCACATCCTCCATAACCACACACCTCTACATCCTGCATAACCACACATCTCTCAGCTTGCACATCATCCATGAGGACACGCACCTACGTTTGCACATCCTCCATGAGGACACACACCTATGTTTGCACATCCTCCATGAGGACCTGCACCTACGCTTGCACATACTCTATGAGGATACGCACCTACATCTGCACATACTCCATGAGGATATGCACGTACGTTTGCACATCCACCATGAGGACATGCACCTACGCTTGCACATCCTCCATGAGGACCTGCACCTATGCTTGCACATACTCTATGAGGACATGCACCTACGTTTGCACATGCTCCATGAGGACACGCACCTACGCTTGCACATCCTCCATGAGGACACACACCTATGTTTGCACATCCTCCATGAGGACCTGCACCTACGCTTGCACCTACTCTATGAGGATACGCACCTACATCTGCACATACTCCATGAGGATATGCACGTACGTTTGCACATCCTCCATGAGGACCTGCACCTATGCTTGCACATACTCTATGAGGACATGCACCTACGTTTGCACATGCTCCATGAGGATGTCTACCTACGCTTACACAATGCTCATAAGGACACAATCTACCCTTACACATCGTCCACAGCCACACATCTCTGTATTTTTTTTTCTTTTTCGTACACAGAGTCGAGGCTCGTGCAAGAGGTAGAACATTTTACGGATCGGAGCATAACGGAACAAAACATGGAAAGTGGGGGGGGGCACGTACAGCAGAGTTTAAGGACAAAATAGGGGGAGACTTGAACTAATAATGGGTAGGAGAGGATGCAAAGTGTTTACATGATGAATACAGAAGGAAACTCAGGAGGGTAAGCTGGAAATTTAGAAAGAAGAGGGATTGGGGCAAGGAGTGGTTGACCCTAACCCTAACAGAGAGAGGAAAAGATCATGGCTTTGAATGAGGGATGATCTAAGATGAGGATGAAAGATCGAACATTAAATCATGAAGACCTCGCGAGAGGGATGAATGAGATTGAAGAGGATTGGAAAGTTGGTTTCACAGGTGAGAAAAAAAACGAGGAACAAATGAACGGAGGGATCAGTGATCCTGGATTTAGTATGTAGTTTCAGCAGACGGGGGTGATGGTGGACGGAGTGCGCCATGCACAAACATAGGAAGAAAGAGCAGAGGGTGCAAGACCAGAAAGGAGGCAGCAAAAGACAGAGACCACCGACCTGTCTACGATGGGAAAGTGATAGACCCATCGATTCAGCTTCATCGTGGGACATTCCAATGATCGTGAATGCTTTGGTTTCCACGGCATCAAGATACGGAAGATCTGAGGTACGGCAGCCGGTCCAGAGGGGAGAGCAGTACTCCATCGGGCTATGGATGAAGGCCTTGTAAGTGGACAGGAGGTGATCACGTGTGCCAAGGAAGGACTTTGTACGATGGAGGATGCCCAGTTTGGAGGTGACTGACTTTGGAGGCCAACTTTGAAATGTGGTTTGCCCAAAAAACATCATGGCTACTCGTGAGACCCAGGACTTTGAATGACTGAACTTCATCAAGAGGACTGTTAAGAAAATAGATGGGGGTGTGGGGTGAGGATGGTGGGGGGGGGGTTCCAGACAGTCCTTTCAGAGAGAGATAGAGCTTGAAATTTTTCAGGATTGAGATATATTCCAAGTATTTGGCCAGCTTTTGATTTATTTTCAAGGTCTGAAGAGAGGGAAGAGGCTGCAGCCCGCCTGTCTGAATGATGAGGGGTGTCACGGCAGTGGGTGGAGTCATCAACAAATCTATTAAGAGGATTTTCCAGAGTCTGAGAGATCATTGATGAAGATCAGTAATGGGACTGGGCCCAGAACATTACCTTGGGGGCACTCCAGCCTTGATTGTGAGAGACGATGAAAGGATCCCGTTGAGTGTCACACGTTGGCCATGAGAGTAGAGGAAGTCAGGAAGCCATGTGTAGAGTTAGCCTTAGATGCCATGAGCAGAGAATTTGGAAAGTAATGTATGATGCCCAGACTCTATCAAAAGCTCAAGATATATCCAGAGAGACTGCCCTGAATTCATGCCTGACATTGAGGGCCACCATCTATTGTTGGGTGAGAAGAAGCAGTATTTCCAAGGTGAAGTGACCTTGTCTGAAACCAAATTAATGATCTGAGATGAGGTTGTTGGAGAAAAGGAAGGTTTTCATATCAACTGCAATGATCGATTCCATGATCTTGCTGATGATTGGAAGTAAGCTGATAGGTCTGTCATGAAAGGGATCAGTTTTTTTGTGCCTTTTTATGTAATGCAGTGATTTCCAAGCAAATTGAAGATGACCTTGGGCAAATGATAGGGTGAAAAGGGCAGAGAGGATGGGAAAGAGCAGCAGAGCAGGTTTTTAGGACACGTTGGATATGGCTGGGTATTGTGGGTACAGAGAGCAAGGGGTTGGGGACAGAATTGAGGCATTCAGCTTTCTCACAGTCTGAGTCGGCTGTAGTGCCATTTGAAGAAAGGAAAGGAATGGAAAGGGAGCGTACACCAGAGACACACTTAACAAGGCACCACCAGGTTTTAGAGGAGGGACACAAGTTTGAAAGTTCATTGTTGAGGTTGGACAGATCTTGTTTTCTGGCTCTCCTGAGAGTGGACACACTTGTTGCGGACTTTTTGAAATGCACTGCGATTGTCTTTGGTCGGATTAGCCTTCCAGGAAGAGAAGGCAAGTTGTTTCAGAGCAACTGTCTCACCCTAGGATTCAGTGTACCATGGGTGGTAAAGAGGGATAGGATAATTGAAGATGTGATGGGATGATCCTGTGCATGAGAAAGAGCAGGTTTCTGTGGAAGAATTCCCAGGCTGTGTTAATATCAGTGGCTGGAGACGTGGGAGACCATTACTGAAGCGAGATGGCTGCTTGCAGTCCCTGCCAATCTGCTCGAGTGAAATGCCAGACTCTCAGGCACTGAGGCAGCTCTCTGAGATTAGCCAGAGAGATGTTGATTCTCACAAACACATGATCGGATGAACCAATTGGAGCAGAGGAAGAGCAGGAGACATTTGCATGAAAGTTAGTCATCACCAAGACCAGAAGGGAGGATTTTCCATTTGGAGAAATCTGGGTTGGAAAGTTCACAGGTTGAGTTAGTTCCATGGAGTCACAGAAGTCCTTTGCTGCAGTGCCATGGCTGGTTGGAGAGGTACCAACACCCAGCCAATTTGCATGGAGACAATTTAAATTGCCACATATGAGGAAGAGAGAGTTGGGATGAGTGGTTGAAAGTTTGTCCATGTTGTCTGAGATCTGGATGGAGTCGTCACTTGTTCATCTGTGTGTTGTACCATCCTCCGAACATTGTTGGGAGCAGAGGGGAAGTCGTAGCCAATGGTATTGCCAGGGGTTAGGAGGAGTGAGATAAGTACAGGGACAGTGCGAAATTGAGTTCTTGATGTAAAGTGCAACTCTGCTACCACGGTTGGGTTCAGGCTTATCAAATTGGAGGAGACAGTAACCAAGGAGAAGACCCTAAGGGGTCAGGGATATCTTCTGGGAGGAAGGCTTATGTGAAACAGATGATGTCTGGTTTGTCAGCAGCAGTCTGGATTAAGAGATTGTCAGGTTGGAGCGAAGGCCTTGGATGTTTGAGATCCACACCGTGAGGTACAGTGTAGGAGGCATTAGGAGGGTGCGGGATGGGTTGGGGAATGTGAAGGTGAGTGACAGGGTGAGGGTGAAGCTGGGAGAGTGCTGAATGGGGCAAATATGGGAGGGTGCAGGACAAGAGGTAAAGCTGAGAGCAGTTGGACAAGGGGGAAGCTGAGAGGGGCAGGATGAAGGGGGGGGGGGGTGGTGACTAAAGGCCCGGTCACACCTTGACGTTTTAGCCAGCGATGGCAACATATTAAAATGTATGTAAAACGCTGGCTGACGTTGAACTTTTGATGTTTTTTGTTTTTAAGATTCGGACGTATTCATAACGAGTTGGTCGTATGCATAACATATTAGTAATGGACACAGAACGTTTCGTTGTGTTATAGATAACTTATACCAATGAATGCTGAACCTGTTGTCGGCCTACACAACCTATGCCCAACGATAGTCTAACTTCGGCATAGCGCGTTGCACGCATCGCCGACGATGTCGTGACGTAGCGTATTAAAAGGCTGACGCACAACGATTCGAATCATAACTGCCGTAGAAATGGAAGTGACAACATCGCGGTCACACCTTGGCGATCTTGCCAGCGTATGCCGACCTAAGAAAAATGTGTCTAAAACGTTGGGGGCACGTCAAATACGGTATGAGTAAGTTTGGTATACGTGAGTAGAACGCTAAAGTACGCTATCATACGTCGTAGTAAGTAGAGTACGTCAATAAATTTTAAACATGTTCAAAATTTTACGACGTACTCGGCGTATGACACACGAGTAGGGTAAGAATACTGATTCTGGCTCACTTTTCCCCATGTAAATGAATGGGGGATTTTCAGCGATTTATATTTTTTTTCCCTAAAAATAAACCCCCCTTTTTATCCCAAGGTATATTTATTTGTCTCCCCTTTTAACTTGGAGGTTGAACCTCATTGAATTGAACACCTGGGGGTTGAACAGCTCACTCATTGAACCTATAAAGATTTGTTCATTCTCAAATTCCTTCAATAGTTTAATTTTCTTTGCACAATAATCCCCATCTAAAATATTGACAAACAAAACATTTGAATCTTTATATTTTTTAAGATACCCCTTTTGTGCCATTACGAAATGATAAACTTCTCTTAATGCTCTTGTTTGACCACCTCCTGAGCCACATATCATTTTGAGATTATAGTAAATTGTTTTTTCATTGTTCAATTGATAACCATCAAAGTTTTCAGTCCATTCAAGGATATTCATTTTTTTCTTTACATCCTCTAACTTACTAGTTTTTAAATTAATTCGCTTATTTGTTTTATTTACCTTTGTTTTAGTTATTTTTTCAATAAGACTTATTTGATATTTTTCACATTCATTATGTTTTCCATTTATATACCAAGACTCAGATTTTCCTCCAATTTTAGGATTATTAATACTTGGTTTAACCATTTATATATTGTGAAAAAACCATGTGTAGCCCTTAAAAACCCTAACCCATCTTCCCATCGTTAAAACATAATCTATTTTATACACTCTATCATACAATATCCATATGGAACACAATCTATTCCATTATCTAAAATAAATCTCTTATCATCAAAGGCTCCTAATGCCTTTTTATTTACTTCTTCACTATATATGTTATGTTTATAACTTCTTATTGTATTCATTTTCCTATATTCTTCTTTTTTCTTATTCATCAAACAATTATAATAATTTCTAAAAGTTATTGATTTCTTTATTACATATTTCTTTATTCCCTTTAACCTCTTATCAATCTGTTCACCATACTTATAAGCATATGCCTTTGCTCTCAATCCAATAAACTCACTCATTACTTTTCCACCCAACTCATCCTTAAACTTACCAATAACCTTTTCATTCTTTTTGGAAAATAACTCACTCTTCTTGCTGAAATTACTTGTATCATATACTCCAATATTTTTCTTCATATCTTCATAAACATCATCAGTTTTTATATCTAGGATAAAACTATCAGTATCCATATACAACAATGAAACATTTTCACCATACTCTTTCTTTAAGTCATTATACAAATAATCATACATCAATATCTTTGATAAATCAAGAACTGCTGTTCCAATATAAATTGGTTTATCCATTACAATACTTTCCTTTTTCATATGAATTGCAGAAAAGTTCTCTGAAAAAACCTCTTCTCTCTCAAAACTTGGTTTATTTATCAATCTCGAAGCTTCTTTCCAAGATGTTGCGAATCTAATGTTTTGCCTGTTTCTAACATTTTCCATAGTCTTTCCAAATACAGCATTATTCATTAATTTATAAAAGTCCCCTTCAAATTTTACTTTGGTATTTGCTCTCATATCTGTATTGAATTGAATATACTTTTTCACCCAAGGACTTTGTTTAAATTTTTTAAAACTCTATGAATTTTAGCTACTCTCAATCCTTCTCTCAAAAACTGTTTTAAGCTTCTCTGATGTAAAACATATCCCTCTTTATCATAGAATGTTGTTAATAACTTTTCTGTTGATTTGCCTTTAATATTAAAACTTTTATGATAATCACTTAACCATTCTTTCGTTGGAGTTCCTTTTCACATGCAAAAGGAAGATCTTTATGCTTATTATGAAGATCACTCGGGTACCTCAAATCAACTTCAAAATAATAACCTTCTTCTTCGTCATTCAATTCCTCTTGAGAAGAAATAACAATATTCATCAAAGCCTTTTTCATAATCCTTTTCTTCCACCCACTCTAATTTACCATAAGGCAGAGATTGAGACATTGCCCATCCATACAAATTATTAGCATCAAAATACATCAAATAATTACTATCTTTTTTCACTATTATAATTTGGAAGATATTTATTATTTGCTTTAGCATATCTTTTTGAACATACTTGTGATATTCCACCTCTCTTGGACTTCTCAATCATCAAAAGCATATCAACATCACTGATTAAATCTATATCTTGTTTTGTCATTTTCAACATTGCACTCCAAGCTAAACCAGGAGCTGTGAAATAGTGGGCAGGGTCTAATCCATAACAATTTTTATTATGACAGAGTGTTCTAAAAGCCTCAAACACATCAGCTAACAATAAAACATCTGTTTTTAGATATAAATCATGATATTCTCCAAGGTTCTTTATCTTAAATATTTTCCATATTTCTTGTGCGTGTTTATATTCCTTATCACTTATCTCTTCTTCATAAAGGTTATTATAGAAACTTTCTTTTGAAGGAAGTTGTGTTTCTTTAAATCTCATAAATGAATCCATATAATCATAAGGATAAATTCCCTTACTTGTAAGAATTTTCTCTTTACTTTGAATTTCATTCCTTGTTTGAATTTCCTCTCTCGTAAGAATTCCTTCTTTAATCAGAATTTCATCTTTAATCTGAATTTCCTCTTTAGTTCGAATTTTCTTTATAATTAGAATTTCATCTTCAGTTAGAATTTCCTCTTTACTTTGAATTCTCTCTTTAATCTGAATTTCCTCTTTAGTGAGAATTTCTCTTTGGAAAGAATGAATTAAGATTTGGAAAAGAGTCCGTGGAGCTTAGATTTGATGCGAGGTAGGCTAGTGGTGTTCCCATAAACTTGTAAGAATCTAAAAACCTAATACGAGTTATAGGTTTTGTGAATATCATTTTTGAAAATGAAATATACTTTTGACTTGTGTTTGTTATAGCAGAAATATTCCCTGGTGTTTTTGAAAGTTCATTTATAAATAGATGTGTATCATAGTTGGCGCTGTTGTGAAGAAAGACTGGAATAAAAGAAGGTAATTTATAATTAAGATTACAACAGGAATGAGCGGGACCTCTATATTTACCAGTAAGATGACAATGGTCTCTAACTTTAAACTCCTTAATTTCCCTCACAAATATGACAGATATTGTTCATTCTAAATTCTAATTTTTCTTCTTTGGTTAATTTCATCGGTTCATTTGTTTCTTTCATTAATTTAGTGAGTCTTATACAATCCTTTTCTAATCGTTTTACAAACTCTTGTGAAGCATTTTTTCCACGATAATGTTCAAGTTTGTTATACTTTTCTCCAACAGATGATTTGATATAATAACAAAAACCACAAGGAATATGTTTTTGATATTTATTTGTATATGGTTCTTTTGGATTAGGAGAAGCAGTATTTATCTTTTTAAGGATACATTCAAAATCAGCGTATATCACAAATGGGTGCATGATAGATTTATTATAATCTTCAAAATAAATCTTTTTCACCAGGTTTAGGCATTGTAATTACAGCTGATTTATGATTACTACAATATTTTGAATGTTGTTCTAATCGTTTCTTTTGTATGAAATGAATTAAGACATCGCTTACAAGGATATATTTTGTTTGCTGTTCTGAATACCTGAGAAGAGATTAATCTTGATAAATTATTGATGTATGTGTAATGTGAATTCTTTCCAACACTAAAATATAAAAGGTCAATGTGTGTTTCTTCATTTTTATAGTTGTTTGAAATTTTTAATATTTGAACTTTGTTTGTATCTGTTAATCCATATACATTAATAGAAAGATTATTCTTTTTCTCAAATTTAGGAATATCTGTTAGTGGCATTGGGAATTTAAAATCTTTAATGTCCAAGGTATTCTCATATTTCATATATTGTTTTACTCTTTCTGAATTACATTTTGGTGGATGTAAGTGAGCAAGAACAGACCAGAGAAAACATTTATTATCATTGTTCTTAATATTAACAACTGCCTTCTTTAGTTTTATTTCTTTTGGTAATTCAATATAAGAAGAAGCTTTAAGAGGGTTTGATTTTAGAATGTGTAGATCTGAAAAAATGATTTTTTTAATATTGAATCCACTTCCTACCACTGTATTATCAACATCCTCCTCTTGTCTTGATAGTTCTTCATAAACCCCACTATTCAAAAATCTTGAAATGATGTTATAAAATGAAGATCTGTTCTCATATAAGGAGTTTGTTCTTCATCTTGTCTTTTCATATTCATTTTCACTCCCATATAAAACTTTAAAGTTTTCATTTCTTTTAATGTCTTTTTAATAAATTTTTCAACATCGGGTTTCACTATTTCAATTGATTCAGCTATTGATGATGGACCGGGTTCTCCAAATTGAAAAATCCTTATTTTTTATATGCCCTTTAAATGCCTCATCAGTGTTTTTAATATAATAGTCTCCCTTTACTTTAAACTCATTTTTCTTGTGTTTTTGTGATTGAAGATGTTGATTATAACTACTCTTCAAAACATCCTTTGAACAGATATCACAATGTTTTCTTTCCAACTCAAGAGGAGATATTTGATGAAATAGATTAAATGTGTGTTTGTTGGTTCGGAGGTGTTTTCTATAATGTTTATATTCGTGATTACAAACATCGCAGTACGTTGTATTCACCATATTTATAGAATAAAACTTGTTGAACTAAAATTTTCTTGATGAAAATTTCGTTTAATTTATAGGTGAATCTGTGCTTAAAAACATTTTATCCTCCAACTTTTTCACTTAATAAATACAATGTTTCAAGACACAAAAGACAAGTTTCAATCAATCTCTTCATCTGTTAAAGATACTGAGAAATATGTCAAGGATGTAAAATTGAACAAAGATAAATATAACAACTATTGGATAAAAACTATTATGGTAAATAATATGAGTTCTTCAATTTCCTTCAGTGGAAGGGCTTTTAGTATACCTGGTAGAACATCAATTAAAGTATCTCTAACAAAAGTTTCTCCTCTCCTTCTAGTAATATATTCAAAACTAGAAAAAGCAATGAAACAAGAAAAAGTATTAAAGAACAAAAACCTTATGGATGAAGCTTTAGAAAGAAAAGATAAGACCATCTGTAATATGCAAGGAGAAATTTGTATTTTTCAACAACCCTAAAGATGTAAATCTTGATGAAATAAAGGATGTTAATATATCAGGTGAAATGACATTTCGTTCAATAGTAGTTAACGATAATTTTAAAATTACCTTTAATATAAAAAATGTTGTCGTTGAATCTGATAATGAAAAAAGTATATCGATATCGATGGTAATATACAACTGAAAGTATAGATGAATTTCAGTTTAAGTAAAGTTTTACTTTATAAATATGCTAGACTTTCCTGATTCTCCATATGACAAATTTGAGAATTGTCCTGCGTGTGAAAGACGGGGATTAAACACAGAGTCAAAAGCCTATAAACAATGTATATTCTGTGATTATCTTCTAATTAATGATAATAAAAAATATAAAAAGGAAAATAATTCTTTTAGATTTACACCAAAAATGAATTACTTTACAAGATTGATTAGAGAAATGAATGTAAAGTATGAGGATGATAACACACCTTTCCTTACAAGGGAAGAAACTGAACGTATAAGAGAAATGTTCAAAGGATTGTTGTTGTATATTATTCATGGATGTAATTTTCAGGGAAATATCAACACAAGATATTGTATAAATAAAATAATGGATTATCTTGAAATTAAACCTGAACTTAGGATAAAATATAGAGTTTCTAAAAAAGCTAATAATAAATTAAATAACCTGTTTTTCAAATATATAAATGAATGATTTTTTACCTATTTGGGAAAATAAGATAAAATTTAACAACCATAAAAATCTCCCAAATTCATTAAGATGTCTCATAGTTGGTTCAAGTGGATGTGGAAAAACCTGCTTACTTTTAAAAATGCTCCTCACTCCCAACTTTTTAGATTATGATAATTTAATAATTTTCACAAAGTCGAGTTTTCAACCAGAGTATCAACTACTCTCACAAGGTTTTAATGCTGGTCTTCAAAAAGAAGATATAATAGGTTTATTTAAACGTCAAAAAAACCTAAATGATTATAACATTGAAGATATAATTCAACTATTTTGTGATACACAGAGATGTAAAAAGAAATCAAATCTTATAACTTGTATTCTTAGTGATAATACGGATGATATACCGTCTCCCAAGATTTGGATAAATCAAAAAGAACCTCGTTATCTTTGATGATTGTGTTAATGAGAGAAACCAAACGGTAATGGATAGCTACTACACAAGAGGGAGACATTCTTCTTGTAATTGTATTTATCTTAGTCAATCGTACTTTCAACTTCCTCGCTGCTCCATCAGAAACAATGCTAATACTTTTATTTTATTCAAGTTAAATTCAATAGATATCAATAATTTTTGGAGAGATAATTGTTCTACATTATGTAGTAAAAAGAAATTTGAGGATTATATGAAGCACACGACTGAAAAATATAAATATATTGTTGTGAAACAAGATGAGATATTAAGGGATATATTTTTTGTTTTATAAACAATTACATATATAAATGACAACTATTATTATAAATCTTGTGGGTAAATCTGCTTCTGGAAAAAACTTTCATAAATCAAGGTTCTTGTGTAGTACAAATGAGAATATTGTAAATTTACTTAAAAAACACCCCGTGATACGCATTGTATCAACAACAACTAGAGCAATAAGACCTGGAGAAGTAAAAGGTGAAGATTATCACTATATTTCAGTGGAGGAACATATGCGATTGAGGAATGAAGGTCAAATGTTTGAGGAGGTTTCTCTTGGTACAACAAAATATTCACATTGTAAGAGTGAGTTAAAGAAACTAAAATCTGGTGGTGTTGGGATATTAGAAACTAATCCAGAAGGAACGAGACAAATTATTAAATATCTGAGCGGAGTGAAGATTTTATCATTCGGTTTTGATGTTGATGAAGAAACTCAACACAAACGTATGAAAAGCAGAGATGCAAGGATTAGTGAAGAAGAAATTACAACTCGCATTAATGTTAATAAAGAATTTGATGAAATATTTAAAGAAAAGGATTTATTTGAACACATCTACTTGAATGATGAAGAAAAGGAAAATTTCCCTGTTGATCTTTACAATTCATTAAATGATATTTTACAATAAATAAATGGATACAAAAGAAAGAGCAAGAAGATTTAAGGAACATCAAGAGTTGGTTTCAAAAGTTGTAAAACAACAGGAAGACATAAAGAAGAAACGCAGACAGAAACTAACGGGCGAAGAAGCATTTGAAAAAAAAACAAGAGAAATTTTTTAAACCACTTTTAAAAACTTCCCAAGAAAAAATGAAAGATGTTTCCACAGTTCCCACAGTAGAATATACTCCTAGAAAGCTTCAAATGTTAAAAGATTTCAGTCAAATGACGGAGGAAGAATTAGAGCATTTAGGAGAATTAGAATATGATGATGAAGGTTTATTTCAACAACTGGAAGAGATTAATCAACCCCTGATTATATTGTGAATGCTGTTCAAAACAATGAATATTCAGCGGATTCAAAAACCAAAGCAGGACTCATTCCAACAGAACAACCAGCAATATTTCATCTTGTTCAAGAAAAGGTATTGATATTTAATGATGAATTAAGGTTCTTAAGTTCTGCTCAACCCCCTGTTAAACTAACTCCGAGATTAATGTTTCTTCTCACAAAAGATGGAAGACAAGGTTCAACTGTGAGGGATGAATCAAAGTATATTGATAAACCATTGGATATGGAAAATAATGATGATAGAGTATATATTGATTTGCTAAACACTCTAAATTATAAGGTTATTCTTTCTGGTAAAAGTAGGAAGAATGAGAAGGAGAAACACATTATTCAGGCTTTAAGTATCCTTGGTTCAGGTATTAGTTTTCTTCCAAATGACCCATCGCAATTAGTTAATAGACTGTTATTGTTGTTCGGCAGTAAGAAGGCTGGAAATAACAATTGTTTTAATGAAGCATCAGCCATTTTAGACCAGTTGATGAACATGAAAATAATTAATAAATCTCAATATAAAGACATTTTAACTCATATTAAATAAGATGAGAAGCACAATCCTGAGTTTTAATTTCACAACAAGCGACCACACATCTTCATTCCCATACCCACTACAACTTGACACAACAAAAGAATATGAGGCATCTTTATTGTCCATGGAGACTTATAATACCTTATTTAATATAACCGAGAAAAATGACAAGTTTAGTTATAATCCGGGAAGTGGATACAAAACGATAACAGTCTCAATTCGGAGCATACGAGATTTCTCAAATATCTTCCGAAATTGCTCGCCTTATGAAAGAACAGGGTGATGAACCAAAAAATATTGTTATAAACATTCAAAAACATACTTCAAAATCAACGATTAAAGTTAAAAATAACTACAAGGTTGATTTCACAATTGATAATTCATTTAGAGAGTTATTAGGTTTCTCCTCAAAAAAGATTGAAACTAATGGGACGTTTTACAGTGATAATGTCATTCAAATATCCTCAGGAATAAATTCGGTGTTAATTCACTGTGATTTGATTGATGGTGCTTATAATGATGGATTAAAAACAAATACAATATTTTCATTCAGCGCATACTCAACCCCAATTGGTTATAAATTCAATATGGAGCCTAAAAATTTGGTTTATCTACCTGTGTCAGGAAAAACCATACACAGAGTAAATTTTAGGATAACCGACCAAGATAATCGTGTGATTTCTTTTAATGGAGAAGTTATATCCATCAGAATTCACCTACGTGAAGTTTTTCAATAAATAAATACGATGGTTATTGTGAGGAAGCACGAGTTGGGAAAATATAAAATAATTACAGGGGATGGGATGTTCCTTTCCCCGTACTACAAGGGTGAAGGTATGTATCTTGGTAGAGGATACTATAAACCTAAGAGACAAAGGGGTGTTGGACATCAATTTAGAGGAGATGGGATAATTGATACTCTCATGGGTATTGGTTCAACTATTCTTAAACATAAAGACCTAATTGGTTCAACTGCTTCTGCTGTGGGAAATGTAGCAGGTGCTGTAAAGAGTATAAAAGATGCTCAGAAAGAATCTCATAAATTACAAGCAATAAAAGAAATTAAGAAAGGTAAAACTCAGTTGTCCCCCAAGAACGACAGAAAATAATTCAAATACTTGGATCAGGGTTTCAAAAGTTTTAACATCTTTTTTCCTAAATAAATACAAGTATGGAAGCAATTGATAGTATCTATGATTTGGATGATACTATTATTATCTCAAACTCCACTAAAAAGAAGATTACTTCAAGGTAAATGCAATAACTGGAACAGACTGGAATACAAATGGTACAAAAGTTTTGAAATAAATAATCAACAAACCTATTTGAATCTCTCCGAAAGTTTCTTGTTGTGTAAATTTAAATTCACTAAGGCTGGGAATAACACAAACGCTACACTTGTAAATGATTTCTTCTGGAAAATGTTTGATAGTGTGCGATTGTATATTGGAACACAAGAAGTTGAAGCGGTTGATTATGTCTCTGCTGTATCTGAAATGATGAAATTTACACTCTATACATTCAGTGATAGAATGGGAAAGGGGTCTGTCGAAGGTTTTATTCCTGATATGTCAACGGGAACAAACACAGACCCTGGATATATTCAAAGGAAAGGAATGTATAATGATGATACAAAAGCAGAAAATAGTTTTACTGTGGCAGTTCCTCTTAAAGGTATATTTGGATTTTGTGATTATGATAAAGTTCTGTATGGTCTTAAAATTAGATTTCAACTACAAAGGAATGATAATGAAAATAGATTGCTTTTGGTGTTGGTAATGCTTTTGGTGATCAGAATAAATTTGTAATTGAGGAGATGAGTTGGTATATCAGTGAATATACTCCTAATCTTAAAACAGAAGAGATGTTGAATCGAAGACTTAACTCAAAAAAACCACTCAGTGTATCATACCTCAAAAGAAGATGTCAACACGTTAAACTCAATCAAACTACTTACACGTGGAATTTGGGTGTTCTGGAAGGAAAGCCACGATATCTGTGGATGATTTTTAAAAAGCCAGATGGTGATACTGCGACTGATAAGAATAATGCATTGAGTGATAATGCTAAGGTGAAACAACTTCGCGTTTCTCTAGATGGAACATTTTATCCACGAGATAGATTGGAAATTAATTGGGAAAAAAATGATTTTGCTGAAGCATACAAGTCTTACCAAAAGGTGTGTGAAAGTAATGGAAATAAAGAACCTATTTTGGATATGACAGCATTTAAAAGTTTGTATACCATCTATACGTTTGACCTGAGCGCTCAAAAAGAAACTATAAAGTCTAATCGAGTGGATACTTCCCTATACATTGAAAGAGGAGAGAGTGAAGAAGTTGATACATATTGTTTGCTTTTGGAAGAAACAGAATTGCAGATTAATACAGATAATGGTGTGATGATTAGTCTCACATAATTTTTTGTTAAATAAATGAGTGGCAAAGTACCAACTGGGGTATATGTTAATCAAATCAATCTTCATAAACTATCATCTTGTGTTCAAAATCAAAAGCCTTGTACGATTAACGTTAATACAATTCAGAGAAAAGGAGCAGTAAGAATTGATGTTTTGCTCACAAGAGAACAGGTTAAAATCTTGAATGACACTGGCTCACTTAAAATTAAAATGACAAAACCAATGTTGAAAAAATATTCAATAAGAGAGACGAGTGGAGGATTTCTCCCATTTCTAATTCCTTTATTTGCTGGTTTAAGTGCGGTTGGAGCATTGACGGGTGGTATTTCAACAGCGGTCAAAACTGCCAACGAAAGGAAGGCTCAACTCCAGGCTCAAAAAGAATTGGAAAGACATAACAAAGAGTTGGAGAAACAAATTAGTGGAAGTGGTGTAATTGTAGATTTTGCTGAAAAACTTGAAGGTCTGCCTGATAAAGCGAGATTGTTAGTTGGAGATATGCTTTCTTCTATAGCACAAGCAGGTGTAAAATTAACGAAAAGAGGTAATGGATTATATCTTTCTAATAAATAAATGAGTATTGATGAGTGGTTGAAAGAATTTGGAAAGAATACAACATCAAATTTACAACTTGCCAAATATTGTAAGAAATTAAAAATTCATAATGTGGTTATTTGTATGAAGAGATGAATTAACAAATGTGTCCGAAACATACAAAGAATATTATTATGAACTTAGAAGATAATGATGGGAACGGTTCTCATTGGGTTTGTATTTTTAATAGTCAAGACAAATATTATTTTGATAGTTTTGGTCTTCCACCACCTGTTGAAGTCATAAAATTCTTACAGAATGGTGTTTATCAAACATTTCAAGTCCAAGAATTAAATTCCAAGTGTTGTGGTCAATTATGTCTATATGTGTTATTTCAACTCAACAAAAATAAAAATTTTATGATATTATTTTTAATCTAATATAAATGACTTATGTTGGTAAAGATGGTTCTATCTTTGGTGTATCTCAAGAACTGGATATTGATTTATCAAATTATTACACAAAGGCACAGGCTGAACGACATAAATATAATATAAACAAAAATATTAACATGAAAAATGCTTATAAATTAAAAAATTATCCAAGCCCGACTGACGCGAATGACTTGGTGAGATTAAGCGATTTATCACAATATATATACTTAAATAAAACGGCTGTGTATTCTAAAGATACAGAAGTGTTGATATTATCTCCAGGTCATACAGAATTCACAGTTCGAATTAAAATAAATTTTTATAAAGAAGGGCGTATCGTTTGTATGAGAATAGAACAATGGGGGTATGATATGAATGATTTAGGGTATAATTGGTCATTTAAAATTAACCTCGAAGACCTGGAACAATTAAATCAGTCTCGTAAGGAAGAATATTATCCACTTGGTATCGAGAATGAGTTTTGTGGAGCCACGATTAGTAAACAACAAATAAAAAGAATTTAATAAGGGTAAATATAATAATGGTTTTGCCCTTGTTTATCTCATGAAAACAGAAAAACAGGATTATATATAATAAGTAAGGAAATACAAAATGATTTAACTATGGGAAGATGGGAAGGTGTTTCGGGACATAATATTATTCTAACATATATTTCTAATACATAAATGACAGCAAGAAGGCTTCAAGAAAATTATCATTTCTGTGTCCAAGCATACCTTCAAGAAAAGGGTATTCGGTATTTTAATAAATATGTTCTACAACATAAGAATGAGGTATTTTCAATAAAAGATTGGCATTATGCTGATGTTGATAAACCAACAACTTTAGATTTAATTAGAATGTTAAATAATGAAAAATTATAAGGTTAAGAAAAGGTAAGGCTCTTTTAGAAATTCAAAAGAAATTTTATTGGTATCCTGTTGTAAAAAAATTATTTTGGATACAGGAATAACAAGAAATCCTGATGAATATATGTATAATATTCTATGGGGTGTAAACGATTCAAGTATAGTAAGGGATGAGGAAGGAGTTGAAGAAGAGAGGGAAGAGGAGGAAAAGGAGGAGGAGGAGAGAGAAGGAGGAAGAGAGAAGAGAGAGAGGGAGGAAAGAGCGAGAATGAATAAATATCAAAATATGGAAACCAGTGAGATTCAAAAGAATAGAGGTATTAAAGAAATTAACTTATCTCACCAGGGAGGAATACAAAGAATTAAAAGTCTATTTACAATACTTTCGACAAGACTATCGACATCGAGAAGACATGTATTTTAATTCAAGTTTTTCTTAAATAAATGGAGGAGAGAGTGAAGGCATTTCTAAGGATTCTTTATGTTTTAAAAATTAAGATTCAAATGTGCATGTTGGAAACTAAAAAGGTTTTTGCACTCTGCAGAAATTTTTCTCATAAATAAATGAGTTATTGTCTCAAATGTAAAAGAAAACTAATACTAAAAATATTTCATATATTAAAAGTAAAAATAACAGGGTTATACAAAAAGGTATATGTTCGGTGTGTGGTTCAAAAAAAATCAATTTATCTCCAAACACAAACTCGGAGGAGATATACAAAAGTTTTTATCAGGAAGTAAATTTACAACTACTGGAATACCAGGGAATTACATCTTCCAGGGTATTCTTTCTGTGGTCCAGGCACAAACTTGGATAAAAGATTAGATGAGGCAGACAATCCTAAATCCTGGAGTAAACCAATCAATAGAGTTGATGAAGTGTGCATGAGACACGATATTGATTATGGGAATACCACAACGTTGGAAGAAAAGCATGAAGCCGATAGAGAAATGTTATATAATTTGTCTCTGATACAAAATCCAACCTTGAGAGAAAAAGTTGATAGGTTCATCGTGAAGAAGATGATTAGTGCTAAATTGAAACTTGGACTTGGAAATTCAAAAAACTTATAGGCTCTAATGATGCCATTAAGACTGAAGAGCAATTAGCTGATGAATTACATAAACCAATATTCACAAAGTTTCAGAGAAGGAAAGTTTATTCCAAGGAAGTTGATTATATCTGGTCTGCTGATTTGATTGAACTCAATAATGATAAGGGGTACAAGTATGCTTTAACCGTTATTGATTTGAGGAGTAGATATGCGTGGGTTGTCCCTTTAAAAACAAAACAGGTAATACTCTTGTGTTAGCTTTTCAACAGATATTTAATAAAAGTAAGAGAAAACCTAAGAAATTGTGGACTGATGAGGGTAGAGAGTTTTATAACAAGACATTTATGAATTTTTTAAAAATAACAGTATTACATTATACAGTACCTTTAATGAAGGGAAGGCAGTTGTTGTTGAACGTTTTAATCGTACCTTAAAAGAGAGACTATATAAAAAAATTCACACAACTCGGTTCACAACAATGGTTATCTTTTATTCAGGATATTGTGGATAAGTATAATGACACGATTCACACGTCAACGAATATGAAGCCATCAGAAACATTTACAAAATTAAAATATGAAAAAGAGATTAATGTCAGAAAACCTAAGTTCAAAGTTGGTGATATCGTAAGAATATATAGGTGGAAATCTCATTTTGAAAAGGGTTTTACTGAACGATGGACGAAAGAACTTTTTAAAATTGTTGATGTAATAGATACAGTTCCTTGGACTTATAAAATATATGATTTGGAAGGGAAGAGATTTTAGGTTCATTTTATTCACAGGAATTACAAAACACAAAACTAACCATATAATACAGCTTTGTGCACACTAGAGGCACAAGTCCGAGGTGTGTAACAGTATATAATGTGGGTCAAGGGGACGTTCTTAGATCTGTGAACCCCAAACACAGAATCCTCAACTGAATAGTCAAGGCTTAACTTTTGTTTGTGTGTGTGTGTGCAATGGGAGCAATAGGTTGGCGCTTCACTCCCTCCTACTATACACCGTTGTGGACACTCGAGGGCCAAGTCCGAGGTGTATAACAGTATATAATCTGTGTCAAGGGGGACGTTCTTAGATCTGTGAACCCCAAACACAGAATCCTCAACTGAATAGTCAAGGCTTAACTTTTGTTTGTTGATGTGTATGTGTGTGTGTCCCAACCCTCACATTCAAAATCTCAACCCTAACCCTCACATTCAAAATCTCAACCCCAACTCAATCCTCGCCCAACACAATGTCTTTTTCAAAATGAGATTTCCACCTATATATATATATATTTTTACGTTTTTTTTTTTCTTCTTCCAATTCTGTCTTTTAAGGCTTTCAGGTTTGATGACGTAGAAAGAGGGAGTAAGCCTGCACTTTCTTCCCAGAACGAACAATGTATATTTTTTGTTTTTTTTTCTCTTCTTCCAATTCTGTCTTTTAAGGCTTTCAGGTTTGATGACGTAGAAAGAGGGAGTAAGCCTGCACTTTCTTCCCAGAACGAACAATGTATATTTTTTGTTTTTTTCTCTTCTTCTTCCAATTCTGTCTTTTAAGGCTTTCAGGTTTGATGACGTAGAAAGAGGTAAGTAGCTTGCACACTCTTCTCAGAACTTTCTTGAAGTTGCTCCCATCAAGCACCATCCGACAAAGAACTACATCGATAGGTTTAGATCCCAAAGAGTGATAGCAACTCCAAAAGTCTCCAAAATATAAATAAATAAAATAATAATAATAATAAATAAATAAATAAATAAATAAAAGCCCCCAAAAAAGTTTCAAGTGTCCAACATAAACCCAACTTTCCAAGTCTTCAAGGTATAACCACATTCCCGTTGAGTTTCCAAGATATGTATCACATTGTGAGTTATCAATCCAGAACCCACATTTCAAGTATTCAAAGTAAAACCAACTTACAAAGTCTCTTAAGGATAACTCATTTACTGATTTTTTCAAAATTTGTGAGTCTCCAAGGTAGGCCCCATATTTAGAACCATCTTGGCAGAACCCTTTTCCTGAGTCTCCAAGGTAGTTATTTAAACCATCAAGGCAGAACTCATTTACTGATTTTTTCAAAATTTGTGAGTCTCCAAGGTAGGCCCCATATTTAGAACCATCTTGGCAGAACCCTTTTCCTGAGTCTCCAAGGTAGTTATTTAAACCATCAAGGCAGAACTCATTTACTGATTTTTTCAAAATTTGTGAGTCTCAAGGTAGGCCCCATATTTAGAACCATCTTAGCAAAACCCTTTTCCTGAGTCTCCAAGGTAGTTATTTAAACCATCAAGGCAGAACTCATTTACTGATTTTTTCAAAATTTGTGAGTCTCCAAGGTAAAACTTGTATTCTGGCTCATCAAGGTATAACTTGTTCAGTGGGTATTGTCTTGATAACTCACAATGAGTACTATTGCTGTAAAACTCTTTTTCAGGATTTTGCTGGTCTCAAGGTATAACTCTTTGCTTGGGTCAACAAGCACACACTCGTTCTGTGGGTCTTGGTCGCTCATAAGGTCTTCAACCAAGCCAACAATTTCGCCCCAAGTTGTAGCAAAAGCAGTATTTTCATTTCGTATTTCAGACACAATTTCCTGTGAGAGAAAATAATAATGTATGAATTAAGTTATTTAATTATTAAATGAGTATGCTTCAATCAAAGTTTGAAAATAGGAAAATAAAAAATCTTACCTCAATAGATAAGAGGTTTGAATCCAGTTCATCAACTTGAAGGTTTAGTTCCATAGAAGACAGAGAGTTCCAAGGAACACTAAAGTCATCCCACTCAAGGTCTTCAACCAAGCCAACAATTTCCCCCCAAGTTGTAGCAAAAAGCAGTATTTTCAGATACAATTTCCTGTGAGAGAAAAAATAATAATGTATTAATTAAGTTATTTAATTATTAAATGAGTATGCTTCAATCAAAGTTTGAAAATAGGAAAATAAAAAATCTTACCTCAATAGATAAGAGGTTTGAATCCAGTTCATCAACTTGAAGGTTTAGTTCCATAGAAGACAGAGAGTTTGAGACAAGCACACAGAACACCATTGCCAGCAAGAACAAATGTTTAAAATGGAGCCTGGGTTTGAAGCTTTTATAGAGAAAGACTGGTGGGTGTGGTTTCCTTTGGAAATTCCTGGGCAAGCCTAGGCAAGCCTTCATTGGGAAATTTTTCAAAACCATAACATCCTGTAATTTTCTAGTGATTTCTTTGTGAGTCAGAGATGAACTGGAAATGATGTAAGAGTGGGCGGGGCTTAGCAAAAGTAGGCGGAGCTTAGGAAAAGTGGGCGTGGCTTAGAAAAAATACCTTATGAAAAGTGGGCGGAGCTTAGCAAAAGTGGGCGGGCTTAGGAAAAGTGGGCGTGGCTTAGAAAAATACCTTATGAAAAGTGGGTGGAGCTTAGCAAAAGTGGGCGGAGCTTAGGAAAGTGGGCGTGGCTTAGAAAAATACCTTATGAAAAGTGGGCGGAGCTTAGCAAAAGTGGGCGGGGCTTAGGAAAAAGTGGGCGTGGCTTAGAAAAAATACCTTATGAAAAGTGGGCGGAGCTTAGCAAAAGTGGGCGGAGCTTAGGAAAAGTGGGCGTGGCTTAGAAAAAATACCTTATGAAAAGTGGGCGGAGCTTAGAAAAAGTGGGCGGAGCTTAGGAAAAGTCGGCGTGGGTTAGAAAAATCACCTCATGAAAAGTGGGCGGGGCTTAACAAAACTGCCCGGCGCTTAAAGAAAAGTGGGCGGGGCTTAACAAAAAATAACCTGTGGCTCAGGAGGTGGTCAAACAAGAGCATTAAGAGAAGTTTATCATTTCGTAATGGCACAAATGGGGTATCTTAAAAAATATAAAGATTCAAATGTTTTGTTTGTCAATATTTTAGATGGGGATTATTGTGCAAAGAAAATTAAACTATTGAAGGAATTTGAGAATGAACAAATCTTTATAGGTTCAATGAGTGAGCTGTTCAACCCCCAGGTGTTCAATTCAATGAGGTTCAACCTCCAAGTTAAAAGGGGAGACAAATAAATATACCTTGGGATAAAAAGGGGGGTTTATTTTTAGGGAAAAAAAATATAAATCGCTGAAAATCCCCCATTCATTTACATGGGGAAAAGTGAGCCAGAATCAGTATTCTTACCCTACTCACACGTTCCGCATGCGATGGGGATAAGTTTTACACACGATATGTGGACGCTTACACACGTCCACAAACGCTACTTATAAGCTACTCATAAGTCGAAACACGTCGCGGTAATGTCTTTTTTACGCGAAACTTATTTCTAACATATGTTTGACGTGCTTTGAACCAATTCTTTATGTAGTCCCAACACACATCAACGTATGTAGACGTATTCCAATGACGTCTTCCGGTCGACAAAAAAAAAAATAAATGAACGTGTTTCTAGGTTACAACTGCCATATAAAGACGTGTTCCCAGCGGTTTTGGGAATTGGTATATAAAAATGGTGTTCATAAAAGGGGAACCCAACAGTGTTTTCGAGTTCCTTTTTGAGTCGATGTCCATGTCAGCAGTATCAGTATTAGTATTAGTAGTAGTTTGTTCATGTTGGCAGTAGTAGGTGAGTGTGAGGGGGAGGGTGTGGGTTATGATGGATCGTCCTTGCGTCCGCGTGTCCACGGGTAGGTTCATAGGCTGCCACTCAACGATTTAAATGGCTGCATCTCCACTATTGAAAGTAGACGCTTGCGCTCAACAATTGGATTTTTTTTACACTCAACGACTTTTAAACGGTACCACTCAGCTATTTTCATTGTTTACAATGAACGATTTAAATTGCTGTCACTCGCCTTTGTTTTTTGACGCTGGCGCTCGGAAATTTTAATCGTTTCTATTGAACGTGCTAACTCGCTCAAACTCCACTATTGAAAGTAGACGCTTGCGCTCAACAATTCGATTTTTTTTACACTCAACGACTTTTAAACGGTACCACTCTGCTATTTTCATTGTTTACAATGAACGATTTAAATTGCTGTCACTCGCCTTTGTTTTTTGACGCTGGGGTTTTGAAATTTGAAGCGTTTCTTCTGAACGTGTTAAAACGCTCAAACTCGACTATTTTAAATAGACGCTGCCGATGGACAATTGGAATCATAGCCAAGCTAGACATCGAAGTGTGAACATCCTCGTCATGCCGAAGAAAAGTTTGAAGAATGCTGCAAATAAGTGTCCTGGCCGTGGCTGTGGACGCTGACGCAAGGACGATCCATTATACCGACGTCTTTCAGCCTATGAGTAACTTAAAAGTAACGTCTGTCGATGTGTGGCAACGATCGCGTAACGTGCCAACAACACGTTAATCATAGGTTAGAAATAAGTTTCGGGTACGCTAAACATTACCTCGGCGTGTCTCAACTTATGATTAACTTACAAGTAGCATGTGTTGACGTCTGTCAACGATCGCAGACCGTGCATACAACTTGTGGCCAGCGTAGCGGAACGTGTGAGTCATACGCCGGCATACGTCGTGAAATTTCAAGCATGAAAAAATTTGAGGACAACCGAAAAGTACAACGTTTAAAGC
>NC_140963.1:142953044-142955544 GCF_056783735.1 Eptatretus burgeri
CTACCCTAACCATTTAACTGTTAAACTACCCCGGGGCTTTCAACAAGCGCCTCTCGCTTAAACTATTGGTTCTAACAACCCAGATTCCCGTCGCCTGTGTTGGTGTCCTCACAATTTCGGGCCTCGCCCCCAATTTTCCCTCCGTGCCCTCACACGGTCTCCTGGCTGGGACACGTGGCTCCCTTTGGCAGGCACGACCCTCTGGCGAATCTCCCGCTATGGCACCCCAGGGCACTACACTGCCTCCGAGCCTACCAGCTCCCTAACACCGGGGAGTGCCCCCCATGGCACCTCCCCTGAAACGCACACGTGGCAGGCCGGCCTCCCGGGCCCCTTTCCGAGGGTCACCCGTGCCCACAACACTGCCCACGCGGCTAATGGCGCCCCAGGCCCCCGCACCAAGCAGGCGCACCCGTGCCCACTACTCTATCCCGGCCCCCCATGGGCCCTTGGCCTACCACGGCCGACTAGCCTGGTGCCCGGGGTACCCACTCAGCGATACTCACCTTTCGCAGCCACGCTCCCAAGCCCGTCAACAGGGCTCCTGCACCCCTCCAAATGGGTCTCGAGCCTACTTTCCCACCAACAGCAAAACGACCTCCATTTTTCAATTTGACTAACCCAGCTAACTCACTTTACTCTGACCCCGGGGTCCCTTGGGCGGGAGTCACTCCTCCCCCCAATCACTCATCGCACCATGCATTCCCCATTCACTCCACTCACACAGACCCGCTGGCCTCACTCACTCAACAAGTACTCACCTCACAACTCACCAACTCTTCAACACACACACCACTGAACTCTGCCATCCTTCTAACTACCTCCCCTAACTAACTCGTGCTCCCACGTCGTCCCTTAAACTATAGCACGTTCCTTTTAACACTACGTAGCTAAACTACGTCCCCTCTACACACTCACTGTCAGTCACTGTCTCCAAACTCAAAAATTCATTTTATTTCCCAACCTAAATCTCGCTACAATCCCTCTATCTAATCCATTCCACGGACTCCATGAGGACTTACCCCTGCCCCATGAAGTCGGTCTAACTAAGCTAACCCTTCCCCCTAACTAGTTTCCATCCTGTGCCCAAGTAAGGGGGTCTTTCACCCCTTGCCCAGGAATCCTGTACACCCGAAAGTGAGGCTTGCTTTCCTTTTTTTTTTTTTTCCATGCGCAGCACCTGCGCGGCAACTCAGAGCTCGCGCACTTTGCAACTGCCCGTGACGTCATGCAGCTGCACGTGTTCCTCGTCCCTCCTTGGACGGTACCATCCGGCAGAGATACCCCTCCTGCCGGATTCCAACCACACGTGCAGCCATGACGTCACCGTGCGCAAAAAAAAAAAACACAAGCCCCACGTCTCGAGGGGTTCCCCACGCGAACACATGTGCCCTGCCCGTTGGAGCTGAACACACACGATCGCGTGGAGAACCCGTCCGGTCCAAATCCATTTACCTGCCTAAACTTTGTCCGTCCGCGGGATCGGCAAATCCACCGCGTGCGTTTCCGGACCGGGACTTCACTCTCGCAAGCGAGCACGTGGTGGTCTCGTGCGTTGCACAGCACGAACCGCGTGCTCACTGCTGGGTGAACCCGGCACGGTCCTCGAAACAACTACAGCCGCTACTCGGCTTTCTCTCCTCTGTCGCCGTCGTCGTTTCCATTCCACCCACGCACACCTGCGTGTTACGACGCACACAGTCCACACCATCACATTCACACCGGGAGACGCGGCTGCGTGCTCCCGCATGCCAACCGACATCTCCCTCTCATACCGCTCTCTCACACACACGGTCTCCCTGGCACACAGCGACCTTGCACACGGCCGTTCACTCACGCGTGCCTCACTACTCACACAAACCATACTACTCACACGTGGTGCTCTATTCACTCGCGCGGGGGCACTCACCCGCGGTGCCTCACCCACACACGCGAGGGCACTCAACCGCTGTGCCTCATCCACACACCGTGCCTCACTCATACACGCGGGGGCACTCACCCGCGGTACCTCACTCATACTGGCCGTTTCACTCACACACACGGCCTCTTCCACACACGGTTCCTCATCCACACACGGTGCCTCATCCAAACACGGCGTGCTGGGAAGCACGTACTCCGGCACCATCGCCACCACACCACTCACACGTGGTGCCTCACTCATACTGGCCGTTTCACTCACACACACGGCCTCACTCACACACGGTGCCTCACCCACGCACGGCGTGCTGGGAAGCACGTACTCCGGCACCATCGCCACCACACCACCCACACACGGGGTCGCTTCCACACACGGGGACGCACTCACACCTTGCACCACACACACAGGGACAACCACACTGGGGATTCGTGTCCCCACAAGGGTCTCCGGGGCCTCTATACCCCCCAAGCTCTCCGTGCACCCGTCCACAGCACCCGTCCCCTCAACCTCGCAAAGCACGACCGAACTCACCTGGTCGTGACTCGCCTCAAGGGGGCATACTCCCTCCCCTCGTTCCTGGAG
>NC_140963.1:142960544-142980544 GCF_056783735.1 Eptatretus burgeri
AGGAGGAAGACTGTTGCGTGAAATTTAGGGAGGAGGTGAGACAGGCGTTGGATGGTGGTAAAGATGGGTGGGATGATTGGGCAACGACAGCAGAAGTTGTGAGGGAGATAGCTAGGAAGGTACTTGGTGTGACATCTGGACAGAGGAAGGAAGATAAGGAGACTTGGTGGTGGAATGAGGAAGTACAGGAAAGTATAAGGAAGAAGGGGTTGGCTAAAAAGAAGTGGGATAGTCAGAGAGATGAAGAAAGTCGGCAGGAGTACAAGGAGTGGCGTCGAAAAGCAAAAAGAGAGGTGGCTAAGGCCAAGGAAAAGGCATATGACGAGCTGTATGAGAAGTTGGATACAAAAGAAGGGGAAAAGGATTTGTACCGATTGGCAAGACAGAGGGAGCGAGCTGGGAAGGATGTGCTGCAGGTTCGGGTGATAAAGGACGCAAATGGGAATGTGCTGACGAGCGAGGAGAGTGTGTTGAGAAGGTGGATGGAGTACTTTGAGGAGCTGATGAATGAAGAAAATGAGAGAGAGAGAAGGTTGGAAGAGGTGGAGATTGTGAATCTGGAAGTGGGGTGGATCAGTAAGGATGAAGTGAGGACTGCTATGAAGAAGATGAAAAGTGCAAAGGCGGTTGGCCCAGATGGAATACCAGTGGAGGCATGGAAGTGCTTAGGAGAGATGGCAGTGGGGTTGTTAACCAGATTGTTTAATAAAGTCTTGGAAAGTGAGAGGATGCCGGAGGAGTGGAGATTAAGTGTACTGATTCCGATTTTCAAGAATAAGGGTGATGTGCAGAGCTGTGGAAATTACAGAGGGATAAAGTTGTTAAGCCACACCATGAAGTTGTGGGAAAGAGTAGTGGAAGCTCGGTTGAGAGGAGAGGTGACGATCTGTGAGCAGCAATATGGGTTTATGCCAGGAAAGAGCACCACTGATGCGATGTTTGCTTTGAGAATGTTGATGGAGAAGTATAGGGAAGGCCAGAAAGAGTTACATTGTGTGTTTGTGGATTTAGAGAAAGCTTATGATAGGGTGCCAAGAGAGGAGTTGTGGCATTGTATGAGGAAGTCGGGAGTGGTGGAGAAGTATGTGAGGATCGTGCAGGATATGTATGAGGACAGTGTGACAGCGGTGAGGTGTGCGGTAGGAATGACGGACCGGTTTAAGGTTAAAGTGGGATTGCACCAAGGATCGACTCTGAGCCCTTTCCTGTTTGCAATGGTGATGGACAGGTTGACGGACGAGATCAGACTGGAGTCTCCATGGACCATGATGTTCGCGGATGACATCATGATCTGTAGGGAGAGTAGGGAGCAGGCTGAATCGAGCCTTGAGAGGTGGAGGTACGCACTGGAGAGAAGGGGAATGTTAGTCAGTAGGAGAAAGACGGAGTACATGTGCGTAAATGAGAGGGAGGGTGGTGGTATGGTGCGGTTGCAAGGAGTTGAGGTGGGGAAGGTGGATTGGTTTAAATACTTGGGATCAACTGTCCAAAGTAACGGAGAGTGTGGGAGAGAAGTGAAAAAGAGAGTGCAGGCAGGATGGAGTGGGTGGAGAAGAGTTGCAGGAGTGATTTGTGACAGAAGGGTAGCTGCAAGAGTGAAGGGGAAAGTATACAAGACGGTAGTGAGACCAGCTATGTTGTATGGTTTGGAGGCGGTGGCACTAACAAAAAGACAGGAAGCAGAGCTGGAGGTGGCAGAGTTAAAGATGCTGCGATTCTCGTTGGGAGTGACGAGGATGGATAGGATAAGAAATGAGTGTATTAGAGGGACAGCGCAGGTAGGACGGTTTGGAGACAAAGTGAGAGAGGCGAGATTGCGATGGTTTGGACATGTGCACAGGAGGGAAACGGAGTATATCGGGAGAAGGATGTTGAAGATGGAGCCGCCAGGCAGGAGGAGAAGAGGAAGGCCAAAGAAGAGGTTCATGGATGCGGTGAGGGCGGACATGCGGGTGGTTGGAGTGTCAATGGAAGATGTGGAGGATAGAGCAAAATGGAGACAGTTGGTCCGCTGTGGCGACCCCTAGCGGGAGCAAGCCGAAAGAGGAAGAAGAAGAAGACATATATATATATACATATATATATATATATATATATATATACATATATATATATATATATATATATAAACATACATATATATATATATATATATGTATACATACATATATATATATATATATATATATATGTATACATACATATATATATATATATATATATATATATATATATATATACATACATACATATTTATATATGTATACATACATACATATATGTATACATACATACATATATATATATATATATATATATATATATATACATACATACATACATATATATATATATATATATATATATATATATATATATATATATGTATACATATATATATATATATATGTATACATACATATATATATATATATATATATATATATATATATGTATACATACATACATATATATATATATATATTGTTGTGGTTACCAAATTCGCAAACCACCATTCAGGTCCCTTAGGTGAGGTATCTCGGTAAGTGCATGTGTAGTTAGGCCCAAACCCGTTGTCTAGTGGGAATACATGTCATTTATGCGTGCTGCGACTCTTCAGGATAGCCGTTTTTCTTTTACTATCTTTATTTTGGACCAACCGCCATGATTACCACCACAACCACAACATCAACCACCAACCACAACACCGCTTCACCACAACCGCCACGACCTTCACGTCACACCTCGCAACCGTAGCATCGCCACCGTTCTTGCCCCGCTGTGGGTACCGGTGTTGGACTCGTGCAGGGCGCACGTTGAACAGCGTGTACAAAATCACGGATTTTGTGCTTCAAAAACGGATCAAAAACGACACACGCCCACTTTTTGCCGTCCAATCGGTGAGCGAGGAGCGATTTGGCCCCGCCTCCAGGACGATCGATATATGCAAATTTGTGGATCAAAAAGCCTTCACGCCCACTTTTTCTCGGGCCAATGGGGAGCGAGGTGAAAGGTTAAAGGGAGGGGGTCAAAGGCGAAGCTTCGGGGGGATAAAAGGACCGTGTTCGTCAGTCAGAGCAGTGTGGAAGTCTGGAGCCCGAAGCCTGCAGTAGCTGGAGAAGCTGAAGAGAGTCGAACGAGGAGAGCCCAAAGAAGAGTCGGAGGGTGGAGAGTCGGAGAGTCCAGAGGCGGAGAGTAGGAGAGTCGGAAGCAGAGGGTCAAGACTTCGCGGGCGGTGGAGCTGCTCGTCGTGTGCGTTGGAGTCGGAACGGAGGGGACGAGCTGTGGAAAGGCGGCGACACCAGACGAGGGGGTGCTCGCCTCGTGCAGGAAGCTGCACCCCAGGGAGGCCGACAGCGCGACCTGGCCGAGGTGGAGACGCTCGTCGCACATAATAAAGATCCTCTATACCCCGAGCATCAGCAACCCCCTCCTGTTTCCCCCCGCGCTGAGATAGTGCGACCAAGGGGGCCCCTTTCCCACCCCCTGCCAGACACTGGCCGCGAGGTCCGCGGAGTTGGGGCGCCATCGCCGCTCCGCGTCTCATCACCAGACGGGTAGGCGCGACCCGGTCTCGGCCTCAGGCCCGCCTCATTCTTGGGGGTATTCTTTCCTTGGTTTTGGGTATGTGTTGTCGGCGCCGTCTGTGAGGTAGAATTGTATAAGTGTTGCCGTGTGCTCGGTAGTCGGTATTAGCTCTGCATTGTGTTTTCGCTTTTATATTTGCTTTTTGTGTAAATGGAATTGTGTTTTTTCTGTGTGCTTTTGGTGGAATTGTATATGTGTGCTTCCCGTGTGCCGCGAATAAATGTGCTTTTGTGTTGAACTGTTTCCCGCTTCGCTTCGTCATTTCTCCCATTGAATCCTCATCTTGCTTCACGTAAAGGGTTGGTAGTGGGCTGAATACGCCCGATAATTAATCGAACCGTTGAGGTCGACGATAACACCGCTCGGTTATTCTGATAGTACGGAACGGGTCGCTTAAGTGGCCCGTGTCCAAAGTCGACCTGCGGCGAGGTGCGATCGCCCGGTCTACCCTCCGCGTGGGTACTTAGGTAGGTCGAATTTGGCGAGCAACCCTATCCCACGCGGGGGCTGATTGGCTCGATCGCGGTGAGACCGAAAGGTCCACCCGTGACTGGTTCCCGGCGTTAGTCCGAGAGGGTCACGACTGGATTGTCCGTCCGGTGGGCGACGTGCCGCGATTCGAGTTACGTGGCCGTCAGCACGCCGGCGGGCGCGAATACCGCAACACTGGTGTCAGGTCGTGCGATACAAATTCATCGCCCTCCTCACGGCACTGGTATCAGAGAACAGGAAAACAGGCTCTCCTGTCTCCAGCGAAATTCACGGGAATCGGTCCAGGGGTGAGAGAAGCGACCCCCGATTCCCTCCAAATTACGAGCGAGCTAAATTAACCCTTCACGAGAAGCAAGATGGCGTCTCAAGGCGAGCGGGAGCCGGGGGTATTAGAAATGTATATGTGTAGTAAGGTAGAGTCCATGGTCCAGGATGGAATCCCCGTGCAGGAAATGTTGATTGTGCAGGAACACGGACTCGCCCAACTGAACCCAGGGCCCGAGGTGGGTGCGGCAGCGGCCGCGGTGTATGACACCTCCCCCCCCTCTCCACCAAAACCCTTCCCCAACCCTTGCCGAAACGGCTCACCCAAGCGCACCCGACATGGCCCAGCTATTCGCCATGCTGGCGGCAATGACAGCGAAAATGGATGCAAACGCAAATGAATTTATAAACGAAATGAAAAGCATGGGCAAGCAAATGAAAAAAGAAATGAAAGAACTCCGGGGTGAGACGCAGAACATGGGCCGATGCCTGCAGGCGGGCATGAAGGCCGTGACCAGGGAGCTGGGAATGGCGACTCCACGTGTGGGAGCAAACGAGCTGGAAGGGGGTGCAACGGCTGACAGGCCCGCGGTGGAGGCGGGTAAGGAAAAAGTAATTCGGGAGACAAGAGACGAGGTGAAAGTAATTGCGAGGGAGAGAAAAGAACAATTAATACGGAGAGCAAGGATGAGGTACGCGGAGATCGTGAAAGAGCAAGGAGTGAAAAACAGGGAAGGACGGGAGCGACTTAAAGAGAAAGCAAGGTTGACCTACATAAAGATAAGGGAAAGACGCCAGAAAGAAGCAGAGACCAATAAACACGATGAAGACGGGGTAAGTGACGCGCACACACACACGGAGGTAGTGGAGGACAATGGGGGTGAGCTGGCGGACTGTGTAGGGACCCAGTGCGAGCACCTGGATGGCCTCCTCCAGGAACGAGGGGAGGGAGTATGCCCCCTTGAGGAGAGTCACGACCAGGTGAGTTCGGTCGTGCTTTGCGAGGTTGAGGGGAGGAGTGCTGCGAACGGGTGCTTGGAGAGCTTGGGGGGTATAGAGGCCCCGGAGACCCTTGTGGGGACGCGAATCCCCAGTGTGGTTGTCCCTGTGTGTGTGGTGCAAGGTGTGAGTGCGTCCCCGTGTGTGGAAGCGACCCGTGTGTGAGTGGTGTGGTGGCGATGGTGCCGGAGTACGTGCTTCCCAGCACGCCGTGCGTGGGTGAGGCACCGTGTGTGAGTGAAACGGCCAGTGTGAGTGAGGCACAGCGGTTGAGTGCCCCCGCGTGTGTGAGTAATATGGTTTGTGTGAGTAGTGAGGCACGCGTGAGTGAACGGCCGAGTGCAAGGGAGGCCGTGTGTGTGAGAGAGCGGTATGTGAGGGAGATGTCGGTTGGCATGCGGGAGCACGCAGCCGCGTCTCCCGGTGTGAATGTAATGGAGTGGACTTGTGCGTCGTAACACGCAGGTATGCGTGTGTGGAATGGAGACGGAGACGGCGACAGAGGAGAGAAAGCCGGGTAGCGGCTGTAGTTGTTTCGCGGACCGTGCCGGGTTCACCCAGCAGTGAGCACGCGGTTCGTGCTGTGCAACGCACGAGACCACCACGTGCTCGCTTGCGAGGGTGAAGTCCCGGTCCGGAAACGCACGCGGTGGATTTGCCGATCCCGCGGACGGACAAAGTTTGGGCAGGTAAATGGATTTGGACCGGACGGGTTCTCCACGCGATCGTGTGTGTTAAGCTCCAACGGGCAAAGCACATGTGTTCGCGTGGGGAACCCCTCGAGACGTGGGGCTTGTGTTTTTTTTTTGCGCACGGTGACGTCATGGCTGCACGTGTGGTTGGAATCCGGCAGGAGGGGTATCTCTGCCGGATGGTACCGTCCAAGGAGGGACGAGGAACACGTGCAGCTGCATGATGTCACGGGCAGGTGTAAAGTGCGCGAGCTCTGAGTTGCCGCGCAGGTGCTGCGCATGAAAAAAAAAAAAACAAGCCTCACTTTCGGGTGTACAGGATTCCTGGGCAAGGGGTGAAAGACCCCCTGACCTGGGCACAGGATGGAAACTAGTTAGGGGGAAGGGTTAGCTTAGTTAGACCGACTTCATGGGGCAGGGGTAAGTCCTCATGGAGTCCGTGGAATGGATTAGGTAGAGGGATTTAGCCAGATTTAGGTTGGGAAATAAAATGGGATGATTTGGAGACAGTGACAGACAGTGAATGTGTAGAGGGGACGTAGCTTAGCTACGTAGTGTTAAATGGAACGTGCTATAGTTTAAGGGACGACGTGGGAGCACGAGTTAGTTAGGGGAGGTAGTGAGAAGGATGGCAGAGTTCAGCGGTGTGTGTGTTGAAGAGTTGGTGAGTGAAGTGGAAGCATGTGCTTGGTGAGTGAGTGAGGCCAGCGGGTCTGTGTGTATGGAGTGAATGGGGAATGCATGGTGCGATGAGTGATTGGGGGGAGGAGTGACTCCTGCCCAAGGGACCCCGGGGTCAGAGTAAAGTGAGTTAGCTGGGTTAGTCAAATTGAAAAATGGAGGTCGTTTTGTTGTTGGTGGGAGTGTAGGCTCGAAACCCATTTGGAGGGGTGCAGGAGCCCTGTTGACGGGCTTGGGAGCGTGGCTGCGAAAGGTGAGTATCGCTGAGTGGGTACCCCGGGCACCAGGCTAGTCGGCCGTGGTAGGCTAAGGGCCCATGGGGGGCCGGGATAGAGTAGTGGGCACGGGTGCGCCTGCTTGGTGCGGGGGCCCGGGGCGCCATTAGCCGCGTGGGCAGTGTTGTGGGCACGGGTGACCCTCGGAAAGGGGCCCGGGAGGCCGGCCTGCCACATGTGCGTTTCAGGGGAGGTGCCATGGGGGGCACTCCCCGGTGTTAGGGAGCTGGTAGGCTCGGAGGCAGTGTAGTGCCCGGAGGTGCCATAGCGGGAGATTCGGCAGAGGGTCGTGCCTGCCAAAGGGAGCCACGTGTCCCAGCTATGAGACCGTGTGAGGGCACGGAGAGAAAATTGGGGGGCGAGGCCCGAAATTGTAAGGACACCAACACAGGCGACGGGAATCTGGGTTGTTAGAACCAATAGTTTAAGCGAGAGGCGCTTGTTGAAAGCCCCGGGGTAGTTTAGCAGTTAAATGGATAGGGTAGATTAGGAGATGTACCCCTCCGCACCATCCATCCCCTCGCTCTCATTGTGGGCCGCTGGACCCACTTGGGTTATAGATCGCTGAACTCTGGGGAGGCCATTCTGAGGCTTCGTTGGGCCTCGGCACAGGACGTTAGCTCTCCCTTATTCCCCTCCGGGAAGGGAACGTAAGGGTTGGGAGTAGGCTCGGTGACAGGATAGGTTAGCCGAACAAAGACGATAAAGGGGGTTAGGGGACGATTTATAGTGGGGGAGTAAAAATAAAAACAACAACAACAAAAAAAAAAAGTTGGGGCTAAATTGGTTTTTCACAAATTCAGGGAGTGGGTATGTACAGTGACAGGCAAAGGCGATAGGTGGGAGGGAGACAGGTCGGTAGGTCCGAGCCCGCCTTCCAAGTGGCCAGCACCACCGCACTCCCTCCACCAACTTCCACTGACGGCAAAAGCTGGCCAGCTTCATCTGCAGCTGTGGTACTTCAAGGCCTGTGCCGGCCAGTTCGTCTGCCGGCTGTGTTTGCCTGCAGCGGCCTTCTTCTGTGGGCTGTGTTTGCCTGCTGCCTTTGCCATGCCATGCCCACTGCCCATGTTCACCAGCCCCGTTCAATTTTTGCTTTGCCCCCCCCCCCCTTGTTCATTGCCATGTGCGCCAGGATCGTAAAAGCAACAGTTTGCAAGCTGCGAGAACTGCCCAGTTGGCAGCTACAACACGGGCCTGCAGTGGCGGCCCGTGCACCATGTTGTGTTCATCCATCCATTCGTTGTGTTCATTGCGTGTGTCACTTGAGCTGGCACGGAGACTACGTTGTGCAGCCCATGCACCGTTGTGGTTCACTGCGTTCAGTTCAAAAGGGAAGGCCTTGGACTGCGTGTGAGCAGCCAGCCACGTTCCCTGTCACCTGCATTGTTTGAGCCAGAGACTGCATGCGGGCAGCCTGGCTCCCTGCTAACTGCTTTTCTTTTGCAGAGTTCAATGATCCTGGGCCATGGTTTAGTGTAAAATTTGTAAGTTAAGGTTAAGATGTACTGTAAATATGAGTGCGCCCCCGGCATGTATGTCTTAGCGCCGGCAATTTTATTTAAGTCGTCCGTGTGAGTGAGTTTGTTTAGATAGTTACGCAGCCCTCAGGTTATTTATTTTGGGGACACGAATACCATGAATGTCGCACTCAGGGATCCGTAGGTAAAATGTACGAGGGGAAAACTACACATGATGGCACACGAAAATTTGACGACTCGGGACGAGTCTGTAAAAAGGGGAGGGGGTAGTGTTGTGGTTACCAAATTCGCAAACCACCATTCAGGTCCCTTAGGTGAGGTATCTCGGTAAGTACATGTGTAGTTAGGCCCAAACCCGTTGTCTAGTGGGAATACATGTCATTTATGCGTGCTGCGACTCTTCAGGATAGCCGTTTTTCTTTTGCTATCTTTATTTTGGACCAACCGCCATGATTACCACCACAACCACAACATCAACCACCAACCACAACACCGCTTCACCACAACCGCCACGACCTTCACGTCACACCTCGCAACCGTCGCATCGCCACCGTTCTTGCCCCGCTGTGGGTACCGGTGTTGGACTCGTGCAGGGCGCGCGCCGAACAGCGTGTACAAAATCACGGATTTTGTGCTTCAAAAACGGATCAAAAACGACACACGCCCACTTTTTGCCGTCCAATCGGTGAGCGAGGGGCGAATTGGCCCCGCCCCCAGGACGATCGATATATGCAAATTTATGGATCAAAAAGCCTTCACGCCCACTTTTTCTCGGGCCAATGGGGAGCGAGGTGAAAGGTCGAAGGGAGGGGGTCAAAGATGAGAGGGCGAAGCTACGGGGCTGATAAAAGGACCGTGTTCGTCAGTCCAGGGAGTCGAGAGGCGGAGAGTAGGAGAGTAGGAGAGTCCAGAGGCGGAGAGTAGGAGAGTCCAGAGGCGGAGAGTAGGAGAGTCCAGAGGCGGAGAGTAGGAGAGTAGGAGAGTCGGAACAGAGAGTCAAGACTTCGCGGGCGGTGGAGTTGGCAAGAAGGAGCTGGTCGTCGTGTGCGTTGGAGTCGGAACGGAGGGGATGGAGCTGTGGAAAGGCAGCGACACCAGACGAGGGGGTGCTCGCGTCGTGCAGGGAGCTGCACCCCAGGGAGGCCGACAGCGCAACCTGGCCGAGGTGGAGACGCTCGTCGCGGGATAATAAAAATCCTCTATACCCCGAGCATCAGCAACCCCCTCCTGTTTCCCCCCGCGCTGAGATAGTGCGACCAAGGGGGCCCCTTTCCCACCCCCTACCAGACACTGTCCGCGAGACCCGCGGAGTTGAGGCGCCATCGCCGCTCCGCGTCTCATCACCAGACGGGTAGGCGCGACCCGGTCTCGGCCTCAGGCCCGCCTCATCCTCGAGGGTATTCTTTTCCTTGGTTTTGGGTATGTGTTGTCGGCGCCGTCTGTGAAGTAGAATTGTATAAGTGTTGCCGTGTGCTCGGTAGTCGGTATTAGCTCTGCATTGTGTTTTCGCTTTTACATTTGCTTTTTGTGTAAATTACATTGTGTCTTTTCTGTGTGCGTTTGGTGGAATTGTATATGTGTGCTCCCGTGTGCCGCGAATAAATGTGCTTTGTGTTGAACTGTTTCCCGCTTCGCTTCGTCTTTTCCTCTATTGAATCCCCATCTTGCTTCACGTAAAGGGTTGGTAGTGGGCTGAATACGCCCGATAATTAATCGAACCGTCGAGGTCGACGATAACACCGCTCGGTTATTCTGATAGTACGGACCCGGTCGCTTAAGTGGCCCGTGTCCGAAGTCGACCTGCGGCGAGGTGCGATCGCCCGGTCTACCCTCCGCGTGGGTACTTAGGTAGGTCGAATTTGGCGAGCAACCCTATCCCACGCGCTGGCTGATTGGCTCGATCGCGGTGAGACCGAAAGGTCCACCCGTGACTGGTTCCCGGCGTTAGTCCGAGAGGGTCACGACTGGATTGTCCGTCCGGTGGGCGACGTGCCGCGATTCGAGTTACGTGGCCGTCAGCACGCCGGCGGGCGCGAATCCGCAACAATATATATATATATATATATATATATATATATATATATATATATATATATATATATATATATATATATATATATATATATATATATACATACATATATATATATATATATGTATGTATACATACATATATATATGTATGTATGTATACATACATATATATATATATATGTATGTATACATACATATATATATATATATATATATATATGTATGTATACATACATATATATATATATATATATATACATACATACATATATATATGTATGTATACATACATACATATATATATATATGTATGTATACATACATACATATATATATGTATGTATACATACATACATACATATATATATATATATATATATATATATATATATATATATATATTGTATACATACATATATATATATATATATTGTATACATACATACATATATATATTGTATACATACATACATATATATATTGTATACATACATACATATATATATTGTATACATACATACATATATTGTATACATACATACATATATATATATATATATATATATATATATTGTATACATACATATATATATATATATATATATATATATATATATATATTGTATACATACATACATATATATTGTATACATATATTTATATGAACTTGAAACTTTGGAATGGTTCATTGTTTTACACGACAATTTTTACACCTTTCTGATTGATCGCTCTCTTTCTATGTTGACAAATTCTGGTTGCTGGTGTTCTCAGAGAGGGCTACCTGAAGTGTACTTTTACAACATGAACGTTGTTCCATTCACTTATCCAACCAATAGCAGTCGTGTCGGCTAGGTTTTTTTTTTTGGTTTTTGTCCGATTTTGAACCAATCATTTTGTGACATGACTCCAGATCTCGAGGACCTCTACCTCACAGCATGAGGAGAGGAAGAAAGGGCTTTTCCTTTTGGCAGAGCCATTTTACAATGAAATTATTCACGGAGTTGAGTTCCACTGGAGTTAAACTGGAGTACACTGGAGTTCAACCATATTCGCATCACTATCTTCAGCAACACATTTCCTCTCTTGACCAACGGATCTTCATAGCATGTGCTGCATTGCAGTTCACTATCTCCAATGGGTTTTCAATCAATTTAACCGGGAACTTCTACCATCGTACCCCTTTTGGGGAGCAGTTTATTCTCATGGGCACTGAACATTTATGACACCTGCATCATTAAGTAAATCGTATTACTTAGTGGACACGACACAAATTTGGTATGCTGGTGATGTCATTTTTCTAGCTTCTTATTGAACTCGTGACTCTATCCACATGCACTCAAGCTTAACAGCTTATGAGACACCACTCAGACTGGACAAAGTCATCAATCCTTAGCCATGAATGGAAGTCGATAACTCTGATTTATTATATTGTTGCGGATTCGCATGCCGGCGTGCAGACGGCCACGTAACTCGAATCGCGGCACGTCGCCCACCGGACGGACAATCCCGTCGTGACCCTCTCGGACTAACGCCTGGAACTAGTCACGGGTGGGCCTTTCGGCCTCACCACGATCGTGCCAATCGGCCCCCCGCGTGGGATAGGGTTGCTCGCCAAATTCGACCTACCTAAGTACCCACACGGAGGGTAGACCGGGCGATCGCACCTCGCCGCAGGTCTACTTCGGACACGGGCCACTTTAAGCGACCCGTTCCGTACTATCGGGATAACCGAGCGGTGTTATCGTCAACCCCGACGGTTCGATTAATTATCGGGCGTTTTAGCCCACGACCAACCCTTTACGTGAAGTAAGATGGAGATTCAATAGAGGAAAAGACGAAGCGAAACGGGAAAAACAGTTCAACATTAAGCACATTTATTTCGCGATGGCACACGGATAGCACACATATACAATTATACACCAAAAGCAAATGTAAAAGACGAAGCACCACAATAATGCACAAAAAGCAAATGTAAAAGTGTAAGAAACACAACAATAATGCACAAAAAGCAAATATAAAAGAAGAAAAACACACTGCAGATCTACTACCGACTACCGGGCACACGGCAACACTTATACAGTTTTACTTCACAGACGGCGCCGACAACACATATACTCAAAGCAAAAGAAAAAGGGGCCACCCTCAACGATGATGGGGGCAGACGGGCCTGGGTCCGAGACCGCGTCGAGCCTACCCGTCTGGTGATGAGCCGCAAAATGGCGGTGGCGCCCCGACTCCGCGGGCCTCGCGGACAGTGTCTGGAATGGGGTGGGAACAGGGTCCCCTTCTCACACTATCTCAGCGCGGGGGGAAACAGGAGGGGGTTGTTGATGCTCGGGGGGATGAGGATATCTCGCTGGCTCGGGTCCCGCGACGAGCGTCTCCACCGCGACCTCGGTCGCATCATCGGCCTCCCCTCTCCGCAGCTCCCCGACTCTGACACGAGCGCCCTCTCGACTGCCTTCGCCGCTGCCACCTCTCCAACTCTCCACAGCTCCGTCCAACTGCTTTCTCCGACGCTTCTCTTCTCCACTCTCCTTGACTGACTCTTTCCAACTCCCCCTTCCCAACTCAACTTGACTGACTCCTTCCAACTCCGACTCTTCCCAACTCAACTGCCTTTTTGGCGAGCGAACGCGGCCCTTTATAGCCCCCGTGGCTTCGCTCCTTCACCTTCGACCCTTTACCTCTGGCTGGCTCCCCATTGGACAGAAGAAAAGTGGGCGTGAATGCTTTTTGATCCATGAATCTGCATATAGCGATTATACTCCGACGCACCTGGAGGCGGGGCCAAATCGCCCCACGCTCGCCGATAGGATGGAACAGAAGTGGGCGTGAGTCGTTTTTGATCTGATTGCTTCGGAAAGGCTGGTGTTTTTGCACCCGCTGCTCGGTGCGCGCCCTGCACGAGTCCAGGATATGCGCCCACAAGCGGCGCGGGAATGGCGGTGATGCGATGGTTGCGAGAGCGAGATGTGACGGCAAGGGTCGTGGCTGTTGTTGTGAAGCGGCGTTGCGGTTGGTGGTTGTTGTGTGATGGCTGTTGAGACGTGGTTGGTGGTGGTTATGATGGTAGTAATGGCGGCTGGTCCAAAATAAAGATAGTGAAAGAAAAACGGCTATCTAGAGGGGTCGCAGCCCGAATGAATGACATTTATTCCCTCTAAACAACGGGTTTGGGCCTAACTACACATATACTTACAAAGATATCTCACCTAAGGGACCTGAATGGTGGTTTGCGAATTTCGTCAACCACAACAATATGTTCAAACTTCCAAAAAACGCTTAGCTAGCTTGCGGACCTCAGCTCGGTAGGCTGGGAATAGGACCTCGGGCCATTGGGGTCACTGGTTCACCATGTAACACCCAAAGTTAGGAGTGACGTTTGGGACCCTGGTTCGAATCCCATAACAGTATTGTTTGTACAGTATATTGAATACACCATTGGCACTGTCATTGTTCGTGGGTTCAAACTGTGATGATATTGTTCAAACAGTGTGATGAATGACATGCACACATACTGTATATAATACGTGATGTGTATGTTAAAAACGATACTGTACCAAGCAGGGTGTTATTTTTATTGTCATCAGAACTGGTCTCTGCATTGAAAGAGAAGTTGTGAGAAACTGGTGCAAACATAAATCTGGTACAAAGCGATGGATGCTTTATAGGGAAACTGCAACGTGGGATCGTTTAGGGTAAAAAGCAGTAAAATCGGGAAGAACAATTGGAAAAACGTGCGGGGAGTCCATGAGTTATTTGCGTGTTCGTCGTTCACACAACGATAACGTACATAGTCACTCGGTGAATGGCGCCAGTGCTCCTTGTCTATCTACAGACGCCACGGCACACGTCACGAAGCTTAGGTTCGTTTACTTGGAAATGTATGTGGTCCAGATGGTGGACTTGTGGACTCATAACATTGTCTGAAGATTTCAAGCAATCTGCGCTGTGTACAAGTATGACAAGCATGGCAGGACGGCGATCAGAGCACATGTGTGCATCAGGGAACGCGGTGTACGAAAAGGATTTGTTTTTTGTCTTGAACCAAGCAGCAACACTCACAAGAAATTACAAATTCCTGCACAATTACATCTGCATGACATTCTTCAAGCGACTGGTCTGATGTTCTGACAAGTTCTCTTTTACATGATTCATCATACAGGAACCATATCATGGAGTATGGTAGTACTCCATATGGAGGCAAGGCCTCGTCATGACGGCCTCATCGAATATGCACAAAATGACACTCTAAGAAGCTACTAAAGATGATACACAGGATAGCAGCCTTCACCATTGTGACGATATAGAGCAAGTTAAAGAGTGCATCTCCATGGAACAATCTGGCAGATGAGGAACTGAGGGAGTAGTTTCTGAAAGCATGGATGGATGGATGGATGGATGGATGGATGTGTATACATTCACACACAGTCCTGTGTTGCCTTTCTGGTTAAGGGGGCCGGCTTAAGATCTGAAGATCTTGAGTTCAAACCCCCCTGTCGCGCCGTTGAATTCACACCAGGTAGGGTTGACTCTACCTGTGATCCTTCCGAGGTTGGCAAAATGAGTACCAGCTTCGTGGGGTAATAACCATTCAGGGTAACCTGTGTCACAGTGGCGACCCGTCGAGGACTGTACTCCTTAACAATGAAACTGCCTTGGCAGCCCTATGCATCTTACAGCACAAAATGAATGGTATACACACTATGTATGTATGTATGTAATATATATATATATATATATATATATATATATATATATATATATATATATATATATATATATATATAAACATACACATACAAAACACACACACTTATCGCATGAGCAGATTAAGAGTTACGAGCCATAATACTTCATGTTCAAGTGCTCAGCTCTATGATTCTTTGCTTTAATTCATCTCGCAGAACTAACAAGTGCAGTACATGGATTAAAAACATAACTTCTGCCCGTTGTGCCATAATCGCTCCAAAGGTTAATTCCTGGTCCATAAGCAGCTAATAAGGCCCTCACACACTGGCTCAAGGTTCATTTGAATTATTAAGAGATGCAGCTCATCCAAGGGCTTTTACTTTTAGTCGTTACAACCTTTTATGTGTCGATAAAAGCTGGTTATTGCGTAGCCAGATAAGCGGCGAGTGCTCGAATATGTACAGTAGAACACCGAGTGAAAAAGACGTCCTCTTGCTTCCAACATAAAAATAACATAACCATGAGGAAATATTCCAAGAATGGAAACACCACTTGCAACGTCATATGCAAACATCAAAGTAGTGCTGTTTGCATCACACAAAACACATGATATTTTATATATATATATATATATATATATATATATATATATATATATATATATATATATATTACACTAACCGGAGCATGAACGTTAAACACGAAATAATTTTCACTCTTGGACCATGGTTCTGTTCCCCCTCGGTTTCTGCAAGATGCACGTTGTCTACCAGTAACCCTCTTTTTGTTAAACTCCACTCATTTGTTTCTCTTTTCTTTCACCTGTGAAACCAACTTCCCCAGTCTGTTCCATCCCACTCTTCCTTCCAGCACTTCACAACAGCTGTTCACCACTACCTCAGGTTATTCAGCATTTATACTCACGATCTCTACTCCCAAATGTCCCCATTCTCAAGCACTCCCTTTATCCAAATTATTGGGATTCCCCACCTCCACGCTCCCCCTCTCCCAAACCTCTTTTCGTTTGTTCTTTGTCGGTTGGTTTGTTCCTTTTCTGTTTCATCCCCACCTTCCCCTTCCTCATCCTCTTCTTGCTGCATTTAATTCAGCTTGTGTGCAGCTTGTTCACCACCATGTGTCCTTCTCCCCTTCCCCTTGATCTCACTTTTGTTTCCGCTCTGCTGTTAGAATTTCCCCCTTTCCATTTTGTTCCCCTCCATTCTGCTCTCGCTCTTCCTCAACCATATATATATATATATATATATATATATATATATATATATATATATATATATATATATATATATATATATATATATATATATATATATATAATGATTGTGTCTGTGTGTGTCATAACACCATCATGTTGCTCTAGTCAAACATAAGGTTCATACATGAACTGTTTATGTCGAAATGTCGGAAAACTTGATGATGGCCCTTTCCAGAAAACACCAGCAAACACAAAATTGGATGAAAATGTCGGTCATCCCAGCAACTGCCACCAGGGGGCACCCACAGCACTCTTCCCAATCACCTCGCTGCTTCAGCCTGTGAATGAAACGACGTGTAATCAATCAATCAATCTCTTCCCTTGGTTCTCTGACGAGGTTATTTTAACATGTTTTTCATGCGTTATGGTTTTAATTTGAGCGAAATGTAACATTCTGCCATTTATTCCCTCAGAAGAGTCCCGCCATGCTCCCACATAACGAATGCACCATTCAGGTGAGAAGCGAATATATTGATGGACGTAACACGAGGGACAGACACGTCACGAGGGATCGACATGACACCAGGGATAACCAAAAAGCACTGAGGATAGATTCAAGCACCGCAATGTTCAAAATTTCTCTTCATGGTTTGCAAAAGACCTGATGTAGTAACCAACCATGAGGGGTTGGTAATGACCACTGAAGGAAAACTGACATGATCGAATAAAGGTATCAATGAGAACCCATCGAAACTTTTGTCGAACCTTCCCTTCTTTTTCTGGGGTTAAAGTGTCACAAAAGCGCTTGAGGACCAAACAAATGGCTCTGGTTACAGTGATGCTGCAGGGGGTGATTTTTTTTTTCTCTTTCTCCATCATTTCTTTCTTTGGTGATTCATCACAAAGTGATGACTTGAGTGAAATGGGGGAGATGAAAGATTGGAGAGAAAACTCTTCATCAGTCTTCTTTTATCATGCCCCGTTCTGAAAACTCTTCCTACACGTTTGGATGGTCACTGAATGGGAATTGTAAGCATGACAAGATCAGTAACTCCATGGCCTAACATGTAAGTGTAAGAATAAAATGAGTGTTTGTTGAGCATTGATTTTTTGAGGAGAGTCATGCTAAAATTGTGTATATTTGTTAATTTTTAATTGAGTGAATTATTACTTCACACGTGGACTTACTCATCCCTCCCTACCTTCCCTCATCCCAACATTCCTCCCGCGAGTTGATAAATCACAATTTAAAGGTGAAATATAACAGGTCGGATATCACTTTTCGAACAGTTGGGATTTAATTTTTATAACACAAAGGGATTTGACTGTTAAACAGGTAGGAATTTAGCTTTCATAAAAGGTGGGATTTACTTTTTATAACATATGAATTTGACTTTTATAACAGTATGAATTTATCTTTAAAGCATTATGAATTTTTCTTTAAAACAGTATGAATTTGACTTTTGTAACAGGTAGGAATTTAACTTTCATAAAAGGTGGGATTTAAATTTTTATAATAGGAAGGAATTTAATTTTTCTAACATGTATGAATTTATCTTTTATAACAGGTAGGATTTAACTATTATAAGCGGTGGGATTTATCATTTATAAAAGTATGAATTTATCTTTCATAACAGGTCGGAATTTAACTTTCGTAAAAGGTGGGATTTGCCTTTTATAACAGTATGAATTTGAATTTCATAACAGTATGAATTTGACTTTTATGACAGTATGAATTTATCTTTTATAACAGGTGGGATATCATTTTTTATAACAGGTAGGATTTAACTTTTATAAAAGGTGAATTTACTTTTTATAACAGTATGAATTTGACTGACTTTAAAACAGGTAGGAATTTCAAATTCATACTGTTTTAAAGTCACTTTTGTCACAGGTAGGAATTTAACTTTCATAAAAGGTGGGATTTAACTTTTTATAATAGGAAGGAATTTAATTTTTCTAACATGTATGAATTTATCTTTTACAACAGGTGCGATTCAACTTTTTATAACAGGTAGGATTTAACTTTTATAAGCGGTGGGATTTATCTTTTATAAGCGGTGGGATTTATCTTTTATAAAAGTATGAATTTATCTTTCATAACAAGTAGGAATTTAACTTTCATAAAAGGTGGGATTTGCCTTTTATAACAGTATGAATTTATCTTTTATAACAGTATAAATTTATCTTTTATGACAGGTGGGATATCATTTTTTATCACAGGAAGGATTTAACTTTTATAACAGCATGAATTTACCTTTTATAACAGTGTGATTTTAACTTTTTTTAAAGGGTGGGATTTACCATTTATAATAGGTGGGATTTAACTTTTATAACAAGAAGGATTTAACTTTTACCTTTTATAACAGTATGAATTTAAATTTCTTAACAGGTGGGATTTAACTATTATAAAAGAAGGGAATAACCTTTTATAACAGGTAGGATTTCACTTTTATAATAAGTGGGATTTAAATGTTATAAAAGGTGGGATTTAATGTTTATAAACATGTGTGAAGTCAGGCTTATAAAAGGTGGGCATTAACTTTTAACCAGGTACATATTCAGTTTTATAACAGATGGTATTTAACTTTGAATAACGGTAGGATTTGAATGTCAATTTGAAAATTAACACAACTTATTTAGCTGACTGTTTATCATATAATGTTTATATTTCACAGAAACTCCAACATTTATTGATTTTATCTATGAGGTGCATGATTAAAAAAAAAATACCATTTTAAATGTATACCTTTTGAAATACCCAATCATCATTTGGTTAAAATCATACAAGTATGGAAGGCTTTTCCAGTGTTCAATTTTTCCATGGCATATTTATTGAAGTGTCATGTGTGGTAATATTGAAAGCATTTTATTTTCTCAAGTGGATAAATGATTAATTGATCAATGTGCTGTTGATATATCACAGGTGTGTTTGTGTACCTTTGTATGTACTTGTATATCTTCGTATATCCATGTATATCTGTGTAAAACCTCATTTCATTCTTATCCTTCCTTATGTACATCCTTGTGCATCCTTGTCTATCCTTAGTATATTCTTGTATTTGTGTAAAACCCTGTTTAATCCTTATCTATCCGTATGTATAGCCTTGTATATCTGTTTGCATCCTTGTATATCCTTGCATCTGTGTACCTCTTCCAATAAAAATAAGTAGAAAGCATCTGAAAATGCAAAGCCCATCCACGTCTGCATCCGCTTTGTATTCAGACTTCTTTTTACTGTATGCTAAATATGACAAACAGAAAAAAAACAATGATTTTAGGCAACCTTGACCTTTTGACCTCAAAAGCAATAGGCTTCAGTGACCAAGACCCTGGTCAAATTTCAAGTCAATCAGATGGAAATTGATTTTGTGACATTGACCTTTGACCTTCTTGACAGAACACAGCTTACACTCGATGAATTGAGTCATACTGAGTCACTGACACATTGATATGACTGGCATTGATATTTTATGCAACCTCAACCTTTGACCTGTTGGTATTAACAAAATAAAATAAAATAAAAATTGGCTTATAGCTTTATTGGTGAATCAATTCAGTAACCCAATATTCAAATTACTAATTT
>NC_140963.1:142988044-142993044 GCF_056783735.1 Eptatretus burgeri
ACAAACTCACTCACACGGACGACTTAAATAAAATTGCCGGCGCTAGACAGACATGCCGGGGGCGCACTCATATGTACAGTACATCTTAACCTTAACTTACAAATTTTACACTAAACCATGGCCCAGGATCATTGAACTCTGCAAAAGAAAACAGTTAGCAGGGAGCCAGGCTGCCCGCATGCAGTCTCTGGCTCAAACAATGCAGGTGACAGGGAACGTGGCTGGCTGCTCACACGCAGTCCAAGGCCTTCCCTTTTGAACTGAACGCAGTGAACCACAACGGTGCATGGGCCGCACAACGCAGTCTCCGTGCCAGCTCAAGTGGCACACGCAATGAGCACAACGAATGGATGCATGAACACAAACACGGGGCACGGGCCGCCACTGCAGGCCCGTGTTGTAGCTGCCAACAGGGCAGTTCTTGCAGCTTGCAAACTGTTGCTTTCAGATCCTGGCGCACATGGAAACGAACAGGGGGGGGGGGGGCAAAGCAAAAATTGAACGGGGCTGGTGAATGTGGGCAGTGGGCATGGCATGGCAAAGGCAGCAGGCAAACACAGCCCGCAGAATAAGGCCGCTGCAGGCAAACACAGCCGGCAGATGAACTGGCCGGCACAGGCCTTGAAGTACCACAGCTGCAGATGAAGTGGCCGGCACAGGCCTTGAAGCAAAACACGGCCAGCCGATGGCACAGGCCTTGCAGCAAAACAACAGCTGCCGATGAAGTTGGCCGGCCTCCGCCTCGAAGAAAAACACGGCCAGCCGATGGAGTTGGCTAGCCTTTGCCGTTCAGTGGAGGTTGGTGGAGGGAGTGCGGTGGTGCTGGCCACTTGGAAGGCGGGCTCGGACCTACCTACCTGTCTCCCTCCCACCTATCGCCTTTGCCTGTCACTGTACATACCCACTCCCTTAATTTGTCAAACCCCAATTTAGCCCCAACTTATTTTTTTGTTGTTTTTATTTTTACTTCCCCACTATAAATCGTCCCCTAACCCCCTTTATCGTCCTTGTTCGGCTAACCTATCCTGTCACCTAGCCTACTCCCAACCCCTACGTTCCCTTCCCGGAGGGGAACAAGGGAGAGCTAACGTCCTGTGCCGAGGCCCAACGAAGCCTCAGAATGGCCTCCCCAGAGTTCGGCGATCTAACCCAAAGTGGGTCCAGCGGCCCACAACGACAGCGAGGGGATGGATGGTGCGGAGGGGTACATCTCCTAATCTACCCTAACCATTTAACTGTTAAACTACCCCGGGCTTTCAACAAGCGCCTCTCGCTTAAACTATTGGTTCTAACAACCCAGATTCCCGTCGCCTGTGTTGGTGTCCTTACAATTTCGGGCCTCGCCCCCCAATTTTCTCTCCGTGCCCTCACACGGTCTCCTGGCTGGGACACGTGGCTCCCTTTGGCAGGCACGACCCTCTGCCGAATCTCCCGCTATGGCACCCCCGGGCACTACACTGCCTCCGAGCCTACCAGCTCCCTAACACCGGGGAGTGCCCCCCATGGCACCTCCCCTGAAACGGACACGTGGCAGGCCGGCCTCCCGGGCCCCTTTCCGAGGGTCACCCGTGCCCACAACACTGCCCACGCGGCTAATGGCGCCCCGGGCCCCCACACCAAGCAGGCGCACCCGTGCCCACTACTCTATCCCGGCCCCCCATGGGCCCTTGGCCTACCGCGGCCGACTAGCCTGGTGCCCGGGGTACCCACTCAGCGATACTCACCTTTCGCAGCCACGCTCCCAAGCCCGTCAACAGGGCTCCTGCACCCCTCCAAATGGGTCTCGAGCCTACTTTCCCACCAACAACAAAACGACCTCCATTTTTCAATTTGACTAACCCAGCTAACTCACTTTATACTGACCCCGGGGTCCCTTGGGCGGGAGTCACTCCTCCCCCCAATCACTCATCGCACCATGCATTCCCCATTCACTCCATACACACAGACCCGCTGGCCTCACTCACTCACCAAGCACATGCTTCCATTTCACTCACCAACTCTTTTCAACACACACACCACCGAACTCTGCCATCCTTCTAACTACATCCCCTAACTAACTCGTGCTCCCACGTCGTCCCTTAAACTACAGCACGTTCCATTTAACACTACGTAGCTAAGCTACGTCCCCTCTACACATCCAAAGTCTGTCTCTGTCTCCAAATAAATCATTAATAAATTTCCCAACCTAAATCTCGCTATCATCCCTCTAACTAATCCATTCCACGGACTCCATGAGGACTTACCCCTGCCCCATGAAGTCGGTCTAACTAAGCTAACCCTTCCCCCTAACTAGTTTCCATCCTGTGCCCAGGGTAAGGGGGTCTTTCACCCCTTGCCCAGGAATCCTGTACACCCGAAAGTGAGGCTTGCTTTTTTTTTTTCATGCGCAGCACCTGCGTGGCAACTCAGAGCTCGCGCACTTTGCACCTGCCCGTGACGTCATGCAGCTGCACGTGTTCCTCGTCCCTCCTTGGACGGGACCATCCGGCAGAGATACCCCTCCTGCCGGATTCCAACCACACGTGCAGCCATGACGTCACCGTGCGCAAAAAAAAAAAACACAAGCCCCACGTCTCGAGGGGTTTCCCACGCGAACACATGTGCTTTGCCCGTTGGAGCTGAACACACACGATCGCGTGGAGAACCCGTCCGGTCCAAATCCATTTACCTGCCTAAACTTTGTCCGTCCGCGGGATCGGCAAATCCACCGCGTGCGTTTCCGGACCGGGACTTCACTCTCGCAAGCGAGCACGTGGCGGTCTCGTGCGTTGCACAGAACGAACCGCGTGCTCACTGCTGGGTTTACCCGGCACGGTCCTCGAAACAACTGCAGCCGCTACCCGGCTTTCGCTCCTCTGTCGCCGTCTCCGTCTCCATTCCACACACGCACACCTGCGTGTTACGACGCACACAGTCCACTCCATCACATTCACACCGGGAGACGCGGCTGCGTGCTCCCGCATGCCAACCGACATCTCCCTCACATACCGCTCTCTCACACACACGGTCTCCCTTGCACACAGCGACCTTGCACACGGCCGTTCACTCACGCGTGCCTCACTACTCACACAAACCATACTACTCACACACGCGGGGGCACTCACCCGCGGTGCCTCATCCACACACCGTGCCTCACTCATACACGCGGGGGCACTCAACCGCGGTGCCTCATCCACACACGCGGGGGCACTCACCCGCGGTGCCTCATCCATACACACGGCGACACTCACACACGCGGTCTCTTCCACACACGGTGCCTCACCCACACACGCGGGGGCACTAACCCGCGGTGCCTCACTCACACTCCGTGCCTCATCCACACTGGCCGTTTCATCCACACACACGGCCTCACTCACACACGGTGCCTCACCCACGCACGGCGTGCTGGGAAGCACGTACTCTGGCACCATCGCCACCACACCACTCACACACGGGGTCGCTTCCACACACGGGGACGCACTCACACCTTGCACCACACACACAGGGACAACCACACTGGGGATTCGTGTCCCCACAAGGGTCTCCGGGGCCTCTATACCCCCCAAGCTCGCCGTGCACCCGTCCACAGCACCCGTCCCCTCAACCTCGCAAAACACGACCGAACTCACCTGGTCGTGACTCGCCTCAAGGGGGCATACTCCCTCCCCTCGTTCCTGGAGGAGGCCACCCAGGTGCTCGCACTGGATCTCTGCACGCTCCGCGAGCTCACCCCCATTATCCTCCACTACCTCCGTGTGTGTGTGTGCGTCACTTACCCCGTCTTCATCGTGTTTATTGGTCTCTGCTTCTTTCTGGCGTCTTTCCCTTATCTTTATGTAGGTCAACCTTGCTTTCTCTTTAAGTCGCTCCCGTCCTTCCCTGTTTTTCACTCCTTGCTCTTTCACGATCTCCGCGTACCTCATCCTTGCTCTCCGTATTAATTGTTCTTTTCTCTCCCTCGCAATTACTTTCACCTCGTCTCTTGTCTCCCGAATTACTTTTTCCTTACCCGCCTCCACCGCGGGCCTGTCAGCCGTTGCACCCCCTTCCAGCTCGTTTGCTCCCACACGTGGAGTCGCCATTCCGAGTTCCCTGCTAACGGCCTTCATGCCCGCCTGCAGGCATCGGCCCATGTTCTGCGTCTCACCCCGCAGCTTTTTCGTTTCTTCCCTCATTTGCTGTGTACTCGCATCAATCTTTTCGTTCATGCTTTTATTTCTGCATTCATTTGTGCCAGCATGGTGAATAGCTGGGCCATGTCGGATGCACTCAAGTGAGCCGTTTCGGCAGGGGTTGGGGAAGGGTCTTGGTGGAGAGGGGGGGAGGTGTCATACACCGCGGCCGCTGCCGCACCCACCTCGGGCCCTGGGTTCAGTTGGGCGAGTCCGTGTTCCTGCACAATCAACATTTCCTGCTCGGGGATTCCATCCTGGACCATGGATTCTACATTACTACACATATACATTTCTAATACCCCCGGCTCCCGCTCGCCTTGAGACGCCATCTTGCTTCTCGTGAAGGGTTAATTTAACTCGCTCGTAATTTGGAGGGAATCGGGGGTCGCTTCTCTCACCCCTGGACCGATTCCCGTGAATTTAGCCGGAGACAGGAGAGCCCGTTTTCCTGTTCTCCGATACCAGTGCCGCGAGGAGGGCGATGAATTTGTATCGCACGACCTGACACCAGTGTTGCGGATTTCGCGCCCGCCGGCGTGCTGACGGTCACGTAACTCGAATCGCGGCACGTCGCCCACCGGACGGACAATCCAGTCGTGACCCTCTCGGACTAACGCCGGGAACCAGTCACTGGTGGACCTTTCGGTCTCACCGCGATCGAGCCAATCAGCCCCCGCGTGGGATAGGGTTGCTCGCCAAATTCGAACTACCTAAGTACCCACGCGGAGGGTAGACCGGGCGATCGCACCTCGCCGCAGGTCGACTTCGGACACGGGCCACTTAAGCGACCCGTTCCGTTCTATCAGAATAACCGAGCGGTGTTATCGTCGACCTCGACGGTTCGAT
>NC_140963.1:143003044-143048044 GCF_056783735.1 Eptatretus burgeri
AATTCCTCCGTCATTATCAGCAGAGCTTGAAATCAAAGTCTACCATTCATTAAAGTTATGCATTTTGTCTCAAATGTGAATTTGAACTAGAGGGGGGAAGGAAAGGGGGTGGGGGGGATGAGGGTGAGGGGTTGTCCTTGCGTCATAAGAAGCATTGAAAGATATACAGCAACCACCCTGACAACAGATGATGGATTGGATGTGTTGGGTCCATCCATCCATTGGGACCATACCCTGTGCAGAACGTTGGTGCTGCCTAAGCAGTCTCCTTGACTATTGGGCACAATCTTGATGGGTCGCCACTCCAACAAAGGATACCAACAATCTGACACTCATTTTGCCGACCTCGGAAGGATGACAGGCAGAGTCAACCCCACCTATTATTAATTCAACAGCGAGCAGGATTTGAACTCGGGATCCTCGGATCCCGAGCCCACCACCCTAACCATTAAGCCAACACCAGGAATATAAGTGGGGTCGTGATTTCTGAATAAACACCTTTCAGTGTGTGTGTGTGTGTGTGTGTGTGTGTGTGTGTGTGTGTGTGTGTGTGTGTGTGTGTGTGTGTGTGTGTGTGTGTGTGTGTGTGTGTGTGTGTGTGTGTGTGTGTGTGTGTGTGTGTGTGTGTGTGTGTGTGTGTGTGTGTGTGTGTGTGTGTGTAGGGTTACACTACTTCCCATGACATCTTACCTGTGGTTGGCCGCACTAAGGGAGGGTCTCATGCCCTCTGTGTATTTGCGTGAACATACCTGATTATGTGCAGCCGAGCAGAGCTGCCAAGTCCACAACGGCCACCAATAGCCAATTGGTGGGGTAAAACTTCTAATCGGTGGAGTAAATCAGCGTTTTCTGAATCTAATCAATATGAGAAATGATATTAAATGAGACTAATCATTAAAGTGAAGAAGAATATTCAGGAGGAAGACATTTTCTGCCTGCCTTTATCGAGAACACAGCAGTTAAAAAGAAAACGTTGCTTTTTGGGTGCATTTTATGGCCTCGGAAATGCACGGGTAAGCTGCCTACCCTCCCCTCACGCTTCGTTCCCTTGCTCTTACTCTGCCTTCCCTCCCCCTCCCCTCACGCCACTGCCTTCTTCCCCTCCCCTCACGCCACTGCCTTCTTCCCCTCCCCTCACGACGCCTTCTTCCCCTCCCCTCACGACGCCTTCTTCCCCTCCCCTCACGACGCCTTCTTCCCATCCCCTCACGACGCCTTCTTCCCATCCCCTCACGACGCCTTCTTCCCCTCCCCTCACGACGCCTTCTTCCCCTCCCCTCACGACGCCTTCTTCCCCTCCCCTCACGACGCCTTTCTTTCCCTCCCTCCCCCTCACGCCGCCTTCTTCCCCCCTCCCGCCGCCTTCTTCCCCTCCCCTCACGCCGCCTTCTTCCCCTCCCCTCACGACGCCTTCTTCCCCTCCCCTCACGCCGCCTTTCTTCCCCTCCCCTCACGCCGCCTTCTTCCCTCCCCTCACGCCGCCTTCTTCCCCTCCCCTCACGCCGCCTTCTTCCCTCCCCTCACGCCCGCCTTCTTCCCTCCCCTCACGCCGCCTTCTTCCCTCCCCCTCACGCCCGCCTTCTTCCCCTCCCCTCACGCCGCCTTCTTCCCTCCCCTCACGCCGCCTTCTTCCCCTCCCCTCACGCCGCCTTCTTCCCCTCCCCTCACGCCGCTGCCTTCCACTCCCCTCACGCCGCTGCCTTCCACTCCCCTCTCACGCCGCTGCCCTCCCTCCCTTACCCTCTCACGCCGCTGCCTTCCCTCCCCCTCCCCTCACGCCGCTGCCTTCCCTCCCCCTCCCCTCACGCCGCTGCCTTCCCCTCCCCTCACGCCGCCTTCTTCCCTCCCCCTCACGACGCCTTCTTCCCATCCCCTCACGACACCTTCTTCCCATCCCCTCACGACGCCTTCTTCCCCTCCCCTCACGACGCCTTTCTTCCCCTCCCCTCACGACGCCTTTCTTCCCCTCCCCTCACGACGCCTTCTTTCCCCTCCCCCTCACGCACGCCTTTCTTTCCCTCCCCTCACGCCGCCTTCTTCCCCTCCCGCCGCCTTCTTCTTCCCCTCCCCTCACGCCCGCCTTCTTCCCCTCCCCTCACGCCGCCTTCTTCCCCTCCCCTCACGCCGCCTTCTTCCCCTCCCCTCACGCCGCCTTCTTCTTCCCCTCCCCTCACGCCGCCTTCTTCCCTCCCTCCCCTCACGCCGCCTTCTTCCCTCCTCCCCTCACGCCGCCTTCTTCCCCTCCCCTCACGCCGCCTTCTTCCCCTCCCCTCACGCCGCTGCCTTCCACTCCCCTCACGCCGCTGCCTTCCACTCCCCTCACGCCGCTGCCCTACCCTCCCTTACCCTCACGCCGCTGCCTTCCCTCCCTCCCTCCCCTCACGCCGCTGCCTTCCCTCCCCTCCCCTCACGCCGCTGCCTTCCCCTCCCCTCCCCTCACGCCGCCTTCTTCCCCTCCCCTCACGCCGCCTTCTTCCCCTCCCCTCACGCCGCCTTCTTCCCCTCCCCTCACGCCGCTGCCTTCCACTCCCCTCACCTCACGCCGCTGCCTTCCCCCCCCTCCCCTCACGCCGCTGCCTTCCCCTCTCCTCACGCCGCTGCCTTCCCCTCTCCTCACGCCGCTGCCTTCCACTCCCCTCACCTCACGCCGCTGCCTTCCCCTCCCCTCGCGCGGCTGCCTTCCCCTCCGCGCGCGCGCGCGCACACACACACACACACACACACACACACACACACACACACACACGTATATACATATTAAGATGAGGAAAGGGAATGTGGCACATTAATACAAAGCAATATGTACAACAGGGGAAAGCAACGATTTGTGGGGTGCGGCAAAAGAAATGTAAATACATACAAAAGAGGACACCGTGCAGAGCTAACTTGATACTAAACTTCCACAGGCTTATCTTACACTAACAATGACAGGCACCATCACACACATACCAGAGGAAATTAGAAAGCAAGAGAGATGATAAAAGAATGCGGTGTTTTCAACTTCTTTTGTACCTGGCGTGACCAATGGGCCCACACTTCCCAGTCGCTTAAAAGGGGGATGAGGAGGTTGGAAAACTGAAGGCGTCTACTGTGTAGTTGAGGCAGAGGAAGGTGTAAAGATGTAGGTGGGGGGGGGGGGTTGGAAACAAAGAAAATAACATGTGAGGATAGACTTAATGTGAGTGTAAAGAGGTCTGTATGTGTAAATGTATATGGGCTAAGGCATCGCTCGGTCTGGTGTCTGGCTTCTTTGCTTGTCCACTGCTTCGCTCCGTTGACACCAAGAACAAAGGGCGGGCCAGATAACAAAAGGAGAGCGGGCAGGCCAGACGAGAGAAGGGTGGGCAAGAGAAGAACAGGCGGGCCATGCGGGAAACGTGCAGGGAAGAGGGTGGGCCAGATCAGAGCTTTCTTTTATACTTCCCAAGGCGGGGCCGGCAGTTGAGAGCGGAACAGGTGGAGCGATGGGTGTTTCCCCACGCCCTCACTGGTGCGTGGACTCGATCCACTGTCTTGCCCCCGCCCCAGTGAGGATTTTTCACAAGAAATGGCCTCATTTGCTCTGGACTCCATCATGCAACAGAGCTCTGAGAATAGCATGGGCCGAGGGCATCTGGCAGCGTTCTCCAGCCAGAACAAGTGATGGACAACAAATGAGGGCCGCAGTTAAGTGGCACGCTAGGGCTATCCCCACAACATTGAAATGCACCCAGCACACACTCGTGCCCCAAGACAGTTAACAGAATGTCCAGCCCCGAGTATCTTTAAGAGAACGGGCTGCTCCAGAGGGAAGTGGTGGTCGTTGGTGGTGATGGTGGTTGAGCGATAGCAGCAGAGGTATAGCATAGCAATTGTAGTGTGGTGATTGTGAGTGCAGGGGAGTTTGAGTTGTGGTCCGATGATGTGGGGATTATTCTGATGGTGTATGAGATGCTACAATGTTGGGGTTAGTGTATGGTGAAGGTCTGAGGTGAGCTCAGTTTGAGAGTGGTGTGAGGTTTGACACGGAATGGCGTGCATATACAAACGAGATATCTGTTGCCATTGTCTGCATGCTTGTGTGAAGGAAACAAGGTTTGTGTGAGCAGCAAAGTAAATTTGATGAAACAATAAAGAATGGGAATAAAGACGTACCTCAAAGCCCTTGCAACACATTTTGTCCCATCAACCCACTGGACACAAGCGAAGGGCGATCTAAAACGGATACTAAAGAAATCACTCTTGGGACCGCTGTATATTGTCTGTCATTGCTGGAGGGAGCGCTGTCTTGGCAGAACCGCAACAATATAATATGCGTAAAAAGTCACAATTGTGCCTATGTACGTGTGTGCATACGCTCCGCCACCACCGGTTGTCATCTCTACTTGCAGGTCTCAAACACTGAACACAGCCTTCCCTGGTCCTGAAAAATCCATCTTCACCACAGCATGGAACCATGACTCGTGGACCAAGCCATCTCCTTATCCATGATCCATTTTCTACTCCATACCCGAAGTGGCCTCTGGGGTACACCTGGTCTCATTCTTTTCCCACTCGGTCTCATCCTTTCTTGACGGGATAGAGTCGGCAAAACCAAATAATCTGTAAAAGGCTGGTGCGCCGGGCCATGTCCCAAATGCATGTCGATCGGCACAACTACAGGTGCCACTCTCCCCCATCAAAGCTGCCGTACCCGGCTCGGTTGTTGCTCCCATCCAAGCCACTGTATTCAGTGTGGTCCTGGATCCCACGAAACTCAGTTCTATGCTGGCGGAGCTTGGCAAAAATGGAGTTGCCAAAGCTAAGGGTTTCATTCTCAGGCTGTTAGTTGTTGCTCCCATCCAAGCCACTGTATTCAGTGTGGTCCTGGATCCCACGAAACTCAGTTCTATGCTGGCGGAGCTTGGCAAAAATGGAGTTGCCAAAGCTAAGGGTTTCATTCTCAGCATGATGGGGTCAGCAAAACCCAACAATCCACACGACTCTGGGCGCCACATCCAAAGCTGCCGTGCATGGCTCAATTCTCACTCCCATCAAAGTCGTACTATGCACGGTCCACGATATCACAAACCTTGGTCTCTCTCTCTCTCTCTCTCTCTCTCTCTCTCTCTCTCTCTCTCTCTCTCTCTCTCTCTCTCTCTCTCTCTCTCTCTCTCTCTCTCTCTCTCTCTCTCTCTCTCTCTCTCTCTCTCTCTCTCTCTCTCTCTCTCTCTCTCTCTCTCTCTCTCTCTCTCTCTCTCTCTCTCTCTCTCTCTCTCTCTCTCTCTCTCTCTCTCTCTCTCTCTCTCTCTCTCTCTTGCCCTCAATGGTCGGAACTTTGCAAGAGGGAGTTCGCCAAAGCTCGAGCCTTCCCTCCTCACAGCACGGGGTCAACAAGTCCCACCAAACTGCAGGGCCAGGCCACGTCACAAACACGTTGAACGGTGTGATACCGGGCACATCTCATCTCATCAAAGCTGCCATTTTCAGCTCAGTCTTTACCGTCTTCGAAACTGATATATTCATGCCACCTCCCCCTCGCCGCGCGTGTGTGTGTGTGTGTGTGTGTGTGTGTGTGTGTGTGTGTGTGTGTGTGTGTGTGTGTGTGTGTGTGTGTGTGTGTGTGTGTGTGTGTGTGTGTGTGTGTGTGTGTGTGTGTGTGTGTGTGTCGTCTGCTGCCACCAGTAGTAATCTCCACACCAGTGAACGGAGCCTTCCCTGGTCTCAAACCATGCATTGAAGCACTCAAAACCCGTTAAGACCCTTTACACACTTTATAACCCAAAGATACTGGACCCTAAAAACACTTTATACCCCTGAGAGCTTAAAGGCTCCAATGACACTTTTGGACCCAAAACACCCCTTAAGATTCTGAAGACCCCTGGAGACTCTTAAGACTCCATGTGGCAAAGGAGAAAAGACAAGGAGGAAACGGTGTCCATGACAATTTCACCCCATTGTAATGAAATGGGATATTTTTGTGATTTTATTTTTTCCAAACCTCAGGAATTTTTCAACATGTCAGATTGAAACTTCCACGACTTATTTGTACGTATGTGTAGTACATGTGGATAAAATCTGGAAACATCAAAGGTCAAGGTCAATGCCATCCAAAAAATGTAAAACACGTCTTTGGCGACAATTAGAAAATGCATCAATGACGTTTGTTATGCACAACATTCATCACATAAAACACTTGATAGGTCCAATTTTACAAATCACCAAATTGATGTTTCCATGGCAACTATTGTTTATTTGGACTTCACAAGTATCGTGCTATGCATGACATAATGTATATCAAAACATATATTTTTAATCACTAACGATGGTTCTTCTCAGCACACCACCATTGTTGATAAAGTAGACATCTACCATGTGTCACGGTCCACATCATCACTTTACGTTGAATTCCCGTTTCTACCAATACATACTCCCAAAAATTGCTTATTTGAGGTAAGACTGATAAGAACCCCAGTTGGTGATGGCACCCTGCTCAGTTATATTTTTCTACGACACCAGGAACCCTTTAAATTAAAGTGTGATGGACGACACCGACAAACATACACACACACACACACACACACACACACACACACACACACACACACACACACACACACACACACACACACACACACACACACACACACACACACACACACACACACACACACACACACACACACACACACACACACACACACACGCGCAGTGGTGGCGAGGGGGAGGTGGCGTACTTTGCCACCTCTCCTTCTTCAGGGAGGGATGGGACCAAAGACCACGCTGAACACAGCAACTTTGATGGGGGGGGGGAGAAGACCCATGACGAGGGCGGCAGCTTCTGTGGGACAGAGAAGCATGTATGTGGTACCCATACCAGTGTTGCACCGTTCAACATGCGTTTGCGGTACAGCCTAGGCCTGTAACTTGGTGGGCTCTGTTGACGTCCTCCGGGCGAGGACAAGGGACCGAGCTTTGGCGACTTCATTTTGCTGACTTCCTCCTGCCAAGGACGAATGTGACCAAGCTTCAGTGGGAGTGAAGACTGAGCCGAAAACAACAGCTTCAATGAGGACAAGAGCCGGGCACATAGTGCCTGGTATTATACTGATCGACATGTGTTTAGAACATGGCCTTGCCATGCAGTCTGGACTGGAGGGCTTTATCGACTCCATCAAGCAAAATATGAGTGGGACCAAACTTTAGTGGGATTGAGGACCGTGCTGAATATAACAGCTTCGGTGAGGCCGAGGACCATGTTTGTGGCATCCGGTATCACGGCAATCGACATGAGTTTGGGATGCGACCTAGCCATGCAGCTTGGTGCACTTTGTTGGCTCTCTCACACCAAGGATGACTCCCTCTTGCTGACTCCCTTCCATGGTACACTTTGACGACTCCTTCCAACAGAGGATGGATAAGAGCGAGCTTCAGTGGGACCATATGTGGAGATTATGATCGGTAGCAAAGGCACGCCATGTCCGGGCGAGCGGGGGTGTCCCGGGTGGGATCGGGCGAACCACCTGAGGGCACATGGGAGGTCGTGTGAAACGACATCATCATCATTAAGGGCATGGGATGGGAAATGCTCTGTCGAGCACAAATGAGGAGATGGCTTGATTCACGAGTTGTTGCTCTTTGCTGGGGTGGAGATGGGTGCTTTGAGACCAGGGAAGGCGACGTTGAGTATTTGGGCCTGCATGTGGAGATGACGATTAGTGGCGGCAGCCGACAGAGACACGCACACCTTCAACGGCCCCAATTATCCCCATCTTCTTGTGGCATTGGCCAGGAAACGTTTTTAGCCAAAGTCTTTCACTAACATTCCATGGGAGCAGAGTTGGGCAGGAATTTTAATTTGTTCAGTGGCATATAAACTCACCGACTCTTCATGAAAAATATAAGGGATCTTTAACATTCACCTAGCAGATGAGTCCCCTGGCTTTCCAGTTTAATGTCCGTCCAAAGGATGGCACATACAACGATGCCCTGCATATAACACACCAGAACGGGAGTTGATAGCTGGGTCGAGATTCAAACCCAGGCTAGACACCTCAAAGGGAAATGTGCACACCTCTAGAGCCTAAGCTATCCTGCCAGTATAAAACATAATACAGTGCAGTATACATACATGGTGGAAATAGCACCACCCTTTGGTGGTAGCCAGTATTACAAATTATGTTCCGTTATGACGAGTATATGTTGTGATCAATAAAATGTTTTTCAAAAATGACAAAAATTATTAAGTGCATTTCCAAGAATGTGCTGCAGCACATTGCCCACAAAAGGTGGGCTGAGAAGAGTACTCCCAGGTGGGAATGCCCACTTGTATATGTAATTATATAAAAATATGTATATTTAAAGATAATATATATCCAGATAATATACAGGACCGTCCAGATGTCTTGTGACTCCAATTTAATTCTCTAAAACTTTATATTTTTACCTGTGATATGCAGCGGGTCTACAAGAGTTCCACATGGTTGTTGTTGTTGTTGTTGTTGTGGTTCTTATTGGGGGGTCGATTTTTGATGTGCACCCATTGGTTGGACAGCTGCCAGACCCCACCCACATTTGTCGCTTGACTCCACCAACCATTGAACCCAAACAAAGTAATATGGCCACCATCTTATTTTTCTGGTGGGCCTAACATCAGGCCTGTAGGCCAATGCTGATTAAACACTGCCCAGGCTTGTTGAATCAGATTTCCGTTGGCTTTGTTTGGATCAGTGTTACTCATGATGAGGCCAGGTCAGGTCAGACATGGAAGCATATGCCGGAGCAGCGCATCACTGTGTCCACTTTCTGACAGTACTCAAGGGGCCTCCGTCTGGCCGTCCACCAGGCAGATGTCTGGCCCGTCCCCATCTCCTTGAGATGCCGATCAACCTTCTGCAACCACGAGGCACATTGTCAGCCCGTTGGCCTCCTCCACTCAGAGGCTCCCTCGCTGTGAGAATCTGGTGAGCAGGATCAGTGTCAGGAAAATGAGCCACATGTCCATACAGCCGCAGCTGATGCTCACGGACTATATAGGGAATAAATCTCATCTGAGTCTTTCTCAGAAACCGCTCATTGGGCACAAAGTTCGATCAGCGATAGCCAAGGATTTTCCGAAGACACCTGGTACCTAAGGAGTTAAGTTTCCATCCCAGATCCCTGGTCAGAAGCCAAGTCTCGCATCCGTAGAGCAAGACTGGAAGAACGAAGGACTTAAAGACTTGGACTTTTGTCTTCCTGCCGACAAGAGTTGTTCCGACAAAACAGACTTGACAGACTTGTACCGACAGCGACACACCCCATGATGCAGTGAATCTATTCACGATGAGGGACCCTGAAAAATAATTATATGTCGAAGAAAATTAATAGTAAGGTTTAATCAAGCCTGTCAGCATGCACAGTAACACCTGAGTTACATAATAATTTTTGAATGACCCCATATTGGGGTTAAACAATCCGTGACCGTTTGATGAAACAGCTCGTTCTGATATAACCATGGCGGATGCTGACATGGATGAGAAGTGTCGAGTTAATCTTTTAATAGCGCATTAAATATGTTTCCCAATCGCGCAGTTCATCTTTAAGAGTGCAGTCATACTTGTTGTATACCAATGGGTGTGTAATATAATGTAAGCGACATAAAAATAGGACTGCGCGTCCTGAAGGTCACCTGGATTGGGAGCAACTGTCACTCAAACTCCCCCCACCAACCCCCGCAGACCCCCTAAGACCCTGTGGGGGGAAAAATTTATATTAATGTATTCTAAATTGTAACAAATAGAGTTTTAGAAATGTAACTTTTATGCTACAAGTTGAATTGGCTGTCCTTTCTGGCCAAGAGACTTTTGCCCTAAACGATGATAAATGTCTTGGTCTGGAGGGGAGTGACCTGAGCTGATAACAGTGAACCTTTGCCTCGAAATGTACAAAGTAGCTTCTCGTCCAAAGGGCACGTCTGCAGTCTGGGTTGATAGCCCCCACCACTCTCTCATGAAAGTATAAAATGCTTTGAAATGTAAAATTGTTTCAGTGCAAGTACCTGAGGAAGTATTAGAATCTCAGTGGCTTGTGCTCCTTGGAACTGACCAAGTACCAAGTTAGAATAAAACTCTCTGATGTAATGTGGAAGTGAATTGAATCGGGTTGGTCTAACTGTTAACTGAAGTAAGAATAAATGAAATAGAAGCAAATAATATTGCAATCAATGGGGATTCTTAAGTTCATTGTACGAGGGTGAGAATTGTATGGTGTATAATTAGAATAATAAATTGTTTCACAAGGAAGGACTTGTGTTGACATCGGTTATCAGTGTCAATAGGGTTTTATGCAGGATTCTATAACCAAATCGGACAAACGTTAAACTCTCTCTGAAGTCAAATAGGATTTCACAATCGGCCAGGTAGAATCCTTCAACAATCACAACAAGGTGGGTTAAAAAAATCCACATCAACCCCAACTTATTTTGAATGCCGTGAACAAACTTTACTTAGTACATCACGGCTGTTGAAGGTTGTGGTCAAGTTTCATCGAAATAGTGTGTCGTTTCGAAGAAGAGGGCCAATACCTAATTTGTGGAGGAGGGGAGGAGTCAAACCCCCCACTTGCTCCCAGTCGACCCTCTAAATGAGTGCAGATTTTGATGCGGTCAATACACTTTCGTTTGGCATCAAATATGAAGGTTGGGGCAAAGTTTCATCAAAATCATGTGTTTGGTTCAAATGATAATGACTGAAGTGTTTACAGACTCACTCACCCAGGGACGCTGCTCGATCGCATAAGCTCACCGGACTAAAATCCAGGTGAGCTAAAAATGGCATATGTAAACTTTATTAAATATTATGATTGTAAATATTACCAATGTCAATGTTAAGGGTCCAGTCTCGATGAGAATCAGCAGTTTCTTTGCACAGGATGATTCGACCGACGCCTTGTCCTGTGGGAAATTTTACGCAACATTACCAGCTGGTCCACTTGTGCAAATGAATGAGAAAAGGGGAAAAAACGTTAGGGGTCACAAGACATCTGGACCCCTGTGCACATATAAATATAAAAGTAGATGCCATAATATATATTTTGCTATGATTTTTTTTTTGGCAGGGGGTGGGGGGGATTTTTAAGTGGAAACAAGTTTCAACAACTTTGTCACGTTTCAAACGAACGTACCAGCATGACAAGCAAGACCGCTTGTTGACATGGCGTTTTGAAAACACATGTCATCCTTTACACCCGGATTAGACCCTTGTTTTGGTGTGGGTCCCTGCGTGGTACAGGGTCCACGTGATGGAAGGGTTTTCATTTTGAAATCTTATCGGTGCAAGTGTTTAAGCCTTGGAGGATTATATCGAATATATTTGTGTTTCCATCGCAGGGAACCCAAAAAGTACTGTGAATCTGTGTGACGTCCACTGTGTTCCGACCCCATGGGCTTCATTAAAATGCACCTGAAAACCGATGGGGAGAAAACGGGAAGAGGCGATATTTCAGGAATCACAATGGACACTCACGAACAGAGGCGGAACGCTGTGAAAACACAACTTCTTGGACACCACGCCTTGGTATCATCCTGCCATGGTTTGTCCAGCAAGACAAACAGGATGTAATTAGTTGAACACAAACTATTAAAACCCTATGGGCAGCAGAATGTGCGTAAGACATATGTGTTATGAAGAGAGTGTCACGGGTGGGTCACAGAACAACGGCGGCTCTGCTGCACAGGGCACACACCTTTGGGTTGTTTTTATAACCATCGGTCAAGGTCATGAAAATTCACATTCCGAAATGACACAATCAGGTATCATGTGAATCAAATCAACACGAACAGGTATCATCCAAATCAAATCAACACCAACAGGTATCATCCACATCAAATCAACACCAACAGGTATCATCCACATCAAATCAACGCCAACAGGTATCATCCACATCAAATAAACACCTACAGGTATCATCCACATCAAATTAACACTAACAGGTATCATCCACATCAAATCAACACCAACAGGTATCATGCACATCAAATCAACACCAACAGGTATCATGCACATCAAATCAATACTAACAGGTATCATCCACATCAAATTAACACCAACAGGTATCATCCACATCAAATCAACACCAACAGGTATCATCCACATCAAATCAACACCAACAGGTATCATCCACATCAAATCAACACCAACAGGTGTCATCTACATCAAATAAACACGAACAGGTATCATCCACATCAAATCAACACTAGCAGGTCTTATCCACATCAAATCAACACCAACACGTATCATCCATATCAAATCAATACCAACAGGTATCATCCACATCAAATAAACACTAACCGGTATTATCCATGTCAAATTAACACCAACAGTTTTCATCCACATCAAATCAACACCAACAGGTATCATCTACATCAAATAAACACCAACAGGCATCATCCACATCAAATAAACACTAACCGGTATTATCCATGTCAAATTAACACCAACAGTTTTCATCCACATCAAATCAACACCAACAGGTATCATCTACATCAAATAAACACCAACAGGTATCATCTACATCAAATAAACACGAACAGGTATCATCCACATCAAATCAACACCAACACGTATCATCCATATCAAATCAATACCAACAGGTATCATCCACATCAAATAAACACTAACCGGTATCATCCATGTCAAATTAACACCAACAGTTTTCATCCACATCAAATCAACACCAACAGTCATCTAGTCTGGATTTTAAATCCCGATCCGATTATAAACTGTCGGTATCATCCAACAGGCATCATCAGATCAGATCAGGTCAGGCTATTTTTGTAAATAGTAAGACAGACTCTCATTGAGGTGCAGTGAATGTGAAAAGACGTGCTCTCATCGAGGTGAAGTAAATGATCACAAATGTGCTCTCATTGTGCTTCAGTAAATGCGAATAGGCAGGCTCTCATCGAGATTTAGTAAATGCTAATCGGCAGGCTCTCATGAAGGTGTAGTGAATGCTTATAGACTGGCTCCCATCAAGCTTGAGTAAATGCTAATAGGCGGGTTCTCATCGAGCTTCAGTAAATGCTAATAGACGTGCTCTCATGTAGCTTTAGGAAATGTGAAGACATGCTCTCATCGAGCTTGAGTAAATGCTAATAGACATGCTCTCATCGAGCTTCAGTAAATGCTAATAGACATGCTCTCATCGAGCTTCAGTAAATGCTAGTAGACATGCTCTCATCGAGCTTTTGTAAATGGTAATAGACATGCTCTCATCGAGCTTCAGTAAATGCTAGTAGACATGCTCTCATCGAGCTTTTGTAAATGGTAATAGACATGCTCTCATCGAGCTTCAGTAAATGCTAGTAGACATGCTCTCATCGAGCTTTTGTAAATGGTAATAGACATGCTCTCATCGAGCTTTAGTAAATGCTAATAGACATGCTCTCATCGAGCTTCAGTAAATGCTAATAGACATGCTCTCATCGAGCTTCAGTAAATGCTAGTAGACATGCTCTCATCGAGCTTTTGTAAATGGTAATAGACGTGCTCTCATCGAGCTTTAGTAAATGCTAATTGGCGGGCTCTCATCGAGCTTCAGTAAATGCTTATAGGCAGGCTCTCATCGGAATGTCGTGAATGCTCATAGACCTGCTTTCATCAAGGTGCAGTAAATGCAAATAGATGTGCTGTCATCTCGCTTTCGTAAATGCTAATAGACATGCTCTCATCGAGCTTAAGTAAATTCAAATAGGCAGACTCTCATTGAGGTGCAGTAAATACTAATTGGTGGGATCATCGAGATTCAGTAAATGCTAAGACGTGCTCTCATCGAGCTTTAGGAAATGCTAATAGGCGGGCTCTCATCGAACTTGAGTAAATGCTAATTGACATGCTCTCATCGACATTCAGTAAATACTAATAGGTGGGCTCTCATCGAGCTTCAGTAAATGCTAATAGGCGGGCTCTCATCGAGCTTGAGTAAATGCTAATTGACATGCTCTCATCGACATTCAGTAAATGCTAATAGGTGGGCTCTCATCGAGCTTCAGTAAATGCTAATAGGTGGGCTGTCATCGAGGCGCAGTAAATGGTAATAGACGTGTACTCATTGAGCTTCCCTAAATGCAACTAGACATGCTCTCAACAAGCTTTAGTAAATGCTAATAAACGTGCTCTCATTGAGGTGCAGTAAATGCGAATAGACAGGCTCTCATCGAGGTCTAATAAGTGCTATTACGTGGGCTCTCATCGAGCTTTAGTAAATGCCCATAGACATGCTTTCATTGGGCTGTGGTAAATGCGAAGATGCAGGCTCTCATTGAGCTTTAGTAAATGCGAATAAGATGGGCTCTCATTGAAATGTAAATGCTCACAGACGGGCTCTCAGTTAGATGTAGTAAATGCTCATAGGTGGGCTCTCATCAAGCTTTAGTAAATGCTAATAGACAGGCTCTCATGGAGGTCTAATCAGTGCTATTAGGTGGGCTCTCATCGAGCTTTAGTAAATGCTCATAGACATGCTTTCATTGGGCTGTGGTAAATGTGAAGATGCGGGCTCTCATCGAGCTTTAGTAAACGCGAATAGATGGGCTCTCATTGAAATGTAAATGCTCACAGACGGGCTCTCAGTTAGATGTAGTAAATGCTCATAGGTGGGCTCTCATCAAGCTTTAGTAAATGCTAATAAACAGGCTCTCATGGAGGTCTAATCAGTGCTATTAGGTGGGCTCTCATCGAGCTTTAGTAAATGCTCATAGACATGCTTTCATTGGGCTGTGGTAAATGTGAAGATGCGGGCTCTCATCGAGCTTTAGTAAATGCGAATAAGATGGGCTCTCATTGAAATGTAAATGCTCACAGACGGGCTCTCAGTTAGATGTAGTAAATGCTCATAGGTGGGCTCTCATCAAGCTTTAGTAAATGCTAATAGACAGGCTCTCATGGAGGTCTAATCAGTGCTATTAGGTGGGCTCTCATCGAGCTTTAGTAAATGCTCATAGACATGCTTTCATTGGGCTGTGGTAAATGTGAAGATGCGGGCTCTCATCGAGCTTTAGTAAACGCGAATAGATGGGCTCTCATTGAAATGTAAATGCTCACAGACGGGCTCTCAGTTAGATGTAGTAAATGCTCATAGGTGGACTCTCATCAAGCTTTAGTAAATGCTAATAGACAGGCTCTCATGGAGGTCTAATCAGTGCTATTAGGTGGGCTCTCATCGAGCTTTAGTAAATGCTCATAGACATGCTTTCATTGGGCTGTGGTAAATGTGAAGATGCGGGCTCTCATCGAGCTTTAGTAAATGCGAATAAGATGGGCTCTCATTGAAATGTAAATGCTCACAGACGGGCTCTCAGTTAGATGTAGTAAATGCTCATAGGTGGGCTCTCATCAAGCTTTAGTAAATGCTAATAAACGTGCTCTCCTTGAGGTGTAGTAAATGCTAATAGATGTGTTCTCATCGATATTCAGTAAATGGTAATAGGTGGGATCTCATCGAGCTTTAGTAAATGTTAATAGATGTGATTTCAGAGCTTGAGTAAGTGCTAGTAAGCGGGCTCTCATCGAGCTTCAGTAAATGCCAATAGATGTGCTCTCATCAAGCTTTATTGTATGCCAATAGGTGGGCTCTCATTGAAGTGGAGTAAATGCGAATCAGTGGGCTCTCATCAAGCTTTAGTAAATGTTAATCGGTGGGCTCTCATAGAGATGTAGTAAATGCTAATAGACGTGTTCTCATCAAGCTTTATTAAATGCAAATAGATGGGTTCTCATCGAGATGTAGTAAATGCTAATAGGCAGGCTCTCATCGAGCCTTAGTAAATGCTCAGGAGCGCTATCTCATCGAGGTGTAATAAATGTGAATAGCTTTTGTAAGTGCGTAAGTGAGAATAGGTGGGATCATCATGATTTCATAAATGCTAATAGAAGTGCTCTCATCGAGCTTTAGTAAATGCAAATAGATGGGTTCTCATCGAGATGTAGTAAATGCTAATAGGCAGGCTCTCATCAACCTTTCTTAAATGCTAAAAGGTGGGCTCTCATCCAGGTAAAATAAATGCTTATAGGTGAGCTCTCATTGAGCCTTAGTAAATTCTAATCGGCGGGCTCTCATCGAGGTGTAATAAATGCAAATAGTCGTGCTCTCATCAAGCTTTCGTAAGTGTGAATAAGCGGGCTCTCATCAAGGTGTATTAAATGCTATTAGAAATGCTCTCATCAAGTTGGAGTAAATGCTATAAGACGTGCTCTCATCGAAGTGTAGCGAATGCTAATAGACGTGCACTCAACAAGCTTGAGTAAATTCTGATAGACATGCTCTCATCAAGCTTTCGTAGATGCCAAGAGTCGGGCTCTCATCAAACTTTAGTAAATGCTAATCAACTTCTTCTCACCAATCTTGAGTAAATGCTACTGGGCAGGCTCTCACCGAGCTTCAGCAAATGCTAATAGGTGGGCTCTCATCAAGATTTTGTAAATGCTAATAGGTGGGATCATCAACATTTAGTAAATGCTAATAGATGTGCTCTCATCGAGCTTTCGTAAATGCTAATAAGTGGGTTCTCATCAAGCTTTAGTAAATGCGAGTAGATGGGCTCTCATCAAAGTGCAATTAATGCTAATAGGTGGGATCATCGAGATTTAGTAAATGCTAATACACGTGCTCTCATCGAGCTTTAGTAAATGCTAATAGGTGAGATCATCGAGAATTAGTAAATGCTAATAGGCAGGCTCTCATTGAGGTGTACTCAATGAAAATAAGCAGGCTCTCATCGAGGTGTAGTAAATGCTAATAGGTGAGATCATCGAGATTTAGTAAATGCTAATAGGCAGGCTCTCATTGAGGTGTAGTAAATGCTAATAAGCGGGCTCTCGTCGATCTTGAGTAAATGCTAATTGCTCGTCCCTCATCAAGATTTTGTAAATGCTTATGGCAAGCCCCTTATCAAGATGTAGTAAAAGTTAATAGACATTCACCTCAAAGTTTTAATAAATGCTCAATGCTGTGCCACTCACTGAGGTGGAGTAAAGGGCAATGGACGGACCCCTCATCACGCTTTTGTAAATGTTAACAGGTGGGTCCCTCGTCAAACCTTCACGAAATCACGATAACAGACTCCTCATTGCGATTTAATGAAGGTTAGACGACAGGCTCCTCATCACGATTTAGTGAAGGTTAGACAACAAGCTCCTCATCACGATTTAGTGAAGGACAGACGACAAGCTCCTCATCACGATTTAGTGAAGGTTAGAAAACAAGCTCCTCATCACGATTTAGTGAAGGACAGACGACAGGCTCCTCATCACGATTTAGTGAAGGTTAGACAAGCTCCTCATCACGATTTAGTGAAGGATAGACAACAAGCTCCTCATCACGATTTAGTGAAGGTTAGACAACAAGCTCCTCATCACGATTTAGTGAAGGTTAGACAACAAGCTCCTCATCACGATTTATGAAGGACAGACGACAGCCTCCTCATCACGATTTAGTGAAGGTAAGACAACAAGCTCCTCATCACGATTTAGTGAAGGAAAGACAACAAGTTCCTCATCACGATTTAATGAAGAATAGACGACAGGCTACTCATTGCGATTTAGTGAAGGTTAGACAAGCTCCTCATCACGATTTAGTGAAGGTTAGACAACAAGCTACTCATCACGATTTAGTGAAGGTTAGACAACAAGCTACTCATCGCGATTTAGTGAAGGTTGGACGACAAGCTCCTCATCACGATTTAGTGAAGGTAAGACAACAAGCGCCTCATCACGATTTAGTGAAGGACAGACGACAGCCTCCTCATTACGATTTAGTGAAGGTTAGACAACAAGCTCCCCATCACGATTTAGTGAAGGACGGACGACAAGCTCCTCATCACGATTTAGTGAAGGTTAGACAAGCTCCTCATCACGATTTAGTGAAGGAGAGACGACAGGCTCCTCATCACGATTTAGTGAAGGAAAGACAACAAGCTCCTCATCACGATTTAGTGAAGGTAAGACAACAAGCTCCTCATCACGATTTAGTGAAGGTAAGACAACAAGCTACTCATCACGATTTAGTGAAGGTTAGACAAGCTCCTCATCACGATTTAGTGAAGGTTAGACGACAAGCTCCTCATCACGATTTAGTGAAGGTAAGACAACAAGCTACTCATCACGATTTAGTGAAGGTTAGACAACAAGCTACTCATCGCGATTTAGTGAAGGTTGGACGACAGGTTCGTCAGAGATTTAGTAAATGCTAATCGGCGGGCTTTCATCGAGATTTAGGAAATGCTAAAAGGTGGGCTCTCATCCAGGTACAATAAATGCTTATAGACGGGCTCTCATTGAGCCGTAGTAAATGCTAATCGGCTGGCTCTCATTGAGGTGTAATAAATGCTAATAGACATTCTCTCATCAAGCTTTCGTAAGTGTGAATAGGCGGGCTCTCATCAAGGTGTATTAAATGCTTTTAGAAATCCTCTCATCAAGGTGTATTAAATGCTTATAGAAGTGCTCTCATCAAGTTGGAGAAAATGCTCAGACATGCTCTCATCGAAGTGTAGCGAATGCCAATAGACGTGCACTCATCAAGCTTGAGTAAATGCTGCTAGACATGCTCTCATCAAGCTTTCGTAGATGCCAAGAGTCGGGCTCTCATCAAACTTTAGTAAATGCTAATCGACGTACTCTCACCGATCTTGAGTAAATGCAACAAGGCAGGCTCTCGCCGAGCTTCAGTAAATGCTAATAGGTGGGCTCGCATCAAGCTTTTGTAAATGCCAATCGGTGGGATCATCGACATTTAGTAAATGCTAATAGGTGGGTTTTCATCGAGCTTTAGTAAATGTGAGTAGATGGGCCCTCGAAGTGTAATAAATGCTCAGAGGTGAGATAATCGAGATTTAGTAAATGCTAATAGGCAGGCTCTCATTGAGGTGTAGTAAATGCTAATAGGTTAGATCATCGAGATTTAGTAAATGCTAATAAGCAGGCTCTCATTGAGGTTTAGTCAATGCTAATAAGCGGGCTCTCGTCGATCTTGAGTAAATGCTAATAGGTAGGCCCCTCATCGAGATTTAGTGAATGCGAATTGCTCGTCCCTCATCGAGATTTTGTAAATGCTTATGGCAAGCCCCTCATCAATATGTAGTAAAGTTTAATAGACAGGCACCTCATAAAGTTTAAATAAATGCTAAATGCTGGGCCCCTCACTGAGGTGTAGTAAAGGGCATTAGACGGACCCCTCATCACGCTTTTGTAAATGTGAACAGGTGGGTCCCTCATCACGATTTAGTGAAGATTAGATGGCAGGCTCCTCATCGCGATTTAGTGAAGATTAGATGACAGGCTCCTCATCGCGATTTAGTGAAGGTTAGATGACAGGATCGTCATCGAGATTTAGTAAATGCTAATAGGCAGGTTCTCATCGAGCTTAAGTAAATGTTAATAGGTGGACCCCTCATCAAGATGTAGTAATGGGTAATAGCCTGTCTCCTCATCGAGATTTCGTAAATGCTAATAGGTTGGCTACACTGTGCTTCCTGTGCACATTTCACTGATAAACTTACACTCAAGTGTACTCATGATCACTCTTGTTGGTGTACGATGTCCGTCAGCAAAAAAAAAATCCTCACCGATTCCTGGAGCAGTGGCCACTGCCCCGGCGTTCTGCACATCCCATGCAGTCTGGCTCTCTGGTGTGACCTGCCCTATCAGGACAACTGCTCTGTGGGGTCGGGACTTGCGTGTTCTAAAGAACGATGGCATTCTGGCAATGCATCCAATTCCCTGAAAAAGTTGGGAATTCTAAGGAGGTTCCAATCCTGTGACTCGTGACTGAAGACAGACGTCTTTCGCATTCTCCGATACTTTTCTCATGATGTGCAGGTCAAACAGCTGTAACAGAGAGCGACTGTTAAACGCAGCACGAGGTGTGAGCTTGAGGATGAACACATAAACGACCAATCACTGGTGACCCATTGGAGCTGTGATATCAAACCGCTATTTTGTTTTACAATGAGACAACAAATTCAATCTCTAACTGGAAGGGCACTCGGAAGAGCGCTTACCTCCCCAAGCTGATGAGTTTACGTTTTGTATCCCACTAATAGACCGGATCTGGATACATACCTGAACTAAAATTTAGTTGACTTGTTCTCGTCACCGAACCAATTCATCCGCCAAGTTTCGTCCGAATCTGTCGATAATTTTTTTGAGATATCGTGCTATATATTGCTTTAGCTCCATCACTCAATGGTGAAAAATCACTTTTAAAATTCTCGAATCCGGATTCAGGTCTTCACCAAAATCAATTCTATTCTTCCGTATTACATACCCAATCTCTCCACCAAATTTCGTCAAAATCCGTCCACAACTTTTTGAGACATTTTGTTCACAAACAAACAAACAAGAAATCATGCACAGCATACTTGCAAAATCCATAAAACAAATTTGACCACGAAAATAATTGCTGGTTGAATTCAGTGACCTGATCTGCAAATCCTCTTCAAATTTCAAGTCAATGGGATGAAAATTTAGGATTTTAGAAATCTCACCTCAGTTGTTGACCTTTGGCCAATGTTGACCTTTTGACCTCAAAAACAATAGGCTTCTTCCTCATGACAAACTCTACCATGTGGTGAAGTTTCGTGAAGATCGGTTTAAAATTGTGATCTGTAGGTGACAGACAGACAGAATAACAAAATCAAATAACTAATATACGTATTTGAAAAACCTTCGATTTTGCAAGTAACAAAGACATCATACAGAGCACCATCCTTGCAAAATCCATGAAAAAAAAAACAAAAAAATTGACCTCAAAAATAATTGGTTTTTGAATTCAATGACCAAATATGCAACTTCTCTTCAAATTTCAAGTCAATTGGATTAAAATTCAAAATTTTAGAAATCTGGCTGATGTTGACTTTTAGGCCATGTTGACCTCAAAAAGTAATTGGGGGTTGAATTCAGTAACCTGATGTGCAAATCCTCTTCAAATTTCAAGTCAATGTGATGAAAACTCAGGATTTTAGAAATTCCAACCAAGTTGTTGACCTTTTGACCTCAAACAATAGGCTTCTTGATTGTGACAAACTCCACCATGTCATGAAGCTTCGTGAAGATCGGTTTAAAATTGTGACCTGTAAGCAACAAACAGACAGACTGACTGTTTGTTACTTGCAAAAATCAAAGGTTTTTCGAGTATATTGGTTGGTCATGTGCGTTATTCTGTCTGTCTGACAGAGGTGAAAACGACCACCGAAGGTGGGCAGGGGAAAGAGTAAAAATCCACGTTGTTCTTTTGCAATTGTCATTGCCATTCATGGTACAGTTCAGTCTCCATTTTATGTTCGGCTATAATCTTGATGATCTACCCAGGTACCGGTTGACCCGAGTGGAGTTTGTGTTTAGACGAACGAGACTAAATCTTAGAGCGAGTTCATCCCACACTCATACTCCGATTTGGTGATTGTTTCGTAAATGATGTTTTCACTGGGCGGTGAATTAGTGGATGGACGTGCCTTAAGGCTGCACTTGTGACGCACATACGCCAATGAGATCCGCTGAAAGCGGTTACTCCCGTCACGCGAGTTACATCGCATGACAGTTTACAAGCTGTGTGCGTGTGTGTGTGTTTGGCACTCGGTGTTTGGTAAAACACACTCTTGCTGTGTGGGGGCGCCCAAACAGTCTTCTACATATTTCCACGTGCTGTGGTGCAGACATCGACACATTAATATTCAAACAAAATTAATGAGCCGTCGCCTAATCTCCACGTCTCACAGTCCCTGTGAGAACCTCATTTGCAGTAATATTGGGATCGCGTCACTTATTCTCGATCTTGTTTGTGAACGTTAGTCCTTCGACTGACATTTTCCTCATTAGAATTTAATCTCCTGGGGAGGGGATTAATCATGCAATTTAACTTGGGAATAACTTGGTGATATAATGGTTAGTGTGTCCGCTCTGAGTGTGGAAGGTCGGTTCCTCGAAACCCGGCCGAGTTTTATGGCAGAGCCTTTTTTGTCATAAAAATAAGTTATAAAAAAGGCAAATGTAATGTATACAGAGTGCGAATTAGGTGCACAAATGTAAATACAGTGTTTTTTTTTTAAGTTGCGGTAAAAATACAACTCTACTGTATAGCTATAGTTAAAAAAGATGAGGAAAGAATCACGATATAACTGTATATAGTTAAAAACTATGAGGAAAAATCACTATATAACTGGATAGTTGAAAAGGATGAGGTAAAAATCACGATATAAATGAATATAGTTATAAACGATGAGGTAAAATCACTATATAACTGCATAGTTGAAAAGGATGCGGTAAAATCACGATATAACTATATAGTTAAAAACTATGAGGTAAAATCACTATATAACTGCATCGTTGAAAAGGATGAGGTAAAATCACTATAAAACTGAATATAGCTATAAACTATGAGGTAAAATCACTATATAACTGGATAGTTGAAAAGGATGAGATAAAAATCACGATATAAATGAATATAGTTATAAACGATGAGGTAAAATCACTATATAACTGCATAGTTGAAAAGGATGAGGTAAAATCACTATAAAACTGAATATAGCTATAAACTATGAGGAAAATCACGATATAACTGCATAGTTGAAAAGGATGAGGTAAAAATCACGATATAAATGAATATAGTTATAAACGATGAGGTAAAATCACTATATAACTGCATAGTTGAAAAGGATGCGGTAAAATCACGATATAACTCTATAGTTAAAAACTATGAGGTAAAATCACTATATAACTGCATCGTTGAAAAGGATGAGGTAAAAATCACAATAAAACTGAATATAGCTATAAACTATGATGAAAAATCACGATATAACTGCATAGTTGAAAAGGATGCGGTAAAATCACGATATAAATGAATATAGTTATAAACGATGAGGTAAAATCACTATATAACTGCATAGTTGAAAAGGATGTGGTAAAATCACGATATAACTATATAGTTAAAAATATGAGGTAAAATCACGATATAACTGCATCGTTGAAAAGGATGAGGTAAAATCACTATAAAACTGAATATAGCTATAAACTATGAGGAAAAATCACGATATAACTGCATAGTTGAAAAGGATGAGGTAAAAATCACGATATAAATGAATATAGTTATAAACGATGAGGTAAAATCACTATATAACTGCATAGTTGAAAAGGATGCGGTAAAATCACGATATAACTATATAGTTAAAAACTATGAGGTAAAATCACTATATAACTGCATCGTTGAAAATGATGAGGTAAAATCACTATAAAACTGAATATAGCTATAAACTATGAGGAAAATCACGATATAACTGCATAGTTGAAAAGGATGCAGTAAAATCACGATATAAATGAATATAGTTATAAACGATGAGGTAAAATCACTATATAACTGCATAGTTGAAAAGGATGAGGTAAAATCACGATATAACTGTATATAGTTAAAAACTATGAGGAAAATCACTATATAACTGCATAGTTGAAAAGGATGAGGTAAAATCACGATATAAATGAATATAGTTATAAACGATGAGGTAAAATCACTATATAACTGCATAGTTGAAAAGGATGAGGTAAAATCACGATATAACTGTATATAGTTAAAAACTATGAGGAAAAATCACTATATAACTGCATAGTTGAAAAGGATGCGGTAAAACCACGATGTAACTGTATATAGTTACAAAGGATGCGGTAAAATCATGATATAACTGCATGTATAAAGTTACAAAGGATGCGGTAAAATCACGATGTAACTGCATATAGTTATAAAGGATGAGGTAAAAATCACGATGTAACTGTATATAGTTATAAAGGATGAGGTAAAATCACGATGTAACTGCATATAGTTATAAAGGATGAGGTAAAATCACAATATAACTGTGTACAGTTGTAAAGGATGAGGTAAAATCACAATATAACTGTGTATAGTTGTAAAGGATGAGGTAAAATCACGATGTAACTGTATGTAGTTATAAAGGATGAGGTAAAATCACGATGTAACTATATAGTTATAAAGGATGAGGTAAAATCACGATGTAACTGTATATAGTTATAAAGGATGAGGTAAAATCACGATGTAACTGTATATAGTTATAAAGGATGAGGTAAAATCATGATGTAACTGTATATAATTATAAAGGATGAGGTAAAATCACAATATAACTGTATATAGTGTCGTATCCATGCCGGTAAGGCCGAAGTCACATTTGCCACGGCGGCAGTGGGGTCTCCAAAATCTGCGGCCACGAGCAATTATACGGCGGCCGCAGTATTTCCACGGTCACACAATGTAGCAGTCACATATGTTTTTATTTTTCGGGTAGCCGCACGGCGTATTTAGAAATCGTGGAGACCGAAAACGTGGGGGTACCGTCAGGTCTTTGATTTGATGTCGCACGGTGACCTTAGGGCGTCGCTGCGGCGGCCATAGAATTTTCAAGGCAGACGCAAGGTGCCCGCAAGGGGACCGCAGGGGGGCCCTAAGGCGAACGTGTGGCCAGACGGACGGTAACGAGTGGGTATATATACCAGTTCTTTTTTTTACTGAATAAAAATATACCAGTATATATAACTGAATATACTATAACTATAATATACCGTGGTGCCCCCAGAATCTGAACGCTCCATTGTTTGAACAAATTGGAATCCGAACAATTTTTTTGAGAAAATTTTGCCCTAAAAACCTAATACATTTTTAAAAACCGAACACAACGTGGCGTTCATGTTTGTTCACATGTCTCCCCCACCTGTTCGAGCCGCATCTTCGCGCTTTGTTCATTCAGTTCGTCGGTGGAAGTTCTCGTGAAAGAATCTCTCGTGTGTCGATCAATACTTTAGGCCTCAGTCACATTTGCTCTACGACGAGGATACGGCGGTCGTACACCCTCTGAATTGACAGAAACGTGCGGTGGCCGCAGAGAAACTGAAGTGGCCTCAAGGTGGCCCTACGCAGTATGGCTATATTTTACAGGTCGTAAGGTCGCCGTGGAATTATAACGCAGAGTTATAACTTTTTTTCATTTCTACGTTCGCCGTAGAAATTCGACAAGCCGAAACAAAAGAACTGGTAAAAATAAAAATAAAAAAGAAATTAACCCATTAGTTACCGTCCGTCTGGCCACACGTTCGGCTTAGGGCCCCCCTGCGGTCGCCTTGCAGTTGCCTTAGGGGCACCTTGCGTCTGCCTTGAAAATTCTATGGCCGCCGCAGGAACGCCCTAAGGTCACCGTGCGACATCAAATCAAAGACTGTACGGCACCCCCACGTTTTCGGTCTCCACAATTTATAAATACCCCGTGCGTCTACCCGAAAAATAAAAACATATGTGACTGCTACATTGTGTGACCGTGGAAATACTGCGGCCGCTTTATAATTGCTAGTGCCCGTACATTTTGTAGACCCTCCGGCCGCCGAGCCAGATGTGACTTTGGCCTTACCTCGTGTTTTCACCTTCATTTGTGAGGTTTGTTTTTTTTTAATCATCTTGTGATTTAATTAATAACAAAAAAAGCAATCCGATCATGTGGTGTGACGGACTGTCGGGCAAGGATTGAATTCCACAGCAAAACCAGTTGTAATTTGGAATATCCATGATTACGTCAGCCCGATGTGTTTGATGAAAGTGATTGTGGTTCTGCGGGCATCATGTTTGATGAGCTGCCCTGGGGGCAGCGCTCTCGCAGAGTGCGCGAGCGATCGGAACCCAGGACGGAGCTCGAGCCTGTGTGGACCTTTGGATGTGGTAATTGTACCAGTTTACATACAATACACTGCCACCGAAGGTCATTTACTCATCTTATTTTACCTTAAACATGGGGAATTTCAGTTTAAAGTGTCTTGAAAGTGGGTTTTCTTTGGGTCCACGAACGGATTAATTCACTCCATTATTTCTTATTGGGAAAATATTTTTGGAATCCGAACTTTTTGCAATCCGAACAGCCTCCTGGAACGAATTAAATTGGGATTCTGGGGGCACCACTGTTTCGACAAACACCTATACTCCGATCTCTAGCGGTAGTGCACAGTGGACGCACGGTCGACGTAGACTGCCACGGAGGCCGTACGTCGGTGCACGGCGGGCGTAGGGGAACCGTGTGTCGACCCTGCATTGCCCGCAGGTAGTCACACAGACCGCAAGGCCACCGTATGGTGACCATGGAAATAGTGCGGCCGCCATAATTTTTTGGGGGTTGGGAAAATTCATTTTTCATTGAGAAGAGCTTACGGCAGCCACACGAATGACGCAAGCCCACCGTACGCCCTACGTACGGTCGACGTGGAACACATCGACGTCATAGCTTGGCTTGTCAAATTGCTACGGCGAACGTAGAAATGAAAAAAAGTTATAACTCCGCGCTATAATTTCACGGCGCCCCTATGGCCTGTAAAATATAGGCAAACAGCGTACGGCCTCCCTGAGGCCACCTCAGTTTCTCTGCGGCCGCAACACGTTTCTGTCAATTCAGAGGGCGTATGGCCGCCGTATCCTCGCCGTAGAGCAAATGTGACCTCGGCCTTAACATTGACCTAGACGAATAACCAAAGAGTTCTCCCTTGAAGGTGATTAGCTGAGTTCTAAGGAGATTATGGCGCACGTGGGACGGAGGGCGGCAAAAGGCATGGACCAGATGTGCTCACCCTGACAGAGGACAGGTTTACACTCGAATGCGCTACAAACAGACAGGCACAAGCAATCTTAATAAATGAGGGTTTAATGATATAAATCAGATATTTATAATGAACATAAATCAAAACGGAATAATAATGAAATGTGATGTGAGCTAAACCTAATTTTGAGGTGCCTCCACACAGACAAGTCAAGTTCAATATGTCAGTAAATTAATTTTCGTACAAAATCTTGGTAGATTAGCAAAACTATACATTTTCGAAAACGTTATGACATGGGGAATCTAAAAATACATGTTTACATTTGCGGACATACCTGCATGGCCGCCATTTTTGGATTTTCAAAATGGCGGCCATGCAGGTATGTCCGCAAATGTAAACATGTATTTTTAGATTCCCCATGTCATAACGTTTTTGAAAATGTTTCGGTTTGCTAATCCACCAACACTGAACGAAAAAAAACAGTGAACCTGACTACAAGGGGACAGAATAAATAAAAGAATAATCCCTCCTTTTATCCTGGCCCTTACCTGTGTGCCCATAGATCGTCTTTCAGAACTTGACGATCGAACCGTGTCGCCCTGTGTGGGAAGCTCACAAAATGGCACCCAGCCACTCTCTCGGCGGGAATCATGCGGGACGTAATTTGGGCAGTGATATTCAACACCAGAAATCAGAAACCGCTGCGCAGCTTATTTTTACGATCACACGTTCCGACGCCACTCCTGTGCAAAATGGCACCGCCTTCTTCCCCAATGGCACAACACGAGGCTTCGAGGCGCGGTCTCACTTGACCCAGCCAAACAGTCAATGGCTAGCATCTTGCTCCATCACACGAGCAAATTCGCCTCAACACAAACACAAGAATCATGCAGCCTTCTTCACCATGTCAAGGGAAAGCCAGAAAAACAAGAGGTCCGTCTCCATGTGCGTACCTCACAAAACCTCTTTTCATGCTCCCATTTCTGTTCCAACTGCCAATGCTGACTCAATCCTCCTCTCTTTCCTCTGACATCACCCCATCCATCATCCACCCCACGGGTGTGGTCTCGCTCGTTGTCATTCCTGGAGGCAGGGTTTCCACCTGCCTGGAAATGTCCGGCTCGGTTGTTGTTCTTCGGACGTGATTCCTTTTTCTTGCCAGTCTTGAAATGCAAAAACGTAGGAAAAGGTCATGGGGGCAATCACGTACTGGGAGAAATTAGCTTTCGACCCTACCTAATTTAACACAGCACCACCCCCCGTGTGGTGCCACGTAAAACTTAAGCTCAGTTTCCCTACTTAAGTTACATCAACATGTCTCCTCCATGTCCACAGACCATGTTACTTGGTACAATCCTACCATTACTATGAAGTTCCTCCATCTACCCCACAAACATAACAATAGTTAAAAAAGGACGAGGTAAAATCAATATGTAACTATTGTTGAAGAGATGAGATAAAATCATGATGCAGCTGTATACAGTTAAAAAGATGAGGTACAAACACTATGTAGCAGTATATAGTTGAAATTTCATCCGAATGCGTCCACAACTTTTTGAGATATCTGGCTCACATACAGACAGCCAGACAGACAAACAAACAAAGAAAGACATGGGTAACTAGAATGGCACTTGGTAGAGCGCAGACCACCGCAACACAATCCCTGATCCACTTGAACATATCGGGCCCATTACATTTTTGAGATATCTTGCTATAGATAATTTTTGGCCCTCTCTCTCAATGGTGAAGAATCACTTGAAAAAATTATAGTGGCTAGATCCAGATCTTCACGAAAATCTAATCAGTTCATCCTTGTGACACACCCAACGTGTCCACCAAATTTCATTTGAATCCGTCCACAACTTTTTGAGATATCCTGCACACAAAGATAGACAGACAGACAGACAAAGAAACAAGAAAAAGACCTAGTGCAGAGCACGGTACTTGCAAAATCCACTGCCCTCTCCAAAGGTTGCCATGGATACATAAAATTGTCCATTTCCTTAAGATTAAAATTGACAATAATAATAATAATAATAATAATAATAATCAAAGCTCAGGTCAATCGGATGAAAATTGATTATTTTTCAGATTGAAATTAATGATTTTAGAAGCTTGACCTAGAGTTGACCTTTGACCTTTTGATCTCAAAAATAGCCGGCTTCCCAATTCAGTGACAAAATATGCAAATCCTGTTCAAATTTCAAGTCAACGTGATGAAAAATGACGATTTTAGAAATATGACCTCGAGATGACCTTTGACCTCCAAATCAATAACGTTCTCAGTTGAGACTACCCCTACAGTTTGTTAAAGTTTCATGGCGATTGGTTTAGAATTGTGACCTGCAGGCGATTGACAAACAAACAGACAGAGTAACAAAATCGACTGACCAATTTACTTGAAACATCTGTGATCTTGCAAGTAACAAACAAACAGACCGGGTTGAAAACAACGTCCTTCCACCTTCGGTGGCGGAGGTACAAAACATAACCTCCATCCACCAATGTAATAAAAGGAAGGAACTAACAAACAAGCAAACAAGAAAGATGTCATGCATAGCACGATACTTGCAGAATCCAAATGAACAATCGTTGCCATGGAAACAGCAATTTGGTAATTTCGAAAATTTGACCTATCAACCGTTTTGCAAGATGGAATTTTGTGCAAAACAAATTTTGTTGATGTATTTTCTAAATGCAGTCTAATAGTTGTTATACATGTTTCAGATGGCCTTGACCTTGACCTTTGACCTAATTTTGACAAAATCTGTCACATATACTACACATACATACAATAAGCAAGTTTCAATTGGATATCTTAAAAAATTACTGAGGTATGCTGATAAATTCACCAAAGGCCCATTTCATTATGATGGGATGAAACTGTTATGTTAAAAAAGCTAAATCGATTGTTATGGTTCTGGTTTCTTGATGAAACAGGTCTATGACCCAATATCCAAATTATGTTCAAATTTTAAGTTAATCGGATGAAAATTGATGATTTTGTGTGACCTTGACCTTTGAACTTATGACGTCAAACAATTGGCTTCAGTGACCCAATACAGGATACAAACCCGATTCAAATTTTAAATCAATCAGATGAAAATGCATAATTTTATACAACCTTGACCTTTGAGCATTTTTTTTTTGTATACCTTGTCGAGGCTCGTACAAGAGCTAACACACAACGCACATCAAGGGGAACAGAGACATTTGGAGATCTGTGGAAGGGGGAGGGATTTGATGGGGAACATAGGGAATAGAAGATGGACATTACAGGGACTTTCAGGAAGGAAAGCAGGGAATTTGAAGGAGGTGGGCTTGGGTGGATTAACGGGGGTAGAAAAGATCGAGGATTTGGATGGGGGATGATAAGAGGTGGTGGTGAACAGCTGTTTTGAAGGCCTGGAGGGAAGAGTGGGAATGAATAGAGTGAGGGAGTTTATTCCAAAGGCAGGGAAAAAGAGGAATGAAAGAGTGAAGGTGAGCAGTGATTCGTGATTTTGGTAGTTTTACCAGAAGGGGGTTGTTGGCGGACCTTGAGCGCCCTGCGGAAATGTGGTGGGGACAAATCGCAGAGAGAGCAGAGGGGGGGGCGAGGCTGGAGAGGAGACGGTAGAAGAAAGAAAGACCACCGACTAACCTGCGGTGATTGAGTGAGAGGCCCAAAGACTCAGCCTCATTGCGGGAGATTCCGATGATCCGAAATGCCTTGGTTTCTACAGCGTGAAGCCGAGAAAGGTAGGAGGCAGGAGCACCAGCCCAGAGGGGAGAGCAGTACTCCATCAGGCTGCAGACAAAAGCTTTGTAAGTGGTCAGGAGCTCAGGTGGGCCGAGGAAGGACCTTGCACAACGGAGGATTCCCAGTCGGCGACTGGCTTTGGAGGCGAGGTTTGAAATGTGACTTTCCCAGGAAAGGTCATGGCAGATAGTGGGACCCAGAAGCTTGAAAGAAAGGACTTCTTTCAGAGGATTGTTGAGAAAATGGATAGGGGGGGGTTCTAAATGGTCCTATCAGAGAGACATAGTGAGAGTGTGAGATTTGTCCGGATTGAAAGACATGTTCTTCGTGTTGGACCAGTTTGTGATTTTATCCAGATCAGCAGTGAGCGAAGAAGCTGCTGCTTGCCGGTCTGAGGGATGACCGGTGGTACGGCAGAGGGTGGAGTCATCAGCAAAGAGATATAGAGGATTTTCCAGAGAGTTGGAGAGATCATTGATGAAAACCAGAAAAAGAACAGGGCCCAGAACGCTACCTTGAGGAACTCCAGCCTGGACAGGAAGGGGGGGGGGTGATGAAAGAACTCCATTTAGGGCCACACCTTGACTGCGACAGGAGAGAAAGTCTGCGAGCCATGAGTGGAGATGGCCTTGGATACCATAAGAAGAGAGTTTGGTGAGTAGGGCAGGGTGCCAGATTGTGTCAAAAGCACGTGATATATCCAGGGATACGGCTCGGATTTCCTGTCTGGCATTGAGGGCTTCCATCCATTGTTGGGAGAGCAGAAGCAGCATATCCAGGGTAGAGTGACCTGGTCTGAAACCAAATTGATGATTGGAAATCAAGCCATTGGAGAAGAGGAAGGATTTGATGTCTGAAGCGATGATGGATTCCATAACCTTGCTGATGATTGGGAGAAGGCCGATTGGTCTGAGTTGCAGGGATCTGTTTTTGCACCTTTTTGTGCAGGGCAGTTATGTTTGCTGATTTCCAAGCAGATGGCAGATGGCCTTGAGAAAATGAAAGGGTGAATAGAACAGAGAGAGGGTGAGCAAGAGCAGAAGAGCAGGCTTTGAGGACACGTATTTGACATCAAAATCAAGATGGTGAACCAATTCAGTGACCCAATATGAAATTTCTGTTCAACCGAACAGAGTACACACCCCTTGGGTGGGTGGAGATTGCGCATTACTTGCTGAAAAAAGTAGAATCTGTATATTGCAAGGAGAGTGTAGATGTTTGGTGGTGTGGGTCTACAGGTGTATAATGGTCTTAAGGGTGTAAATGTCTTCAGGAGTCTAAGGGGTCTTAAAAGGTCTTAAATGATCTAAAGGCATCTAAAATGTCGAAATAGGTCGAAAAGATATGAAGGGTCTAAAGGTCGAAAGGGTATTTTTCAACATGAGTTACAGGTATTAAGGTTCTCAGGGGTCTATTGGGTCGAAAGTGTCCAAACAGGATCCAATGCGTCTACGGGTCAAGCGGTCCAATAGGTGTAATTGCCTTCAGTAGTATAAGCCCTAAAGGGTATAAAGAGTCTTTAAAGGTCTTTAGGGATGTAAAAGGTACGCTCCAATAGTCTGTAATTACTACATGGAATGAAGGTCCATTGATAAGTATAATGTAATAATCGGATAATAAGGGAAGGTCCTCCCTTCAGGTCAATCTTTCGCAACTGCCACTGGTAGCCTGCAACCCAGTGCTACCAGCCACATGATCGGGTTGGCGGCGGCTAAACAGACAACCCTCACTGACTTTGCGAGTGGGGAGGATGACTGTGACACCCTGCCAGGACTAAAAACAACAACTGACAAAGGGCGGATGAGTTCCCTTCAGGAGCCAATGGCCATCCAGTAAGGAGATGGCATCTCCTAAAAAAACACCCATCCAGATTGGACCAGTTTGTGGCAACTCAGGTAGCTGAGAACTCAGGTAGGTAATGAAACCCTTGATATGAGGCGGATGAGCTCGTATTAGCCAACGACAACCATCAAAAGGTAGATGGGAGACGATTTACACAACAGCAACCACAAAACCACACCAGTAGGGGAAAAGGGTGGGTACATATTGTTACGGTGCCGGTGCGTCAGCCGCGAGCCGACCGCTCTGACGGAGCCGCAAGTCGAGTCGGCCTGACCGATTTCCCAGAATATAGATCACCGCCCGGATAACTCCGAGGCCGACGGGTCCTTGTGCAAGAACCGAAATACGCCAATGGGCAGACCACGTGGGGTAGGGTCGATTGCCAATGTTCAATTTAAATAAATACCCACGTGATCCAACTACCGGGGTATTCCACCCTCGACGGAACTCGTACGGAACAAGCCACTAAAGCGAGCCTGTCCCGTGCGCGATTCCGAGCGGCTTAATCGCCGAGAACCGTCGGTCCGAAAGTCCCTCTTTTACGGCAAACCAACGGCTTTTGAACTACCAACACGAAATGCTCAGTCAATGAAAGAATCAACGCGACGAGCTGAAAACATTTAACAATTGGGGTATTTATTAATAATAATGGGGAACTAGGGAAGCACGTAAGAGCAGAACTATACCGACTATACGAAATACAATGCAATCATTTACAGCACACAAAGCACTTAACAGTTTCCAACTTATAAGACGGGCCCATGGACACACACACACACACACACACACACACACACACACACACACACACACACACACACACACACACACACACACACACACACACACACACACACACACACACACACACACACACACACACACACACACACACACACACACACACACACAAGAAATGGTGGCTGATGCCTGTAATAACGCACTCCAGCTCGGAGGGACAGATGAGCTGAAACCCAGAACCTATCTCGAACCTCTCCACCTCGTGTGGTCTTCAAGTTGTTGGGACCGGGCTCCAGCGAGAGTGAGCTAGATCCAATCGCCGTGAGCTGCGATCCTTCCCGTCGATGCGTTGCTATCTCGAAGAACCACCTCCAAGATGAGGCCGAAGAGTCGCACCAAGCAGGGAACCAAGCGGAGAACAAAGAGCTCCACGAACCCAGAAGAGCCAGCCGAGCAACCAGCTCAACTCTCATCCGATGAACAAAGCCTCTCTCAACACGAACCAAGAACTCCGAGCCGAAAAAGCGAACTGAGCCAAGCAGAACCCGAAGGTCTGCTGAAAAGCCAAGCCGAAGCAAAAAGCTTACTAAAAGCCAAGCCATAGCAGAAAGCCTTCAAAAAGCCTCCTCCCTAACCCAAGCCAAGCAGATCCCGAAGGCCTACTGAACAACCACCCGAACCAACTGAGGATCTCGTCCTTTTCTCCTCCGCCCTTCCCCCGCTCCCGGCGTGACTCATCTCCCCGTGCCCGCACAACCGCGGGTGGGAGGGAGTTGTTTACACCCCGTGATTCAGGACAGGAGGTACCACCACGTGATACCACCACACTTCACAGCACTCTCAGTACCAGAGTAGAGTTCAGACATCAGATTGATCAGTTTTGGTGGCACCCCACGAAGACCAAGAATCCTTCAGAGGACATCCCGATTCACTGAATCGAACGCTTTACAGAGATCAACATAGGCTGCAAGCAGCCCCTGCCGAAACTCTCGTCAGCGTTCGGTGAGGACACGAAGTGCAAGGATACGGTCAATCATTGACCTCTTTGGTGTAAAGCCTGACTGCTCTGGACGCTGGTGCTCAAGCAGATAGTGGCGAACCCTATCAAGAATTATCCGAGCAAAGACCTTGCCCGGCACTGAGAGCAGTGTTACCCCTCGGTAGTTGTTGCAGTCTTGGCGATCACCCTTCCCTTTCCAGAGAGGGACAACAAGGCCCCTCTTCCAGTCAGTTGGGATGATGCCTGTGTTCCAGGCAGAGCACAAAACTGCATGCAACGACACGAGTGCAGCATTTCCACCAGCCTTGAGAAGTTCAGCATGGATGCCACAGATCCCTGGAGCTTTGCCCTGTTTCAACTGGTTCACCGCAGCCCGTGTTTCCACAAGCGAAGGTGGACCACAGTTGATTTGAGGGTCAGCAACAGGGATTGTAACACCATTGACGTCCAACTCGACAGCTGGGGGATCAGCCTGGTACAACCGCTCAAAGTAATCGGCCCAGCGGGCCTTCACTTCAGACTCCTCTGTCAAGAGCCTACCACTCTCTGCTCGAACTGCAGTGCTCCGAGGGATGGGCTTGGATGAACGTAATGCGCGAATTCCCCTGAAAGCGGGACGAGAATCACCTGTCCACAGGTGATGCTCTACCCCCTCACAGATTCCTCGCACATAGGCCTCCTTGTCCACCCTCAGTGCACGTACAGTTTTACGCCTCAGCTCCCTGAACAGCTCAGCTCTGCCATTCAGCCTGGCCCTGCGACTCTGGTCAATGGTATCCAGTGTCCCTCGAGAGACAAAATTCTTCTTTGCCTGCGGTGAGTTCCAAGACATCCACCGGCAACATCAAGGACGGTGGTCTTGAAAGCGCTCCACAACTCTTCAGGACCCCCCAAAGCACCCAGACCCCCCAAGTGTCCACTCAGCCTGTTCGCAAACTCCTCAGCTACTCTCTCATCCCTGAGCTTGGCAACATCCAGCCTAGGCTGGGATGGTACCATTCTCCAGGATTTAAGGTGCAGCTTTAGAGTTGCTACAACAAGCCTGTGGTCAGTATTGAGGAACTGAGCACTCCGGTAGACCCTGCAGTTCTGGATCATCCTCCAACGACCGTCAATGAGGACATGGTCAATCTCCTTTGCCACACCGCCAGCATAGGAATACCAAGTCCAGCGATGAGCTTGTGGGCGCTGAAACCATGAACCAGCCACCCTAAGTCCATGATTTCTTGCAAAGTCAAGGAACTTAGTGCTATTCTGGTTCATAGTTCCTGACCCATGGGGACCAACACACACCTCATAACCATCCCTATCAGTTCCAGTCGATGCATTGAAATCCCCCAAGACTAGAAGTGTATCTCGTCTGGGGCACTGATCAACCACAGACTCGAGTGTGGCGTAGAATGCATCCTTCCCGGTGAGATCACTCGCCTCAGTCGGAGCATAAACAGAGATCAGGGAAATGACACCTAAGGAGTGGCGAATCCTTAATCTCATAATACGTTCGTTGACCGGTGTTACCTCAATTATCATTGGGGTCAGCTTATTGGACACAGCTACAGCAACTCCTTGGGTATGGTAACCATCAGAGCGACCAGACCAATAGTAGGTGTAACCACCCACCATTATCTCGCCGCAATCCGGTCTCCGAACCTCAGAGAGAGCTGCAATCTCGATGTCCAAACGCTTGAGCTCAGATGATAACAGAGACAGGTGATCATCCTCTCTTAGGGATAGGACATTCCAGGCACCCACCCGAAGGGACCGCCTCAGGTTAACCCAAGGAGACCGCCGTCTGGTGGACGAAACCTCAGCACCACTCCGACACACTCTCCCGCAATCTGACCCAGGGATGTTACCCCATGGTGTCCCTCCGATCAAAGATTGGGGGTCCCGAAGGCTTTGCCCCAATCCCGTCATCCGGTGAGCTGCCCTGCGAAGGGAAGCTGCACAGGAGGTACTCCCACGGAGTGGGTTTTCAGATTTTTTTTGCGTTTTTCCGTTTTGCGGAATGAAGGGTTTTACGGTGGCTGGAGTGCAAATCCTGCCACCAACCTCCTAATTAGAAGTAACCCAACTGCAGGAGGACATCCGCAGACACAGTTGGGCACTAGATATGGATGGCCGTTGGCTCACAAGGAGCTCCTCCGCCCTTTGACAGGTTTTGTTTTTAATCCTGCTGGGTGTCCATATCCAAACACCCCCCTCACCACAAAACCTGGTGGGGGAGACGGTTTAGTCGCCGACAACCCGACCATGGAACAGGTTAGTACAGGTTTACATGGTACCTGTAGCAGGTCACAGATCGAACCTGACCTGACTTAGACTGTTCACCTGACTGTTCACCAGACAAGGCCAAATCGAGGCGTTTGGGCTCCGGCAGGCGGATCGACAAACGTGTCGAGGACCTTCTCATGAAAGTCGATCGCCCACTCAACGTGCAGGCAGCCTCTAGTCATTTCGCCTGCCTCCTTTACGAAGCAGATCGCAGACAGACACAGCCGTCCCATACACAGCAGATCACGACTCCCACCAGTTGTTTCTCAGTTCCACCTTTTCTCTCTCGGCCGATGGCAGACGCGACCCTCAGGTTCAGTTTTCTCTCCCAGCTGATTCACCACTGCCTTTCCTTTTCTCGCCCGCCTCGAAGCCCCTGCTCACCGAGCAGATCGCGACACGACACTCCTCGTTTTTCTGTTGCCTTCCCTGCCTTTCTTTCGGCTCGTTCCTCACGAAAACAGACACAGCCGTCGCGTGTACAGCCGATCGGCGCCACCTCGGCGCTCAGTTTCACCACCTTTTCTTTTTGGGGTGCGCCCCTTTACAAAGCCGACAAACTCCTCCCTTCAGTTTCACTTCCTTCTCTCGGCCACTCCCCCTCTCAGCACCCTGGGCAGAGTCTATTGTCCGGAGAGAGGAAGGAAGAAGAAGAGTCTCTCGTTCCACCACCAATGTACCAACGATGAACAGTCTCTTACACCTCCCGACACACATGTAGAGTCCATTTACTGAACAACCTGGCTAAACATACATTTAATGGGGGATCTGGGCTAATCCTATATATATATATATATATATATATATATATATATATATATATATATATATATATATATATAGTAACACACTAAGGGCCATTTCCACAACAATATATATATATATATATATATATATATATATATATATATATATATATATATATATATATAGTCAATCATGAAAATTAGTGATTTACGACCTTAATCTTTGACCTAATGACCAAAAAAAACCCAATAGACTTCCAGCCTCTCATCACCCCTACCAGCTGGTTAAGTTTTGTGAAGATCAGAGTAAAAATGTGACCTGTATGTGATTGACACACAGATAGACAAATAAACATAAGATGGATGTCGTGCAGACCACAATACTTGCAAAATCCCTCTCACAAATTTGACCTTAAAAATAATTGATGGTGGAATTCAATTACTAAATATGCAAATCCTCTTCAAATTTCAAATCAATCGGATGGAAACTGAGGATGTTAGAAATTTGACCAAAAGTGTTGACCTTTGGACGAAATTGAGCTTTTCACCTTAAAATGAATAGGCTTATTCCTTATGACCAACTCTACTATTTGGTGAAATTTCGTGAAGATTGTTTTAAAATTGTGATCTGTAGGCGATTGACAAGTTGACATATAGTAAACCCTCAAATATTGCATGTTTTTATATCACGGGTTTTGACCAATCGTGGGCACCCTATTGTGTTCCGATTTCATTGTCCCAGGATTTCATTTGTAGCAATCACGGTTTTTGAGCTGAGATGAGTCATCGTTTATGTCCCGTGCATGGACGATTATCTCCCATTCCGAGCCTTGTGTGGTTTCTCATGCACAATTTTTAATGAGCCCAAACGTAAAGCGATGGACAAAGTCAGTTGTGCCAAAAGGCAGAGAAAAGTTACGACTTTGGGTGAAAAAGATGGAGTTGGTAGATTGGGTGGCTCGAGGTGAAAATGCCAAATCTGTGGTCCGCCATTACAGGATCAATGATTGCAGGTAGAACTTTCCTCATTGTACTCTTCCTCATTACCAAACCTTCATTTTCCAACTCCCTATTTGAAACTTATTCCCCAATCCTAAACCATGATCTTTTCTACCGTCGTTAACTACTCTCCCACCCCCTTCCCAAATTCTTTCTCCTTCCAATTTTCCGTCCTTGGAGTTTCCTTCTGTATGCATCTTGTCCACTCCATGCATCCTCTGTGTCTAACTTGTACACACCATGCATGTGTGTTTTGCATCCTGTTTGTGTCTGTTATGTCCTGATCCATTCAGTATTCAAGTTCTTCCATGAACTTTGACGATGTATACAAAAAAGGACTGTCTGGAAAAACTCTCCCACGGACTTTCTTAACAATCCTCTTAAGGAAGGTCAGTCACAAACTTCTGGGTCTCACTTTCAGCCATGATCTTTCAACCGCTGACTGGACAACCTCCATCGTCCTTCCTTGGCACACCTGAACTCCGATACACCAATAAGGCCTTCATCCATAGCTTGATGGAGTGTGACTCTCCCCTCTGGTCTGGCTCCCCTGCCTCACATGTTGCTCCGCTGGATTCCATGGAAACCAAGGCTTACAATATGATTGGAATGTCCCACGACGAAGCTGAGGTGATGGGCCCATCGCTTTCACTTTAGACAGGTTGGTGGTCTCTCTTTCTTCTCCCACCTCCTTTCTGGTCTTGCACCCTGTGCTCTTTCGATGCTTTGTCCCCCTCAGGTTTTTTGAGGGTACACGTAGTCTACCATTAACACCCATTTGGTGAAACTCAAAATTCAGAATCACTGCTCCACTCATTTGCTCCTTTCCCTACCCACCTGTGGAATGAACTGCCACATTCTCTTCAAACTCATTCTTCCCTCCAGGTCTTCGAGACAGCTGTTCACAATCATCTCATATCTCACGAACTCTTCCACGAGATTTTACCTTGTACAAAAATGGTTTAACACCAGGAATGTTTGTGGCCATTTCGAGCAGAGAGACTTGAGTGAAGCATTTTAAGAATATCTGAGTTTTAGGAGCAATCTATTGTGTTACTAAGTAAGAGGTAGTCAGTGAATGTGAATAATTCTTTCATGAATGCAAATGTGAACAGGATTCAATGCCAAACTGGGCCTGTTGGTTGCATGACCGTAGTGAGGCCGCGCAGATGCACTTTCAACTTGAATTCCTGGATTCGAATCGAATCGCGATTGGAATGCAAGACCTGCCTTGAGACGGTCCAATAAATTCTCCAAATTGTGTTTTATTTTATGAAGTTTGTGTCTCAGGTGGAGAGGTTAACCACAATACGCGAACATGAATACATCTTCATGGGTTTGAAGACGTTGCGGTGTTCGCTTTATATAGTGAGAGGCAAACAGGACACACGGCCTTCAATCATGTTTGTTCGCTCCCTGGGGACCCCGGTTATAGCCAGAACATAAAAAAGGCATAAAAGTTGCAAAACAAATGGCAGAACATAAAATATACGGTTCCTCGCACGTTACCCAACCGCATCGTACACCTGCACACTGCATGATATGTCGTGATGAGGATTGAATCGACGTACCTTTAGCGAGTCGGAAGGAACACACATTTTGAGGGTATGAATGGACGCACCTCTCAGGAGGGAAAACTGGAAAGAGTAGGGATTGGGGTGGGGTGAGGGGGGTTAACAAGGGAAGAAAAGATCATGGTTTTGGATTGGGGACGATCCGGTCCGGCAGCTAAAGGGGGTATGTCGCATTTGGATTCTCATGTGTGCACTGTTTGTAAATGTCTCTACAGCTGTGGAGAAACACTGGGAGGGGTCTGAAACAGCAAAAGGGCTTAAGTTGGGTAGCTTTTCATGGTTGTTTTATGCAGCTTTCTTCGGCGAGAAGAGCATGGGAGGAGTCGATTTATATATATCATATACTCGGGGTGGGGGTGGGGTTGGGGGTGAGCCTGTCGAAATTACAGGTGCACAAAACTCAACACAACACAGAGGATTACAATAAATACAAAGTTATGGGATACTTCCGATGAATTATTTTCAATTAATAATATGGTCCAAGAAATGAGACCTTCCCTGGGGAGGATTAGTGGTGAAGGGAGCAATTTGAGAAGGGAGCAAAACATTGCATATTGGTGTGAGAGCATTGTAACTTCAGCATCCCCCACTCCCTAACAGGAGGGTAAAGGCAACCTGAGCACCCAAACCGTCCCCCACACCCCCAACAACAGGAAGGTAAAGCGATCTTTATCATTGCACCCCCCCCCACCTCCCCAACAGGAGGGTAAGACAACTTGTAGAAGTCCCCACCCCCCAACAGAAGGTTAAGGCAATCTTCAGCATTCCCCAGCTCCCCAACAGGAGGGTGAGGCAATCTGTAGAATTCCCCACTCCCTAACAGGAGGGTGAGGAAATCTGTAGAATTCCCCACTCCCCAACAGAAGGTTTAGGCAATCTTTAGAATCCCCCTCCCCAACAGTAGGGTAAGGGAATCTTCAGCAATCAGACATCGCGCGCACGCACATACACGCACACGCACACACAGATACTTTGAGGCCTGATCGGTCTCCGTTACACCTCTTGATGCCCACCCATGTGTAGAGATAGCAGCCAACAATGGCAACTTACACGTGCACAGTTACAGACTCAGGGTTCAAGGTTCGCCACGAAGGGGACTTCTTAGACTCCTCTCGGCCCTGAGGCCACCAGCCGTGGATAACTCCGCAGGACGCCAGTCAACCACAAACGCCGATTGATACCGCCAAACTTGGCAGGGTTCCAGCTACTAAGCGTGTCACCTTTCTCATGGAATGGAAATATCAAGGGGGGTTCACACCCTCGATACATACTTGTCTTGGATTTTTTTATAATCAGGTGCACCCGAGCGGAGCTGCCAAGTACGAATCGACTCACATTGTGGAGGCAATCAGTGGGGCAGAACGTCTCAGGCGAACACAAAGTGCGGACAATGCCAAATCAATGAAGAAAAAGCAACTTGCACCCATGTGCAGAGATAGATTTAGAGGAACAAACACCAAGGGTATATTTACAAGGACAAGGAAAAGCATGTGGTTCATTTAAAACAGAGCTTCATTTGCAGGCATTTGTATAGCAAGGACAAAAAATAATTTGTGTGGGGTGTGCAGCAAAAGACATACAATGTGGGCGAAAAGTAAAAACGACAAAAGAGCAGAGTTTCTATCTCTCTTAGACAATCTTACTTTGAGTTTAACGAAACAGGGCCCATCAGGTCATGCAATAGAAGGATGAGATAGCAAGGAGTGATGAGAATCATTCAAGGGTTTGGTGGCCTTTTTCTTACCCGCACAAGCTGAGGAGCACACACTGCCCTGTCGTGATGGGAAAGGGTAATGGGTCGAAACCGAACTGGCCTCCTCTGAATACTGCGCTTTTTAAACAGGATCGGTTGAACCTGACTGGACTGAACTGTTCACCAAGCTCACTCCAGCGCTTCTCTCTGCCCTGTGCCACCGTCCTCCTCAATCCAGGAAATGCCCAGATAGCGAAGGCTCCCTGAAGCAGCTCTCTCTCATTCTGTTTCGCTCAGTTCCTCGGTCAAAAAGCCTTCACTGCACTCGATGCTCCAAAAAGCCCACACAAAGCCTACACACCTACGAGCTGATTGAACACATTCACACCTCTTTTACAGCCCTCCAAGAGGGGGACAGGGCCCGAGCCCCCACCCTCTTCGGACATGACTGGCAGGAGCAAAGGTCAAAGCCCCACCTCTTTCTTGGACAAACCACATTTCAAAGTTGGCCTCTAAAGCCAGTAACTGACTGGGCTTCCTGCATCATACGAAGTCCTTTCTTGGCACACCTGAACTCCAATCCACCTAAAAGGCCTTCATTCACTTGATGGAGTACTGCTCTCCCCTCTCAGCTGGCTCCCCTATGTCACACTTTGCTCAGCTTGATGCAATGAAAACCAAGGCCTTCAATATTATTGGAATGTTCTGTGATGAAGCTGAGTCGATGGGCTTATATTACCATTACAGAGAGGTTGGTGGCTGCTCTGTTTTCTACCTCCTTATTTCTGGTCCTGCACCCTCTGTTCTTTCCATGATTTGTCCCCCCCGCCCCCTGGTTTTTGCATGCCCACGCAGTCCACCATAAATTCCCTTTTGGTGAAACTTCCCAAATCCAGAATCAGTCCCCACCTCCACTTATTTGCTTCTCTTCGTCCTCGCCTGTGGAACAAACTTCCAAATTCTTTTCAATCTCATTCTTCCCTCCAAGTCTTCAAGAGACCACCATCTCAGATCTTCTCCCATGCAAAACCATGATCTTTTCTACACTCGTGAACCTTTGACCTGCCCACTCCCAACCCACCTCCTTTCATATTTCCAGTTTTTCCTTCATGAGTGTTTCGATCTGTATCCATCTTATCCACCCGATACATCCTCCCCTACCCCTCATTTCTCCCCACACGCATTATTTGGCCAAGTCTTCCTCTATTTTTGTCCTGCAACCCTGATGTTTGTTTGTGTTCGTTGTCTCAGTCTCAGTCTCAGTCTCAGTCTCAGTCTCAGTCTCAGTCTCAGTCTCTCTCTCTCTCTCTCTCTCTCTCTCTCTCTGTTGCTTTTGTTCGAATTTCTTCAGTCTTCTAGCTCCTCCACGAGCTTTGACCTTGAATACAAAAAAACCCCAAAAAACATGATCTAATCAGAAGGATGGGTGACAATTAAGGGGCCGCTCTGTACGTGTAGCTTCTGTCATGCTGCTGACATTCCCACATCCTCCCCAGAATCCAGTCGATACAAGCGCTACAAAGTATGGGGGCCAGTACACACCCCTAACGAACTCCAGTAACAACTGGAAATAAGTCAGAGATGGTACCACCACATCTCACAGCACTCTCAGTGCTAGAGTATAGTTCAGACATCAGATTTATCCGTTTTTGTGGCACCCTACGAATACCAAGGATCCTCCAGAGGGAATCCCATTTCACAGAATCGAACACTTTGCAGAAATCAACATAGGCTGCAAGCAGCTCCTGCCAAAACTCTCGTCTGCATTCGGTGAGGATACGGTCAATCGTTGACCTCTTCAGTCTAAAGCCTGGATGCTCTGGGCGCTGGTGCTCAAGCAGATGGCGGTGAACCCAATCAACAATGATCTGAGCAAAGACCTTGCCCAGCACTGAGAGCAGCCTCACCCCATGGAAATTGTTGCGGACCTGGTGATCACCCTTCCTTTTCCAGAGAGGGACAACAACGCCCCTCTTCCAGTCAGATGGAATGATGCCTGTGTTAAAGGCAGAGCACAGAACTGCATGCAAAGACTTGAGTACAGCATTTCCACCAGCTACAAGAAGTGTAAAATGGTTTGCATTAGCAGGAGCAATTGTCTGGGTGGCAGACGTTTGGTTTTTCTGTGCGGATTATGTAGTTTTACCATGTGAGACATAATCCACGGCAATGGTCACCGGAACAGTCAGGAGGTGCATCTGATGTATAAACGATGAATGTGATCATCATTGGTTAGATATTTATCGGTATGCCCTCCTGATGAGGGCAAATAAGTGTGAAATCTGGATTGGTGGCTTCGTTTGATGGTTAACTGATGATGACAATACCATCTTTGTCTGTTTGACAAAGGTCCTGGGCTGAGGTCTCTGTGTTGGAGGCGACACTTTGGTGTGGGCTGCGTCCCATGGGGATCGACAGAGTGCCACGCACACGCACACGCACACACACACGAAGTAAATAGACTTCTGTTAAATTTGTTCACCTTCAATGTGGATATCCCCTTAAATTTGTTAAATAGACACCTTAAATCTGTTCATTACATCTGTATAACACAGTATTACTGAGTGATTTGTACTAATATTCGACTATTTCTTTGCAGAAACGAGTTCCTGGGTCTTGTATGACAATAAACTATGCCTTGAACCCAGGGAGCACATGAACTTTCCGATTTTCAAAGAGGACGAATTGTTGGCACAGAACTTTGGCATTCCGCTTTCTATGGTCAATCGGGTGATTGTGCAATTCACCAGCGAAGGCAAGGAATCCACAGCTTCCCATTTTGGTTGATCTGGGCCCTCAGAAAGATGTCTTCGAGCTGTCAAGCGGTCCATTGAGAAAATTCCCCGTTGCAAGGCAGCAGATGTTGCAGAGGAGGTCCAAGTTAGCTCAAGAACTGCAGTGTGGTGCCTTCATCAACTGGATTACTATGGGAGAGCAACTAGGAGAAAACCTCTTCTTAGACCAGCCAACATTCAAAGGAGAAAGAAGTGGGCAGACAAGATGGCCAACAGACCCTTGGAGTTTTGGCAAAATGTAATAATCTCAGATGAGTCCCAATTTACTCAATTTTCTGATAGCGGACGCGTATGGGTCTGGAGACTTCCCAGTCAAGAGTTTCCTTTGAACTGATTGCAGCCAACTGTCAAACATGGTGGTTTTTCAGTGATGGTGTGGGGAGCAATCTGGAGCGCTGGTTGATCAGAGCTTGTGGAGTGTGTTGGCAACATCAACTCTACAATATACATTTCTATCCTTGAGGATGGACGTCTCCACGTCTTCTCCACGGGTCAGATGGTCAAAAACAACACTTTGTTCATGGAAGATGGAGCTTCATGCCACACTCCAAAAAACACCAAAGAATGGAAGGACAGAAATTGGATCAAGCGACTTCCATGGCCAATTCAGTCCACTGACATGAATCCCATTGAACAACTCTGGGCCATATTGGATCGAGCTGTGCGGAAAAAGTCCAGGAAACCAACATCACGAGCAACATTGATAAACCTTTTGTGGGAAGCCTGGGCAGAAAACCTACAAGAAAATTTCGGAACTTGTTCGTTCTCTGCCTGACAGAGTAAAAGCATTGAAATCTGGCAAGTTCTCAAAATACTCCTGATTGTATTAAAATGGATCAAATGTATTTCAAATGTTCTAGAAATAAATTATTTTAAAATCATGGTGTCTATTTACTTCTGTCATGGCTGTGTATATTTTCACACATATATTACATTTACAATACTTCCTAATGCAAAAATATCTTGGATAGACAGGGGTGGCCAAAAATTCTGAAAACATTGGTGAATATACATTATAAATGGTTTATTG
>NC_140963.1:143060544-143073044 GCF_056783735.1 Eptatretus burgeri
TTTGACGCGTTTACTACTTTTGTCCAAGTAGTAGTAAATATCGATGAGAAAGTCATCTAATTCAATGGGTAAGGCCTGAGCCGCCTTCTTTGCCGTATTGTGCATCATATGGCAAGGGCATCCCATGATGTAGCACTCTGGATTTTGTTTGTGGATATAAGCAGCGACTCCTTTGTGCTTGCCCACCATGACAGAGGCATTATCAGCACAAAAGGAAACACAATTTCCCCACGGAATTTTCCTGTCACTGAACTCATGATCAAGCAGTTTGAAAATGTTTTCTCCAGTGGAATCTTGTTTGCACGCAGGCAAACTTAGCAAACCTTGCTTCACAATCCCAGCACTGTTGTCATAGTACGAAATCAGGACAGGATATAGCTGGGCCTCACCACTGTCATCGCTACCGTCTGTAGCTAGGCTAAATGGAGCTAGTCTTGCAATATCGGCAATAGATGAAGCAGTAACATTTGACAACTCACCAATTATTGCTGAAGTTTTTGTTCTTGCACATCCATACTTTGAAGCAACTTTTGAATCTGGAAACATCTTTTGAAATAGAGGTCCAGCATGATCTGAGACTGATATGGGCAAGTTATGTTCCACAATAAATCCACTAAAGAGAAGTTCCGCTCAGGTAACATCCTCTTCCTCGCTTGTCCCTTGTTTGGTGAAATAATTCAGAAGTGTACTGGTACTCGTGCTCGAAGATCTCTCCTTTGCAATGTCTGTGTGCCGTTTGCTTCCAACGTGCTTCCGAATATCATCGCGACCTCCGTGCTCAACTGAAATATCAACGCTGCATACTGTAAAATACGCATGATGAATTCCTCTTTCAGACTTTCGAATACACGGGTATTGGAGACTGTATTCGGTCTTGTACTTCTGAGACCATTTCTTGGTCTTCGTAAGCTTCTTTTCTGCCATTTCGTAATCAACATCGAGGGCTTGAAGCATCGGTAACTTCGAAGTCGATGTTCCACAGCTGCAGCGCGACTCGTAGAACTCTAGCGGCTGTTAAACACCGCACGGTGGTCGCGACCGCCGGGCTGGTACGGGGCCCAGCTGCATGCAGTGAGCGTATCGCATGCATATACACTGTGCATACATACCGCATGCACTGTATTGCACACATACCGCATGCACTAAATCTCAGTGCATGATCGCATAAGTGAGATCCAGACCCAATGTTTCGCTGCTCCTCATTTGAATTTGCAATTTTTTACGTACAATTTGGTAGCAGCGAACGTTATGGAGTTACCACATGCTATACGTAGCAGACGATGCTTTTCATTCAATTCTCATACTAGTACATTCTGATTAGTGAACAGTGCAAAAATATCAAAATTTCGGGAGGATAAGGATAGTGATCGTAAGGGCGGGAGTTTGGGTGAATTTTCGGAAGCCTCCCGATGAAATCGGGAGGGTTGGCATCTGTGTATATCCATATATACACACACACACATATATATATATATATATATATATATATATATATATATATATATATATATATATATATATATATATACATATATATATTTACTATACTTGCTCATCCAAAATAATGATATCTTGGTGATGCATTTATAATATTTACAAATTCAAAATTATGAGGACATCTCGGATATACATTTATTATGCATACTAATTGAAAAAAAACTAAGGACATCTTGGATATCCACTCGGTGTACAAAAAATTCGGAACACCTTCCTAATATTGAGTTGCACCCCCCTTTGTCCTCAGAACAGCCTCAGTTTGTCGTGGCATGGACTCCATAAGGTGTTGAAAGCGTTCCACAGGGATGTTGGCCCATGTTGACTCCAATTCTTCCCACAGTTGTGTCAAGTTGGCTGGTGGTGGATCTCTACTCTGAATAGCTCGTTCCATCTCATCCCACAGATGCTCCATTGGATTGAGATCTGGTGATTGGGCAAGCCACCGCAGAAAGCTGAATTCACTGTCATGTTCATGGAATCATTCCTGGAGAATCCGAGCCTTGTGGCACAGGCATTATCCTGCTGAAGAAAGCCATTTGCAGATGGATACACTGCTGCCATGAATTGATGCACCTGATTGGCGATGATGTTCAGATATCTTGTGGCATTCAAATGTTGCTCTTTTCACAAGGGGCCCAATGTCTTCCATGAAAACACACCGCACACAATCACACCACCACCACCAGCCTGCAATGTTGACACGCGGCATGATGGATGCATGTACTCATGTGGTTTTCTCTATACCCTAGTTCTCCCATCAGCGTGACTCAGCAGGAGCAGGGATTCATCAGACCAGGCAATATTATTTCCAATCAGCCAGTGTCCAGTGTTTTTGTTCCTTAGTCCACTGCAACCACAGCCTCTTGTTTTTAGCTGAAAGAAGTCGAACTCTGTATGGTCGTCAGCTGCCATACCCCATTTGTGTCAAGGCACGACAAATTGTGCATTATTTTGTGGGTCTTTTGGCCACAATATTGTACTGGACTGACATTTAACTAACTGTAATCCATCTGTTGCTCTGCACATTTCATATCAGCCTCCCTTGGTCTCTTTCATCAATGAGTCATTTTCGACCACTGGCCTGCCGTTGGCTGGATGTCCTTTGGGTGGTGGACCATGCTTGACACACATGGGAAACTGTTGCGCGTGAAAAATCCTGCAGCGTCGCAGTTCTCGACACACTCAAACCGGTGCGCCGAGCACCTACTACCATACCGTTCAAAGGCGCTTAAATCTTTTGTCTTGCCATTCAGCCTCTGAATGACATGCACAATTGTTTAAAAGCTTTAAAATCCTTCTTTAACCTGTCTCTTCACCTTCATCTATACTGATTGAAGTGGATTTAACAGGTGCAATCAATAAGGGATTATAGCTTTTTCAAGGATTCACCTGATCAGTCTATTTCATGGAAAGAGCAGGTGTTCCTAATGTTTTGTAGACCGAGTGTATATTTATAATACTAATCCAAAATAATAAAGACATCTTGGATATAGATTTGCAATACTAGTCTGTCTGTGCACACATGTGTTCATATAACCATATATAACTCGATATCTGCAATCTCAAAGTGATCACAAAGGGGAAGCCTCCACTAGCACCCACGATCCAATGATGGCCAAATTTTTTCGGCCATATGTATGACCTTGACCTTCAACATTTATGGAAAAAGTGTAAATTAAGAAAATTCATCCTCGTCTTTAATCTATCCATGAAACTCAACAGTGAAAATTATTCAAGTTATGATCAAAAAAGTGTTTTCTGTTAATTAGGTCACAATCCCCCCAAAAATTGTCAAGAACAAGAATCAAATATAAGGTGCACAACTTCAGGTGTACTATTATGATGCAAGAATATCTTCAGTGCAAGTGAACATTTTTTTTTCTTTTTAGACCACCATTTGGCCTTGACCTTTAACTCGGAGTGATATGATGTAAATTGACGAAATGCACCTTACTCGTGGCTGTTTATATATTGGGCAATTTTGTTCCAATCAGACGAACCTTAGTCGAGTTACAGTGAAAAAGGTTAAAATGTCCATAATTGGGTCATGACCTTAAAATTAGGTCAAAGTCAAAATAAATTAGGCTAACTGTGCATGCTTTTTATTCGCATTATTGATACAAAATTTCATTCCGAAAGTCCCAGCCAGATTTGAGATACAGCTCGGACATTGACAGAAAAGAAAAGGAAGAACAAAAAATGAACGGGAAAACCTAAATGGTGATTTAGTACTCCTACAGGTCTCAGAAACTCTGGTGTACCATTACAAATTGGGGGCACTAATTGTAGAAACAAACCCTACAAGCATAAGCCTCCCCCTATCCTATAGGGCGAGGCTCAATAATGCCATTTTATACAGTTACACTGAAGCTCTGACAAGATCGTGCAAAGGTAGCTCACTTGCCTGTTAGCTGCCTGGGTTTGATTCCCAACTTGGTTGCTAAGTGGGCAGGGTGTTACATCACCCATTGTCCTTCAAATTATAACATTAATCCAGAAGATCCGTCTGCCAGTCGCAGTAGTTAGTGGATGTTAAAGATCCCACAGTGTCCTTCATGAAGAGAAAGCGAGCCATCGACGGCACCCTGAAGAAAGTACAAATTCCTGCCCTAACCGACTAAAAGGACAGTGACCTCGCTCCTTACAGAGTTGGTGGAGTTTCCACGGTATAACAGTGGATGTCCAACAACAAACACTTCTATAACGATGTCGTTTTATCTACATATTGGATTGGCCAGGTTTTGGGGCCTACTGGTGGCTTCTCGGGTCTTTCGAATCCAACGGTAGTCAGCCCAGCATGACAGAGAAACAGAAATACATGCGGGACTCATTTAGTTGAGACTGTGGGGGCAATGACACGAGGAAATGAGGTTCAACTGAGCACGTGACGGAACAAAACAATGCTGGAAAAAGGCGATGGAGCGAAATAGTTCGAATCGTCTACTATATTGTGATGCTCTGTGTGTCTGCCTGAACATAAAGATCAAAAGCTGTAAATGACAGACGATGTGCATAAAGGAGAGGAAATGAGCCTCAGTGCCATCGTGGTGTGAACAGGAAGAGGTGACAGCTTTTGCACCTGCACTTTGTGGGGACCTTTTGAAGGCCCGACACTCATGATCCATCAATGGATGGGTGCGGAAACAGCTTGGCCCAGATCCCATCCATAACATCCGATTCCTCCAAACAGAGCCTATGCTCCCCCATGAGCTCCACACGTGTAGAATAAACGGAAAGAAAATGAAATAAAGTTTCAGTGTTAAGCATAAAGTACAGTTAGTACAAACGTTAATGGAAAATTCAGAAAAGTTAAAGTGGTTGTAAAATCGCCCCACCATGTCGCAGTAAAAGTTGTAATTTACAGCCAGGTTTCACATTGAGGCCCCACTACTCATCTCAACAGTTTACCATTTCCTGGAAACAAGAAATTCAAGAACAAAAATCATTAAAAGAAATACAAATAAAGGAAACTTGAAAAATATCATAAATTTGTTCCACAATCAACACGAACTTCATAAGTTTAAAGCACAGAAAGAGCAGAGGGTGCAAGACCAGAAAGGAGTCTGCACAAGACAGAGATAACACCAACCTGTCTGCGATGGAGAAGTGATGGACCCACATTCAGCATCATCACAGGAGATTCCAATCATCTTGAAGGCCTTGGTTTCCACGACGTCAAGGTGAGCAATATGTGAGGCAGGGGAGTCAGCACAGAGGGGAGAGCAGTACTCCATCAAGCTACGGATGAAGGCCTTATAGGTGGATCGGAGCTCATCAACGAATAGATAAACCCCAACGATTGCAGTATACCGAGCTGTGTACTGAGATCATTGGGGTTTATCCTCTGCTGATGAAAATTAAACCTACACTGGACAAGTCAAAGTCAAGTACACTGCTCCCTGTTGTCGATCTGATGTCCGGTGTAAAGGTATGGAATTTTTTGGGATTCGGTGTAAAGTCCATTTTGGAACCAACAATGCCTTGCCACGAGGGTCCTTAATCGGTTGTGGAGCCTCATGTGTTTTCCTCATTATTGGGGTCCTTTTTGGCAAAGAAATTAAAATTTATGTTCCCATCAGAAACACTGGCTCGTGTTGCAGGGAACCCAAGTTCAAATCCCACCAGCCATGTGTTTGTCCGTTGTGTACAAATGTCCTTGCAATGATACATGTACAAGCTCATTTATGAGCCTGAGAATCCTTAGAATCCTGAGATCAAAGTAACAAATAAAAGTGTGAAAAGGATCATGTTATATGTGAAAATCACTTTTACGAAATACAATGAATAATTGTGTGAGAGCTGTTATGTTCCATGTCAGAATTACATGAGGTCATGGACAAATTAGAGAAAAAAGAAATAAATAGACATGCCCACCACCTCACATTATACATCTTGGATTGAACGCACATTACCCTCGCTCCCACTCCCCAGAATGAACCAACCTTACCCACACCCCCCCTCCCCAGAATGAACCAACTTTACCCATGCCCCCCCTCCCCAGAATGAACCAACCTTACCCACGCCCACACTCCCCAGATTGAACCAACCTTACCCATCCCCACCCCCTCCCCAGAATGAACCAACCTTACCCACACCCCCTCCCCAGAATGAACCAACCTTACCCATGCCCCCCTCCCCAGAATGAACCAACCTTACCCATACCGCCCCCTCCCCAGAATGAACCAAACGTACCCATGCCCCCCCCCCAGACTGAACCAACCTTACCCACGCCGCCTTCCCCAGAAGGAACCAACCTTACCCATGCCGCTCCTCCCAAAAATGAACCAACCTTAACCATGCTCCCCCTCCCTCCCCAGAATGAACCAACCTTAACCATGCCCCCCCCCTCCCCAGACTGAACCAACCTTACCCACACCACCTTCCACAGAATGAACCAACCTTACCCATGCCACACCCTCCCCAGATTGAACCAACCTTACCCATGCCCCTCCTCCCAAAAATGAACCAACCTTAACCATGCCCCCCCCTCGCCAGAATGAACCAACCTTGCCCATGCCACCCCTCCCCCTTTGAAACCTATGCGCATGTAATACAGGGCGTCCCAAAAGTCACCAAGACATTTAGAAATTAAATAACATTTCTGTTTTTTAATAAATTTTTTTTCAGAATTTAGATTTGTTTTGGAACATTTGGAAATTACCCATGAAAAAATTCACAACTGAACAAAGAACCAAAATCGTGGAATTTTATTTTAAATATCATCGATCAATTATTCTCACCCAAAGAGCAGGGACACCGAATAATTTCGCGAAATTCAGAAATTTCTTGGCCATCACGTTCTCCTGATTTAACGCCTCCCGATTATTTTCTTTGGAGTTACCGAAAGGAGTGGGTAGACATCAATACGCCCCATACAATTCAGCAGCTCAAGGACAACATCTGTGCAGAAATTCAAGGGCTGCAGCCAGTTATTGCCCGCTGTTACGGAAAATGCTGTCGAAAGAGCCCGTCTCTGCGAAGCCGAAAATGGAGGACATCTAAGCTGCATCATTTTTTTCACAAATAAAGCGAATTTATCTCCATTTTGTAAATTTTATGTTGGTCTAAATATAATCATAAATTATTTAAAAAAAAACAGAAATGTTATTTAATTTCTAAATCCCAAGGTGACTTTTGGGACACCCTGGAGATGCGCAGTGTGTAATAAGTCCTTAACTTCGTCTAGCACCATTTTATGTGGTTAACATGTTCCTGCATCATGATTCACAAACAAACAGCACCCACATATGACATGTCAGCCTTCTTTACACACGATAGCATAAAGATGGATGAAGATTAATACATGACAAGACGAGAAGGGCACTCGGTAGAGCACATACCTCCGCCACGTAATGCCTGATCCACGAGAATATATCGGGCCCCTAACATTTTTGAAATAACATGCTATAAAATACCATATAGTTTTTGGCCCTCTCTTTCAATGGTGAAGAATCACTTAAATTGTCAGATCCGAATTCGGATCTTCACCAAAATTGAAGCGGTTCGCCATTGTCACACACCCAACCTGTCCACAAAATTTTATCTGGATCCATCCACAACTTTTTGAGATATCCTGCACACACAGACAGACAAACAAACAAACAAACAAGAAGACGACGCCATGCAGAACATGACACTTGCAAAATCCATTAAACTAATTCGACCTCAAAAATAACACTGGGGAACAAAGTTTTTGTTGCATCGATACCAGCACTTGATCTTACCTCATTTGAGTGTGCTGAATTCAAATCTGAAGTTAGTTTCTCTCTGTATACTCTAGACTTTTTGCAATCCACCATTATCAACATTTATTTGGTAAGTTACAATTTGTATAAAAAGCAAATTTATATTAAACATATATTTTGCAATTCAACATATTCAACATTTATTTGGTGAGTTACAATTTGAATAAAAAGCAAATTTAAATGAACATATATTTCGACATAAAGACGATAGGTGATTCAGAACAATTAATAAGGATGGAATGCAAAGTTCAAATAGGTCCTATTCAGACAAGAATTTGCGCTTGCAGCTCTTGCGTTTGTGGACTTCCACAGGGCAATCTCGTTTGATGCTCCAGCAGTAGTCTGCCATCATATTTTGTCCCATCGCCCTTAGTAGCGCTCTTCCATAGTCATGAGGTCCTGATGGAAGCGCTCTCCCTGTTCCTCACTTACAGCCCCAAGGTTCTCAGGGAATTGATCAAGGTGACTATTCAGGAAATGGAGCTTGACACTCATGTTGCACCCAAGATCGTGAAAAGCCAACAGCATTCTAGTAACCAGAAACTCATAGTTATCTGCCTTTTTGTTACCGAGAAAGTTTTGTATAACTGCGACGAAAGACAGCCACGCTGTCTTCTCCTTGTCATTCATCTTCCTTACAAATTCCTCATCACGTACAAGGGCACGAATTTGAGGTCCATCGAACACACTTGCTTTGATCTTCTCGAAAGACAAAGCAGGAAAAGCAGAAACTATATGTTGAAAACATTCACCATCAGTACTCAATGCCTTCACGAGCTGTTTCATCAAGCCGAGCTTGATATGGAGTAGGGGAAAAATGATCTTCTCTCGGCTGACGATTGGGTCATTCACAATGTTTGGCATGCCTGCTTCCAGAGTTTCACGGATGGGCCACTCCTTCTGGATCCAGCGTTTCTCTCGAGCTCAGCTGTCCCACATGCAGAGATGGCATAGAAACTTTGTGAAGCCTTTCTGTTGACCAAGGAGAACGTTGACCATTTTCCGGTCCACACAAATGATCCAGTTGTGCTCGTGATATTTGAGTAAGTCAATGACCGTTTTTATGTCATTATGTTCTTCTCGCAAATGCACTGAGTGACCAACTGGAACCGCTCCATAAACATTGCCATTGTGCAAGAGAATATACTTGAGGCTGCGCTTAGAGGTATCCAGAAATAATCGCCATTCTGTTGGATTATACGAAGTAACACCTAATTGCCTGAGAAGACCTGGGATATCGTGGCAGTAAACAAACTGCTCGTCTTCTAAGAAAAAGGCGACAAAGATCTGGTCCCGCTTTCGGAAATATGAAACATTTGCAGAGTGGTCAAGTAGATTTTTTTTCTTGCAGCCTGGAGGCTAATACCTCAGCTGCTTTCTTGGAGAGCCCCAAATCACGCACCAAGTCATTCAATTCCAGTTGGCTAAACTGCTGAGAGGCTGAGGACTGTTTGGTATCAGATGAGGAGGCTTCGGATTCTGAAACCATTTGTTGAAGCCCGTCATCACGACCCTCATGCTCTTGCTGATCATGTTCACTGCCTTCATCTTCAGATAAGACAAAACCATTACAGACTGGAACGGGGAGTTCCTCAGAGTGCGGAGTAGGTCGAATTGCTGATGGAATACAGGGATAGGAGATCTTTTGCCGGTTTTTCTTGCCGACACCCTTTGCGTTGACCAGGCAAAAATAGCAGACAGTTACGTGGTCCTTGGATTCTCGCCAAACCATGGGAACTCCAAAAGGCAGACCCTTTCGTTTTCCTTTTGTCCAGTCACGAAGTATTTCCTCACAATTATGACATACAATATGAGGAGCCCATTTCTTGTCTTGGTCGCCAAGGGGAACATCAAAATCGGCTTTATAGGCACGCCTTACAAACGATGTTATATTGCGCTTTTGACGAAGTCGTGTGTAGCAGCCACTTACATAACAGAATACATTAGGATTATTTACACATTTATGTCTTATTGAAGAAGCTATGATTAGATCTGAAACAAAGAAAAACATAAAGTTAAAGAATATATATGTATCAACAAAGATAAATAAATATCAATAAAGATAAAGAAAATTGATGTCAAATAAATTGTGAGCAAATCGTTAGCAGCAAAACGAATATGGTCTATAGTTATTTAGCAGTTTAGGCATCGTATATTTCCACTTACGTCCGAAATCGCACCCCGAGTTCTCAAGTTATCCCGAGTGCAAATAGCAATGGGTGTCCGTTTTTGCGAAAATCGCAAGTTTCAAATTGCATGAAAACTAGAGCATGTAGAGGAAAACCGATTTCAGATTTGAAATCAGCGTTGAAAAATATATAGAATAAGTTGAAAAATCTCATGCAACAGATAAGAAAAAATTTGTTCCCCAGTGTAATTGGCTAGTTGAATTCAGTGACCTGAAATATAAATCGTCTTCAAATTTCAAATCAATCGGATGAAAATTGAGGATTTTAGAAATATCACCTTAGTGGTTGACCTTTGGCCTATGTTGACCTTTCGACCTTAAAAACAATACGCTTCTTCCTTATGATAAACTCCACCAGGTGGTGAAGTTTCATAAAGATCAGTTTAAAATTGTGATCTGGAGGCGACAAACAGACAGACGAAGAGACAGATAGACAGAATAACAAAATCGACGAACCAATATACTTGAAAAGTCTTAGATTTTGCAAGTAACACACAAAAACAAACAAATAGACATTAAGGGGTGAAAACATAGCCTCCTTCACCTTCGGTGGCAGAGGAAATAAAAAGTAAAAATATCTAGGAAATATCAATTAGCCACGTGGTAACAAAGATTAACAATCGATTGAAAACAAGAAATAATGTCTTTTTTTGATGACGCAACAGTTCAAGCATAAAATGATCAGAGTTTGAATCACTGCTCCAAATCCCCTGAAACAAATTCAAGTTTATTTACACACTGGGCTGTGGATAGAAGAGAAAAATGGAAGGAATGCTGTGAAGGGTGAAGATATGATGCGGGATATTCCAGGGAGACAGCCTCCCGCCCCCCTCCCCCTACTGTTTTACCCGGTCCTGGACCGGCTGAGCAACTTCATTAACATGCAAGAACATTGATACACTCGAGCATCCAATCAGAGAACGTCTAAAGGGACAGGGAAGGTGACACATCTACTTCACATGGATGATTTTAAAATCTTCGCACCAAACGTACAGACAGCACACATGGGGAAAATTGGCAGAACAACTGAAATTAGAGAAACGGGAGTCATCCAAATGGAATTTGGTCTAGATACAGTGGTCTGCAAAAGTATTCAGCCACCCCTCCCCCAAAGGTTTCACATTTCGATGCCACCTGAGTATATTTTGTGTTGCTTTCAAATCATATTTATTATATCGAGTCTTCACAAACGACTCCATAGTGATAAAACTAAAAAAAAAATGCAGATAAAATGTGAATAAGTTTGATAAACAGAAAATCAGATGATTCTCGGCTCCATAAGTATTCAAACCCTAATTAAGCCTAAATCACTTCAGGGGTAAATTATTTTTGTTTGAAAGGTTACAAATTAGGTGTAATAGGTTTCACCTGTACGTAAACAGTGGTTTAACTTAAAAATTAATCTCCCCCACTTATCAAAGGAGATTAAGGTTTAAGGTGGAACTCACTTCGTCAACCAACAAGGTAAACATGAAGACCAGAGAGCTTTCCAAAGAAGTGAGACATAAAGTGGTGGAGAAGTACCGTTCATGAGAGGGTTATAAGAAGATTTCAAAGTCGCTCATTATCCCAATTAGTATGATGAAATCCATCATCAAGAAATGAAAGATGTAACATAGCATCCAGACTCAACCCAGGTTAGGTCACCCATCCAAACTCAGCAGCCAGGCAAACAGGAAACTGGTTTGGGATGTCACTGTAAATCCAACAATGACTGAAAGATCTGCAAGGCTGTATATCCACGATGGGGGTCAGTATTCATCAATCACCAATATCCCGTTCCCTTCACAAAGCTGGCTTCCATGGACATTGGACAGGTGGCAAAAAGACGTCATTACTGAAAAAGACGCATCTCAAAGCTCGTATGGAGTTTGTGACAAAGTATCTTGATGATAATGCAGGCATGTGGAGAAATGTTTTGTGGTCAGATGAGACAAAAACTGAACTTTTTGGTCTAAATTCAAAGCGTTCCATCTGGTGCAAGCCGAACACTGAACATAACCGGTCAACGCCATCCTACTGTCAAGTATTATGTTATGGGCTACCTTTCATCAGCAGGGATTGGCAAGCTTGTCAGGATACAAGGGACAATGTACGGTGTGAAGTACTGTACAGGAGAACCCTTGATGAAAACCTGCTTGAGTCAGCCATGGATCTGCTGAAATGTGAATCTCCTTCCCATTTTCAGATTAATGACAATGATCTGAAGCCTGAAACTAAACCCACACTGGAGTGGTTGAATAAGAATAAAATAAATGTTCTTGAGTGTCCCAGACAAAGTCCTGACTTGAACCTAATTTAACATTTATAGTGAGACTTGAACATCGCAGTCCATCAACGATCTCATTCAAACTTGGCAGAACTAGAGAAATTTCCTTGTGACTGATGGGCAAAGATTTCACCATGTTACTGTACAAAGCTGAAGCCTGGTGTTGGCTTAGTGGTTAGGGTGGTGGCTTGGGATCCCAGGGTCCTGAGTTCAAGCCCCGTTGGCTGCTGAATTAACACCAGGGGGTTGACTCAGCCTGTCATCCTTCCGAGGTCGGCGAAATGAGTACCAGTGTACTGGT